>NW_022681461.1:16565287-16945287 GCF_009764315.1 Trachypithecus francoisi
ATGAATTTGTGTTGTTTTCAGCCATTAAATGTGTGGTAATTTGTTAAAACAACATAGAAAACTACTACTCATGTCTATATTGGATTTTTGTGTATACTTTTCTATTTCTTAGCAACTATGATTGATCATATTCCTTAAACCAAAAGGATGCACCGGATAACAAAAGTAATACTGGGTGAGAAAAAGAGTGAGGTGCAATGGAAAAGTTTAGAATTATGGAAGATCATTGCTGTTAGGAGTTTAGAAATTATTTAGAATAGTTATTTGTGTTGCAGGTGGTGATAAGATATGGGCAGATATATCCAATGACTTGTGCAACTTCATGGAGATGGTTCATATCATACTGAGATAGCAATACTACAAAATGGTTACAGGCAATACACAATTTCAGGCAGCAGTTTCACATGACTAGCAAAAGGAAACTATTGAAGTAGCTGCAGAAGCCAGAGGCTGATAAGACCCTCAAAAACTAGGATGTGGGCCAAGCTGGCTAAGATCAACTAGATGCAACATGGCCTTAGGTTTGACCTAGATTTCACCTAGGACCTCATTATATGCTCATTAACATAGTAAATATCTCACTAGTGCCATGACAGTTCTGAGAACACACATATTTGGTGTAAAATTGAGTGGCACCACAGTTTTGAGAAATCTCTGCCCTTTTCCAGGAATCTTCACGAGTGTTCCACCTCTTGGTTAAAGAAACTCATAAAGGCAGAACCCCCATGCCCCACCATGCATGACTCCCTTGAGTACACCTGCAATCCCCTTTCTTGAGTGTATACTTTTGCTTTGCAATATTCCTCCATACCTCCATAGTTTCACTATTTTCTGACTCATCCTTGAATTCATTCTTGTGATGGTGTCAAGACCCTGGGCACCAGCAGGGACCAAGGTCTAACTGGTGTTTGGGGACCTCCCCACACCTACCAGTAACAATACCTGAAGCTGACGCTCAGGCTTGAATTTTGAAGGCACAGGAAACTAGATGTAATTGTGCCAACCAACAGAGTGCTTATCTCTTCTGTGCACTACTGTAAGTGATTTTGATCGATTATCTATTTTAATGCTCTTGACTCTAGGGGGTGCGGAACTATTAGCCCACTTCAGAGACCAGAGACATGAGACTTAAAGAGGTTTAAATAACTTGTCCAAGGTTATAGAGCTTAGAAAGGGGCATGCTCTATCCAAAGCAATTTTAAATGGCGTTATTTTAAATTGTGATTGCTTTGGACAATGACGCTCACATTTACTAATAAGTGAAATGCTCATTTTTATATTGGGAATTCACACTAATATATATATAATGCAAAGTATATATTAATATACATTATATATTATATATATTTTCCTGAGGGAAATGTATATATTATCAAATTGTCGTGGTTTACACATGCAGAATGTGCCCACATACAATTTCAAGTTAAAATGATTAGACAGAAATGTTTTGGTAGACAGAATTATAGTATATGAATGAATCATATATACATATAATGTATATCTACTATATATGTATAGTATATAATATACTGTGTGTGTGTGTATATATAGTGTATGTGTGTATATATATACTTTCCCTCAGGAGAAATGCTAAATCTCACTGAATCCACTGTATAATGTTAATGTTTTAAAACTTGCTTTTTAGATCCCTACAGCCTGCATTTCATCAGCTATCACATATTTGTTCCTCACTTCAGTTCTGCAAGTAAATAGAAGACATTGCAGTAACTTTTGTAGTAATGTCATCTAGGTGGGAGATGGAGGAGATGGGCTTGTATAGGTGTCCGTTTTACTTCAGTATGTGCATGGTATAGGCAGAAAATGCCTACTAGCAAACAGCCAATTTACTGTGCTCAATTTTTAATACATATAAGAAATAATCCGCATGAGTAGTGGTCTTTCATCAATATCTACACTAAGAAATAGATACGGGCATAATTTTATGAGTACAGGTTCCTTTACTACCAGGTTTGCAATTCAATTACTTGAGGAGCTTTAAGTACCATTGATTATTCATTGGATTGTAGGATGGGCCAATAATACAAGTATTCATTAATCCCTCAGTGCCCCAGGGTACTGGCATGATTCCTGCACAGCAATGGTTTCCTGACTCAAGAGTTTCACTTAGAAAAGGATTCATGAGTTAGGAAGCTTTCCCCAGAAATGAAATGCAGCACATGGTTTTGAATTTGGATGTAAATTCCTGCTGTTTTATCCTTGACCCTTTTTATGCCCTTTTCTGCAGAAACATTTCCCTGCAGTTGTTTTCTCTTCTCACGTCTTACCAATGTTTCTCATAGTAAAGGAAGCTGTACATTTGGAACCAAAAATCAGAGCGTTTCAACAAATGTTATGGCACATTGTTGAGTAATAACACAGACATTGAAATCTATGCTAACCTGAAATTGACCTCCTTCTCAACCTCAGGAAGGCCAGAGAGAAACCCTAGATGTCCTTCTCCTTTCTCTGCAACATCAACCACCTGTCAACAACTTCCTGAGTTTCCTGTCTCTTGGCATCACATTTATCCCCTAGATGGCAAGTTCTCAAACCTGACTCACAATATAGTCATCTGGGGAGCTTTTAAAAAATACTGTTCCCTGAGCCTTATCCTACACCAGTTTAATAGGACCCCTGAGGGGAGGAGGGCCCAGGCTGGATGTTATTAAAGCCTCCTTAATTAATAATACTATGCACCTAGGTTTAAGGGCTACAGTTCTAGACAAGGCTGGATAACCATCAATAAACCCTGATTCCCTCTCCTTTCTAACCCTGGTCCCCAATACCTAGTTGGTCAACTAAAACTGACAAATCTGCATTGTAAACTGGCTCCTTTTTATCTTTACTACCATTGCCTTGGAATATTCTTTGTTGCTAAAGGGGATCAGAATATGCCACCCCAAAATATGCCCCTTGGTATAAAGATTATTTTAAGCTGAAGACATTTGAGATTCAACAGATGCAGAAAAAAAGACTTCTTTGAGCTTTTCTTATCTGAGTTTAAAGCAGCAACAAGACTGCCACAAATGTTAGGATCTACTCCCAGAAGGGAGAATGTGAATGAAACCTACCCCAAATCCCTTCTCCAGGGGAGTTTTATGGTCCTGAAGAGACTGAAAGATTACTCATACCTTTATAGACAAACATTATTATAAACTTTCTTATCTCTTGTTAATCCTAAAAATCCATTTATCCTTCCAAAAAGTCATGTGTTTTTCTGTAAGTGCCTTTCTGTCCCTCTTCTTCACCTATTAAGAGGCCTATAAGTTCCAAATTCTAACTACCCCTTTGAGTTACTCATCATTGAGCTCTTCTGTATATATTGCACATATAAATTGTTTTTATTTTCCTATTAATCTTCTGTCAGTTTAATTTGCACAGCCCCAGGTACTAAACCTGAGAGAGAAGAAAAGTTTTCTCCCATACAGTGGGTCCTCCTGGTAGTTTTCTTTTCCTCTGATCTTCTCTCTTCCTATTACAGTACATTGTTCTCACTGCCATAGGGTGGTCTTTGTAGGACATGAATAAAATCATGCTAACCACGCTCTTTCTTAAAATTCCTCAATTCATCAGGACTTTAGGACAAAGTCATGCAAACTCTTTATTTTCTGACTGCTCCCCACCTTTCTAGCTTTGTGTTCTCTCGCCCTTCTTGCCACCCCCATATATTCCATAACCAAAGGACTGGCTTCCTCATGACTTGGTGACTTTCCCCTCCAATTCTTGATCTCAGTGCTCTACTTTTTTTTTTTTTTTTTTTTAATGGGGCTTCGCTCTTGTTGCCCAGGCTGGAGTGCAATGGCATCATCTTGGCTCACTACAACCTCCACCTCCCGGGTTAAAGCGATTCTCCTGTCTCAGCCTCCCAAGTAACTGGGATTGCAGGCGCCTGCCACCATGCCTGGCTAATTTCTGTATTTTTAGTAGAGACAGGGTTTCATCATATTGGTCAGGCTGGTCTCAAACTCCTGACCTCAGGTCATCTGCCTGCCTCAGCCTCCCAAAGTATTGGGATTACAGATGTGAGCCACCACACCCAGCCAGTGCTCAGCTTTTAAGCTAAGAACTATAGTCCTTGCTCAAGCAGAGATAAGGGCATTCACCCTGTGCATGTTATGTTTCTATTACACCTTGCACCACTTACTATATTGAGTTGACACTCAGTCCCATACTGAGCAGGGATTGTGGATCTTGCACATATCTACACCTGTAATGCCTAATGCTGTGCCAGTCACAAAGTCAGTGTTTAATAAATCAATGTTGAATGCATGGCAGAATAGATCAATGAATGAACACATTAAGTCATAGCCTGTTATTCCTCACATCATTTTCTTTGGGGCCTCCTCCATGTCATTGCATGATTAACAGAAACTATGTTGTTGGAGCAATGACAACATCTAAATGGCAAGTCTTCTTAGTGTAACTTTTGGGAGAATATTAATAATGGTGCTGATTTGAACCAAAGTTAAATTGCATACATAGGTGATATACCATTTTGTAAGACTCTCATGAGAAGAGAGGGAATAGGTGGGTTTTATGGTCTTTTGGCTAACATTTTCTGCTGTAAAAATAGCTATGTGGTAGAAGAAAGAAATTTACACCAAAGCTTGGCGTGAATGAATCTTGGAGTGGCAATGGCTTCATTCCCAAACCTTGGTGCTGTTCTGGGTGGATGTTGCTGCAAGAACCTGGCTTTTCCAGAGCATGAAATTTTGATAGCATGTAACACTATAGGTGGGTAAATGGACAACCTCTACAGTTCCTTTGAGTGTAAATATTGCTTTGAATTACTTGATGTATAATACTTCTAATATAAGAGTTTTGTTTAGGTCCCTTGCCTCAGGGAGAAATACGTGCAAATGGTTTATCTTTTCTGCTACCTTCTGCCTCTGCAACCTGACAATAAAGTCTACCCACTCCTTTGCCCTCACTGACATGGGAGAAACTCCTCCTGGACACGGTGTGTGATGGTGCAGATCATAGTTCCTAAAAACACAGAACATGTGAACAGTAGGACCAACATTGCCAGATACCCGGTTTAGCATTCACCAGCAAGAAGCCTGACTCGACTTTATCTTTTTCAGTAAGGAGGTTTACTTACTCCTTAAAGGAGGTGATTCTAGAATTGTCTGAATGATTCAGGTGTCAGTATTTCATAGACAGCATTGCTTAAGGTAGGCACAATTATTTAAAAAAAGGAGTCATTTTCCTTTGATAATTTTTAAAGCAAATGTTTTTTCAGTTTTATGTACAGCCCTGTTAAGAGTTAACCTCCAAAATCTCATATAATCGCTTGCCATCTTAGGAAAATCCATCTTTAAAAACAATGGTTTGGTATATCATTATTCTGTGTGGCTCCCCAATGCTGGACCTGCCCTTTTTACATTCCAGTATGCTGTCTATAAAAATAATAGAAACATAGAATTAGATGGGAAATACTAAATGAGGACTCTGAAGCTAATTGTTCCCTCAATTCACGAACTGTTTCCTGGGCTGGGATTTCACTGCCTCATTCTAAACCCTTTCCAGTGATGGGGTGCTCAGTACTTTGGACTTCACACATTTCACTTTTTCTCAGCTTTAACAGCCAGTTCTTTCTTGCATTAGGTGACAGTGGGAAAATCTAAATATTTCAGCCTATTTCATCATGTATCTGGATCAGAATCTGGGGTGATTGTGTAATCACTCCAGGAATATCATGGAACAGGAAAGGAAGTCTTGCAGAAGTTAAGTCTTTGCCCAAAGGGACAAAACAGCTTTCTTCTCTCTCTAGGGCCAAGGAGAAAGTTTGACTTGGATCGCTAAGTGTGGCGGCAGTGAGATACTTTGCTGAGGCAAATGGTGAAGTGCCCCTGGCCAGTGGAGGCAGGTTGGGAGTGAGACAGGAAAATATTTGAGTGATAGACCCCAAGATGGGTGTGAGGCTGGCCTGGGTATTTTAATTTATCTATACAGTATTTTTCCTACATTGTTTTGGACCATCACCTTGTTGACAATTATATAACTTAGTTATATTGCATGGGAAGGCCTTATGTCCATCAGTGAGGAAAGGGGCCATGAGGGTGAGAACATTGTCTTTTCTGTTGGTGGAAGTGCCCTTAAAGTTTCCTTCTAGTGCCATAATTTTGGAATTCCATGTATAGTCTTTTTGGTATTTAAACACCTTTCTTACACTCTGCTCTCTCCCTCTCTTCCCAGCCACTCAGATGCAGGCAAATCTGTTGCTTCACTAGTATTTCCAGGGTGTGATTTTGAGGTTCTTCGCCGCCCAGTCTCTGGTGTCTGGATGCTCAGTAGATTGTCCATGTCCCACATAAAAAGTAGCCAGAATGGCCGGGCACAGTGGCTCATGCCTGTAATCCCAGCACTTTGGGAGGCTGAGGCAGAAGGATTGCTGAGCCCAGGAGTTCAAGGTTGCAATGATCAAACATCACGTCGCTGTACTTCAGCCTAGGTGGCAGAGTGAGGCTCTGTGTAAAAATTAACACATACATAATAAGCCAGAATGGACCTGATCTATCCTCTAAATAGAGCAGAAAAAGCCGAAAAAGAACATGGACAATGAAATTATGATATTAACCCTACTTGTGTCAGGGATACTTTAACGCCCCTGGTTGCTTCCTCAATTTTTGTGTGTTCAGACCCTGGTATTCCAGGCGCTACTACAGGTAAGCTAGAGAGCGATGCTGGTAGGACAATTTTTTAAAAAATATTTTTATTTCATTTTATTATTATGGGAAGCATGAAAGTTGGAGTTTGGGTACTATAGTCTAAGGCAAAAGTTATATCTTTTTTTCTACACTATATTGTCAGTAAAGTAGTGGCAGCTTCTGAACTTTATTTTCAGTAATTTTGGTTTAAGAGCTTTTTTCTCTTAATCTGTATAAAGACGTTGTTCTATACATTAAAAAACAGCAACTAAACTACTCCCCGAGGACACAAAAGCCTTTCCTAGGCTTCTAGACAGCATAGTTAAAATAATCTATCTTTGTTAAATTACAAAACCATCGTGTTTTCCCTTGGAAAAGCTGCTAGAGTTTTATTTTGGCATCTGGGCATCTAGTGGCTGATCTGAAAAATGCATCTAAAGAATTTCAAAGGAAAATGAATGAATGCTTCAACCTGGAGGAAATTTTTCAAATGTGTTGAGGAAGAGGGACCAGTAAAGGACAGTTTCTCTTTTTTTTTTTTTTTTTTTTTTAAGTGCGAGGGGGACTGGGACATACAATCAATGTGGCCAGGCTTGCAGCTGCATTTGCGACATGAACCTGAGCAAGCTTCCAGCACGCACTGGCCAGGTGAGGGGAAGCACCGGCTTGTCTGTACTCTGTGAAGCAGAGCAAACACTCCAGCTAACACGCAGGACTGTCACCTCTGCTCCCACACAGAATTGATGTCACAGATGGAAAAACTGTTCGGAGATTTCAACCCCAGACGACTGATTGCTTGACCCATAATACAACTGCTCTGCCAATGGCTATAGCCTGGACTTGGTTCTGGAAAAGCGAAAAAGAGATCAACAGTTTGCCTGGGGAAGGCTGATGAAATCTAAACTAACCAGGAGGACGTGTTCATCATTGTTCACCTTAGGTCAACAACATGAATTTTCCTAAGCCAAAAGGCACAGGAACCTAATTGTCAGAGTTCAGAGTCTTGCAGTTGGTAATTAGGTTACAAAGGTTACATTCGTTTTAGGTGTCTGTTCTCTGGGCTGTGACACCTTTGAAGAAGGGCTTCTCTCTCATTTTTCCTTCTAGAGTGGGTATGGCAGCATCCTTGAGTAATGCTAAATATCACAGATAGATTTGATGTTGAGTGTAAACTGATAACACTAGAGGAAAGACAGAGGAGTTTGATAATTATTTTCCTATCCTTTATCCAGTCAAAATATGAAATGTTCAGAATTCTTAAACACATCCCCTAATATTACACTGTTCTCTTTGATACCCTAATCTTTATCTGTCTCTCAAAAGTCTGAATCAGCAGGCATCGTAGAGCCAGACACTAGCCCATGCCAAAAATGTGTGAAGATAAATGTATACAGGCTATTGAACGCACATATCTGTGGATTTGTTTTGCTTATATTTGCTCTATGTGGCCATTGACATTAATGAGCAATCATTTATTGGGTGATGCTAAGATAAATTTTTCAGTGTTATGTTGATATCAACAGAATATGCCCATTTGGGGGTAAACATAAATGATTGATTTTTGACAGAAATGTATTGCATGCTTACCATGTGCCAAACAATGAGTGAGGTGTTGGATACAATGTTGGATACTAATGGTGTTCAAAGAAAACAGAAGAATTTAGGAAATAGGCCTTCCATTGGGAAAAATGAATGAATTAAAATAATTATTTAATGTGCGGCAAGATAAGGATGTTTGACTTCTTTTGGTATGGACATTCAATCGTTGTATGATTTTTTTTGTTTGTGGCATGTAGGCCTAGTCTACAGAGAAGAAGCCTTATCCAGGATGTAATGCAAACAGTCTTTCCAAGAAATTAAAATCAGACAGTTCCTTTTTGTATTGTTTTTAAAAACTGATTCTTTCCTATCCTGGAGGAATGGAGAACTAGTATTTTCCATGACTTCTGTGTTGCTTTAATTTTATTTTTTATGTTATCCTTCAGGAAAATTGACTTTTTATGCTTTGCTCATTTTTTTGAATTCTAAACGCCACCACAATTAGGATATGGAAAAGTTTCATCACCTCCACAGCTAATTTTTCTCTGGTTTGTCTGAAGAATCTCTGCAGGGATACTGATCTTCATTAACTAAACTCACTGAACACTCAGTTTTCATATGGAAGGGAACTTTCCTTTGCCAGCTCCTGGGCTGTGAACCCATTGATTGTTTGACCTTGTTTGACCTTTTGTGAGTGAGACTTTCTTCCTTCCATCTACACCAACGACCTAAAGCTGATAGAGTGATAGAGTGGGAGATGGAAACTAGTGTTCAAATAATACCTTTTTTTTTTTTTTTTTTTTGAGATGAAGTCTCGCTCTGTCACCCAGGCTGGAGTGAAGCGGTGCGATCTCAGCTCACTGCAGCCTCCAGCTCCCGGGTTCAAGCAATTCTCTGCCTCAGCCTCCCGAGTAGTTGGGATGATAGGTGCCTGCCACCATGCCTGGCTAATTTTTGCATTTTTAGTAGAGATGGGGTTTCACCATCTTGGCCAGGCTGATCTTGAACTCCTGACCTCATGAGCCACCTGCCTCGCCCTCCCAAAGTGCTAGGATTACAAGCATGAGCCACCGCGCCCAGCCAATAATACATATTTCCTTCAGAAAACTAGACTATTACAACCAAAGATTTCTAAAATTCCTAGCAGTTCCATTACCAATAAATAACTATTACTAAAATTTTGTTAAACTTTTGACATAATATATTCTATGTGGCTGAATATATATGTCCTCACCAAACATAAGGAAATTATCATGGTCTCAACAGAAAGCTAGTTTTTGGCCAACTTCAGTATTTCAGGGATATAGTAGATTCAAGGCCTAATTTAGTTATAGATACATTTAAACTCATAGTACGTAAAATAACACGCTAATTGAGAATTTTAACATATTTTATAAAATGCTTTAATTGAACTAACATCAGAACCTTCATTTCTAGATCCACTTATGTATTACATTACATAACTTCTGGAGCACATCATCATACCTTCTAAATAGTTTTAGACACAGAACTTTTGAAGCTCTATCAAATCTCATTGAAAACTTTATCCCAACTATGTCTCCACTCAAGTAATGTTAAGGCAGCCATCCTTGAAGAGGTAAAGTCTATTTCTCCACCTTTTGAATCTGGGCCTGGCCATGTGACTTGCTTTGGCCAGTGTGTCGTTAGAAAACATGATAAAAGCAGAAGTTTGCATCAGGGTTTGCTTCATCACTGCTCGCAGAGCTACTACCATGTACACAAGCCTTGGCTAGTTTATTGGATGAGTGACACAAGGCTCAGTTGCCACCGTTGGCCCAGCTAACAGCCAGTGACTGCCCACATACATGTGTGAAGTCACCTACCATTAATTGACTACAACACATGGATAAGCTGTAATCCCACAGAGCAAGGATGCATTATCCCATCTAAGTGCAGCCTAAATTGTTACTCCATAGAATCTAGAACAATTAATATGGTCCATGTTTTAAACCACTAGCATTTGTAGTTGTTACATAGCAAAAGCCAACTGACAGATTTATCAACTTCAGACTTCATTTATTGACTTCCTTTTTGTGTAGATGAGGATTTGGCTTTCTTATACTCCTACTATCTTCCCAAAATACTTAATTACAAACCTTTGTTAATCCAAAGTCAGTGATGGTACTGTTAATGACATTTAAATATTGTTTACATCAGAGCCAAATAGTCTATCAGAATAATGCTTTCTTTTGAATATTTCCTAAGGATAATCATCGTCTCTTTAAAATTTACATAGTTTTCTAAGTACCTTTGGATTTTCCCCCAAAATTCTCCTTTAGATCTTTCAACAACAAATGAATATTCTTTTATCAATGATAAAACAAATCAGACATACGCAAAGCTATAGTAATCAAAACAGCATGGTACTGGCATAAAAACAGACACATACACAAATGAAACAAAATCGAGAGCCCAGAAATATATCCACACATCTATAGTCAATTGCTTTTTAGACAGAGGTGTCAAGAACATACAATGGGAAAACTGAATATCCACCTCCTGAAGAATAAAATTGGACCCTTATATCATACTACATACAAACATCAGCTGCAAATAGATTAAAGATATAAATGTAAAACCTGAAACTGTGAAACTACTAGAAAAAAGTATAAGGAAAATGTTTGCTTCTTGACATTGAGCAATGATATTTGTGATATGAGCTCAAAAGTACAGGCAACAGAATAAAAAATGGACAAATGGATTGCATCGAACCAGAAACTTTTGCATAGTAGACGGAACAATCAAGAGTGAACAGAAAACCTACAGAATGGGAGAAAATATTTGCAAACCATGTATCTGATAAGGGATTAATATCCAAAATATATAAGGAACACAAATAACAGCAAAAAACCAAATAACCCAATAAAAAATGAGAAAAGGATATGAATCAATTTCTCAAAAGACATGTAAATGACTAACACATATATGAAAAAAATCCTTAATCACTGTTCGGAGGAATGCAAATCAAAATCTCAATGAAATATCACCTCACACCTGTTACAATGGCTATTATCAATAAAAGGGAAAAGTCGGGGGTGATGAAAAAGGGAAGAGTTGCCAAGGATGTGGTGAAAAGGGAACTCTTACACACTTTTGGTGGGAATATAAATTAGTATGGCTATCATGGAAAACAGAATGGCAGTTTCTTAATAAAAATAGAAATACCATATGATCCGGCAATCTTACTTCTGAGTTTGTAGCCAAAGAAAATGAAATCAGTATATCAAAGAGATAGCTGCACTCCCATGTTCATTGCAGCATTATTTACAATAGCCAAGATATGCAACCAACCTAAGTGTCCATTGATGGATGAATGGATAAAGAAAATGTATATATAATAGAATACCCTTCAGTCTTACAAAGGAAGAAAATCCTGTCATTTGTGACAACATACGTATTAGTTCATTTTCATGCTGCTGATAAAGACATACCCGAGATTGGGAAGAAAAAGAGGTTTAATTGGACTTACAGTTCCACATGGCTGGGGAGGCCTCAGAATCATGGTGGGAGGCAAAAGGCATTTCTTACGTGGTGGCAGCAAGAGAAAATGAGGAAGATGCAAAAGTGGAAACCCCTTATAAAACCATCAGATCTTATGAGACTTATTCAGTACCATGAGAATATGGGGCAAACTGCCCCCATAATTATAATGACCTCCCACTGGGTCCCTCCCACAACATGTGGGGATTATGGGAGTACAATCAAGATGAGATGTGGGTGTGGATACAGAGCTGAACCATATCAACACAGATGAACCTGGAGGACACTATGCTGAATGAAAGAATTCAGGCACAGAGAGACAAATACCGCACAATCTAACTTACATGTGGAATCTTAAAAAGTTGAACTCACAGAAGCAGAGATAATAGAATGGTGGTGGCCGTGGGCTGAGAGGTTGGTCAAAGTATACAAGTTTCAGTTAGGATAAGTAAGTTCTCGGGATCTATTATACAGAACAGAGACTATAGTCTCCTTACATTTGGTAAGAAAGTGGATCTTAAATATTCTTACCACAAAAAATGACAAGTATATGAGGAAATGGATATGTTTATTAGCTTGATTTAATAATTACACATATACATGTATCAAAACATGTATACTGTACATACATATAATTTTTATTTGTCAATTATATTTTACTAAAGCTGTAAAGTTAGTAATTTAAAAAAATAAGATCACTTACTTTGGTTTTATTTTCTTGGAGTCTTCCTTCTGGACCACCCTGCCCTCTTCCTTTCATCTGGTCTGGTTGCTTTCTAGTCTGGCAATGTAACTGACACTTGGCCATTCTTCAATATTGGATATTCTAGTTCTTGGGTTCTCATGCCTTTCTCTCCTTTGGTTATCTCAAATCAAACTAGTACTCCTCCAAGTACTTTCTGACTTACCCTGTAGAAGTCACCTTACTTTGCTGATTCTTGGCTTCTTTACCTGTAAAGTGACAACAATGCCTGCCATGCTTTATCTTATAAAATTTCTTTGTGTACAGCAATGAAATCATGTCTGCGATTATACTTTGTCATGTGTGAAGTTCAATAAAAAATTATGTTGTATGAGGAAATTGGAAGCTAGATCAGGATGAAAACTTGTATTCAATTCAAATGTGACCCTTGCTTGGAAGCTCGTTGACACCTGAGTCAGACTTTGAGGTGAAGAATGGTACAACGAGTGCTGGAAAAACTAAAATGACCTAGAGATCTTAGTCTTAGTCCTTGATCTACCACTAATATAGCGATGTGACTTTGATGAGCCACTTAGCCCTTCCCAGCCTAGATTTGCTCATTTGTAAAATGGGGCTATGAAATGGGAGAGTTCTATGTGTTTTCCAGTTTTAAAATTCTGTGGTTCAGCCACCCCTAATTCGGAAGGAGGCAGTTTTTATTTCATACTGGACATAGGATACACATTTTTCCCACGGTAGAGAGATGGTTAAATGAATCCGTAACAACAAAGTCAAACAACACAGTAATGAAATTCTCTGATTTTAATTCTCCTCCTGAGTCCTTGGCATTGCTGGCACCTCTGAACACGATGGCAGACTTGCATTGTCACTTCTTGCCTGGCTACCTCTTGGAAGTGATGTCCAGACACGTTGGCCTCTACACAGTAAGCTTCCCCAGGTGCCAGAGTTTGGGGCCACCTGCGGCATGTCTGCCCACCTCATCCCTCCAGTGCACTCAGTAGAGCAGGGAAGATTAACTTTCTGAAAATGAAAAGGACAGAGAGAAGACGAGCTGCTTATCAAATATGCACATTTCAGATGGAACTTCACACTCAGTAGAAAGATGTTAGATTGCTGTTAGCTCTCTGGAGCGCTCCTGACAATGTGTTATCAGGTCATGTTTGCATGACAGAGGCAGCCCAAGCAGGAAACATTAAGTCATATGACTTCTAAGACGGAATCAATCAAGTGAGCAGTGCAGCTCCTGAAAACTAATTTCACCTTCATAAGGCCTGGTTATCTGTGCGGCAGACATGAGGTTTGTCAGCCCCGTTTCAGTCTGACCAGGTTCAGCACTGCATGAAGAATGTTAATGAACTGACACTGTAATATGTATGAAAGATGACACTGAGATGAATTCATGAAAAGCCAAGTCCCCATGAAATATGAACAATTACTTGCAGGCTCCTTTGCCTACTTAGCTCCTTTGAAATGTCCGTTTCAAAGGCCTTTGTCTTTCTCTGATTCATTTGCAAGTTTGTGCACAGATTTTCATCATTTAACCAGTTTAAAAACCAAAGAAGCTATTCACAATTAAACAGTTCAATGAGCTCCGGTTTGATGGGGGCAGAGCCAAGGCCAGCCAAAGCTTAAGTCTTCCTTTGGTTGCAGATACACAGATTTCCTTGTGTGGACAAGAAAGGACTTAAAAAGACTGGGATGTTCATGTCGACTTTGTCCCTGGCATTCATTATGGCCCTAAGCAAGCTACTCTTTTTTTTTTTTTTTGTGCTAATGACATTCTGTCTCTGGTAGTAATGATACTTGCTTTCATCTTCAGAACAGCATTACCAGGGTTAGTCTTCTTTTGAAAAGTTTTAAAATTTGTCAGAAGATTAATGTTTAAATCACAAAGCCCTTTTTCATTTCTTGCCTTTTCTTTTCTTTTTTTTTGAGGTGGAGTCTTGCTCTGTCACCCAGGCTGGAAGTGGCGTGATCTCAGCTCACTGCAACCTCCGCCTTTCAGGTCCAAGTGATTCTCCCACCTCAGTCTCCCAAGTAGCTGGGATTACAGGCGCCCGCCACCACCCCTGGCTAATTTTTGTATTTTCAGTAAAGATGGAGTTTCATCATGTTGGCCAGGCTGGTCTCAAATTCCTGACCTCAGGTGGTCTGTCTGCCTAGGCCTCCCTCCCCAGAACTGGGATCACAGGCATGAGCCACCGTGCCCCACCGGTAGTGATGATATTTATTTGTTTTCATCTTCAGAACAGCATTACCAGGGTTAGCCTTCTTTTGAAAAGTTTTTAAATTCGTCAGAAGATTTATGTTGAAATCACAAAGAGCCTTTTCCAGACCTTGCCTTTTTAAAATATATGGTGCCCCAATTCATTCTCCAGATCCTGTGCCCTTTTTATATACTCCATCTTTGTTATGGATATGCATTTCATATACTGATCTAGATAGCTCAGGATGTTTCATAGACTGTTAACCACAATTCTTATCTTGCTGTCTGAGGTTGTGGGCCTTATATTACCACACTCATTTAGTCCCATATCACTTCAGGTTTCTTCTTGCTTAGCACACATTGCTCCCCAATTGAAAAAGACACTGCCCCTGCTCAGGGGCAAGCAAAATCCTGTTCTTCCATATCTTTTTCTATTCTTTCATCTTATAAAATAATATGAATTATCTTACATGAAATAGCTTATAAAATATTTCCAACATACATAAAATATAAAGATAATTTAAAGAAAATTCATATCCTTACTACCCATTTGACTTCAACAAATTTTAACCTTTTATCTGACTCAGATCTTTTCTTTAAGCAAACCAAAACAGATCTTTTATTTTAACAAAAATGTCCGTGACATGTACAGTAGAAGAGCTGTATTCACTTTCATCTCTTATTGGCCCCCGACAAAGGCAATTACTATCCTAAACTTGGCAAATAAAATCCCCAAGCATGCTTTAGTACAAAGATTTCATTTGTATGCTATACTTATGATAATCTATGTTATTACATAAAGCTTTAGTTCACTAATCTTTACTGTTGCATCCATATGGAAAACATCTATAATATGAATATGTTCTACTTATTTAACCAGTCTTTAAAAAGGGATTTAAGGATTTTTATTTCAAATATTTCATTAGAGACAATGTTGCAGTGAATATTCTTTAACCCATGTGGAAGACTACCCAGGGATGGACATCTAGAAGTGGAAGAGCTGGATTGAAAGGCATGTACACCTTCCAACTTGACTAGATTATTCTCTAATGTAACTGAATTATTTTAGACTTAGAGTACATGAGAAGTCTGGTTTCCCTATGCTTACCAGTACTGAATATTTTATCCAGTCACTTAATGCTTACTGAGTGGTTCCCATTAACCAAATACTGTTCTATGTGCTAAGGACGGAACAAGGAAAAAATCAAAGATTTCTGCCTTCATGGAGGGGTTTTTATCACGTTTAAACATTTTTGTCATTGTCATGCATGAAATGGTAACTGTTAGTTGTTCATCCTGTGTGTCTCAGATTAATTGTGAGGTTAAGGATTTGTTCATGTTTTTGTCCATTCTGTGAATTGCTTAATGGTGGTATCTTTAATCAATTCCAAATATTGGTAGTAAGTTTCTTATTTATACAAAAGTTTTTGTTTTTCAGTGTTCTAAGCCTTCATCAGTTATGTCCTTGCAAATTTTTGCTTCCAGTCAATAAGTAAAGTTAAGCTTTGTTTGTGGTGCCATTATTGAAATGAAATAATTTGATATTCACTTGATTTTTAGCTGATTCTTAAAGATTTATGCTTTTGTTTGTAACAAAATTCTTCGGAGCAACAGCTTTGGGTATATAAATCATTGGCATTTTTTTGTTTTCTATTTGTATTAATCTCTGTTCTTATTTCAGTTTTTTCATTCTATATTATTGAGTTTTTTATTTAAATTTTTAATTTACTGAGTTCAGCAATGACTCATTAATTTTGTCTTTCCAAGTTTTCAAATAAATGTATTTATAAGTTTTTTAAAAATTATACTTTAAGTTCTAGGGTACATGTGCACAACGTGCAGGTTTGTTACATGTATACATATGTATACATGTGCCATGTTGGTGTTGCACCCATTAACTCGTCATTTACATTAGGTATATCTCCTAATGCTATCCCTCTCCCCCCTCCCCACAATAGGACCCGATGTATGATGATCCCCTTCCTGTGTCCAAGTGATCTCATTGTTCAATTCCCACCTATGAGTGAGAACATGTGGTATTTGGTTTTGGGTTCTTGTGATAGTTTGCTGAGAATGATGGTTTCCAGCTGCATCCATGTCCCTACAAAGGATACGAACTCATCCTTTTTTATGACTGCATAGTATTCCATGGTGTATATGTGTCACATTTTCTTAATCCAGTCTGTCACTGATGGACATTTGGGTTGATTCCAAGTCTTTGCTATTGTGAATAGTGCCGCAATAAACATACGTGTGCATGTGTCTTTATAGCAGCATGATTTATAATCCTTTGGGTATATACCCAGTAATGGGATGGCTGGGTCATATGGTACTTCTAGTTCTAGATCCTTGAGGAATCGCCATACTGTTTTCCATAATGGTTGAACTAGTTTACAGTCCCACCAACAGTGTAAAAGTGTTCCTATTTCTCCACATCCTCTCCAGCACCTGTTGTTTCCTGACTTTTTAATGATTGCCATTCTAACTGGTGTGAGATGGTATCTCATTGTGGTTTTGATTTGCATTTCTCTGATAGCCAGTGATGACGAGCATTTTTTCATGTGTCTGTTGGCTGTATGAATGTCTTCTTTTGAGAAATGTCTGTTCATATCCTTTGCCCACTTTTTGATGGGGTTGTTTGTTTTTTTTCTTGTAAATTTGTTTGAGTTCTTTGTAGGTTCTGGATATTAGCCCTTTGTCTGATGAGTAGATTGCAAAAATTTTCTCCCGCTCTATGGGCTGCCTGTTCACTCTGATGGTAGTTTCTTTTGCTGTGCAGAAGCTCTTTAATTTAATTAGATCCCATTTGTCAATTTTTGCTTTTGTTGCCGTTGCTTTTGGTGTTTGACATGAAGTCCTTGCCCATACCTATGTCCTGAATGGTATTACCTAGATTTTCTTCTAGGGTTTTTATGGTATTAGGTCTAACATTTAAGTCTCTAATCCATCTTGAATTAATTTTCGTATAAGGAGTAAGGAAAGGATCCAGTTTCAGCTTCTTACTTATGGCTAGCCAATTTTCCCAGCACCATTTATTAAATAGGGAATCCTTTCCCCATTTCTTGTTTTTCTCAGGTTTGTCAAAGATCAGATGGCTGTAGATGTGTAGTAGTATTTCTGAGGGCTCTGTTCTGTTCCATTGGTCTATATCTCTGTTTTGGTACCAGTACCATGCTGTTTTGGTTACTGTAGCCTTGTAGTATAGTTTGAAGTCAGGTAGCGTGATGCCTCCAGCTTTGTTCTTTTGACTTAGGATTGTCTTGGCAATGCGGGCTCTTTTTTGGTTCCATATGAACTTTAAAGCAGTTTTTTCCAATTCTGTGAAGAAAGTCATTGGTAGCTTGATGGGGATGGCATTGAATCTATAAATGACCTTGGGCAGTATGGCCATTTTCATGATATTGATTCTTCCTATCCATGAGCATTGTTTGTGTCCTCTTTGATTTCACTGAGCAGTGGTTTGTAGTTCTCCTTGAAGAGGTCCTTTACATCCCTTGTAAGTTGGATTCCTAGGTATTTTATTCTCTTTGAAGCAATTGTGAATGGAAGTTCATTCATGATTTGGCTCTCTGTTTGACTGTTACTGGTGTATAAGAATGCTTGTGACTTTTGCACATTAATTTTGTATCCTGAGACTTTGCTGAAGTTCCTTCTCAGCTTAAGGAGATTTTGGGCTGAGACGATGGGGTTTTCTAAATATACAATCATGTCATCTGCAAACAGGGACAATTTGACTTCTTCTTTTCCTAACTGGATACCCTTGATTTCTTTCTCTTGCCTGATTGCCCTAGCCAGAACTTCCAACACTATGTTGAATAAGAGTGGTAAGAGAGGACATCCCTGTCTTGTGCCAGTTTTCAAAGGGAATTTTTCCAGTTTTTGCCCATTCAGTATGATATTGGCTGTGGGTTTGTCATAAATAGCTCTTATTATTTTGCGATACGTTCCATCAATACTGAATTTATTGAGAGTTTTTAGCATGAAGGGCTGTTGAATTTTGTCAAAGGCCTTTTCTGCGTCTATTGAGATAATCATGTGGTTTTTGTCTTTGGTTCTGTTTATATGCTGGATTACGTTTATTGATTTGTGTACGTTGAACCAGCCTTGCATCCCAGGGATGAAGCCCACTTGATCATGGTGGATAAGCTTTTTGATGTGCTGCTGGATTCGGTTTGCCAGTATTTTATTGAGGATTTTTGCATCGATGTTCATCAGGGATATTGGTCTAAAATTCTCTTTTTTTGTTGTGTCTCTGCCAGGCTTTGGTATCAGGATGATGTTGGCCTCATAAAATGAGTTAGGGAGGATTCCCTCTTTTTCAATTGATTGGAATAGTTTCAGAAGGAATGGTACCAGCTCCTCCTTGTACCTCTGGTAGAATTCAGCTGTGAATCCATCTGGTCCTGGACTTTTTTGGTGGGTAGGCTATTAATTATTGCTTCAATTTCAGAGCCTGCTATTGGTCTATTCAGGGATTCAGCTTCTTCCTGGTTTAGTCTTGGGAGAGTGTAAGTGTCCAGGAAATTATCCATTTCTTCTAGATTTTCTAGTTGATTTGCGTAGAGGTGTTTATAGTATTCTCTGATGGTAGTTTGTATTTCTGTGGGGTTGGTTGTGATATCCCCTTTATCGTTTTTTATTGCGTCTATTTGATTCTTCTCTTTTCTTCTTTATTAGTCTTGCTAGCAGTCTATCAATTTTGTTGATCTTTTCAAAAAACCAACTCCCGGATTCATTGATTTTTTTGGAGGGTTTTTTCTATCTCTATCTCCTTCAGTTCTGTTCTGATCTTAGTTATTTCTTGCCTTCTGCTAGCTTTTGAATGGACAACACAGCTTTCATTTTAAAATGTAAGTCATTTGAGACAGACCTATGTCTTAAACAGCACTTGACAGAGATCTTCATACTCCAAGTCCTTACAATATAATTAAATAAGTTAAACAAACAATGTGTATGCGTATCCAATAATTATGTCCATGGCAAATATCAGCCTATTCCTTTGTTGACTACCTTAATAGATTAAAATTTTCTCAAGAACAAGATGCTTAGTAGTTACATTTTTTCATTTTCAAACAGTAAACATATTCTGAGCATAAAAATTGTGAGATCCAAGAAGGCATGAATCTTTGATTTGTTCTCTGATGCATCCCTAGCACCTAGAGCATTGCTTGGCACATAAACAATGATCAATAAATGTTTGTTATCTGAATGAATAATGTAGGAGGTTGATCTTATATTTATAGCTATATTTTTATATTAAAATGTCCTTATTAACAATCAGGAAGTATCCTATGTGAGAAACAAAGACACAAAATTCCTTGCAAGTATAACACAACCACTGAAAGAAGTTCAAATACTGTTTTTATCATGATGTGGTGTCCTAGGAATCATCGTAATCATATTGTACTAAAAACACATTGCTCTGGCTAGACTTAGGTCAAAGTCAGTAATTTTGAGGGTGGAAGATTACTGAGAGTTAGAGTTTAAAGCAAAGTGAAAAATAATATTTACAAAATTGTAAGCAATCCTTACCAACCATATCAGAGTAAGGAAATAGTGAATGAGATCACCAAGCAACACCCTTATTTGCTTTTGGAAAATTAAAAATAAGAAAATGAAATTAAGAGAATGATTCTGTTTACAATAACAATAAAAGAATACAATACTTAGGAATAAATTTAACAAAAGAAGTGCACGGCTTGCATACTATAATGAAAACTACAAGAAATCATTGAAAAAATTAAAGATCTAATAAATAGACTTCTCATGTTCATGGATTGGAAGAATTATATTGTTAAGATGGCGATACTAATTAAATTTTACAACAGAGTTAATGCAACTTGTATCTAAACCTCAGCTACAGTTTTTGGAAAAATTGAAAAGTTGTTCCTAAAATTCATATGGAAATGCAAGGAACCCAGAATAGCCAAAACAATCTTGAAATAGAACAAAGTTGGAGGACTCACGTTTCCCTATTTCAAAACTTACTACAAAGCTAGTGTAATCAAGATTGTGTGATACTGGCATAAGGTTATACATATTCATCAATGGAATAGAACTGAAAGTCCAGAAATAAGCCCATACATTTATGCTCAACTGACTTTTGATAAGGGTGCCAAGACAATTCAATGGTAAAAGAGTAGTCTTTTCAATAAGTGGTGCTGGGTCAAGTGGATATTCACAGTTAAAATACCAAAATTGGATTCCTACTTTGTGTCACACACACACACCCACCCACCCACACACACACACACACAAAATTAAAATGAATCATAGACCTAAATGTGGGAACTAAAATTATAAATTGTTAGAAGAAAACAGGCAGTAATCTTTATGACTTTGGATTAGTCAATGGTTTCCTACATATGACACAAAAAAATACAAGTGAGAAAAAATAGATAAACTGTACATAACAAAATTAACATATCAACATATCAAAATTAAAAACTTTTATATTTCAAAAAATACCAAGAAAATGAAAAGGTGATCCACAGAATGGGAAAAAATGTTGGCAAATCATATACCTGATAAGAAACATAGATTCAGAATATATAAAGAACACTTACAAGTCAACAATAAAAAGACAAATAACCCAATTTAAAAATGGGCAAATAATTGGAGTAGACATTTATCCAATGAAGATATACAAATGAAAAAAATATATACGGATGGCCAATAGGCACAAAGAAAGATGCTCAACATCATTAGTCATTATGGAAATGTAAATTAAAGTTATAACGAGGTAATATTTCAAACCCTCTGGGATGTCTAAAATAAAGAAGGCAGACAGTAACAATTGTTAGTGAGGATGTGGAGAAATTGTAAACCTTATACCTAGTTGGTAAGATTTCAAAATTGTGCAGCTACTTTGGAAAACAGTTTGGCAGTTTCTCAAAATGTTAAACATAGAATTACATATAATCCAACAATTCTATTTCCAGGAGAAGCAAAAACACAGGTCTATATACAAATGTGTACATGAATGTTCCCAGCAGCATTATACATCATAGCCAAAAAGCAGAAAATAATCTAAATATCCACTAATTGATGTATAGATAAACAAAAAGTGGTATATTCATACAATGGAACATTATTTGGCCTTACAATGAAATGAACTACTTGCAATGAAATGAAGTACTGTGCTATTTATGCTATACTATGGATAAACCTTGGAAATATGTCAATAAGCCACACACAAAAGGTCATGCGTTATGTGATTTTATTTGTATAAAATATCCAAAGTGGTCAAATCCATAGAGAATAGAAAGAATATTAGAAGTTCCCAGGGTCTGGGAGAGCTGGGGAGTGACTGATTACGGGTAAAGGAATTCATTATGGGATGATAAAATGTTCTAAAATTACACAGTGTTAATAGTTGCATGACTTTGTGAATATACTAAAACCTCATGAATTTTACACTTTAAAAAGGTACAGTTTATGGTCTGTTAATTATATCTCAAAAAAAACTGCATTAAAAACCAGGTGCTTTGAGGGTAAAACCAAACAAAACATATGAGCATGATTTAACAGGGATCAGATATTCAGCTCATATATTAATACAAAAATAGATTATGGTGGAGAACCAAGCTCCCCCGGACCTCCAGTTCTTCAGTGAAGCATGACCTGGTGACAAGTGACGGGCAGTATGTAAACACTTAGGAGACAACTCCATTTGGGATTCTCAAGTTCTGTAATAAGGCTTACCTTTAAGGCAATTTAATTGTACTATTAAATGACAGTCTATCCATGGGCTCAGCTTCTCAAAGATCACTGTAACATCTTTATCTGCAGTAACTCATTAAAGGAAAAGAGTGTTGCATGTCTTTGCAAGTTTGCCAATATCAGGCTTCCTCTTGGAGTCTCTGTGTGGGAGTCTGATGGGATATCCCTTTAACAAAGCAGCATCAACTGTGTGAGTTGAAACCTTATCCCTTTTGTGATTTTCACAGATTTGATGTGGGCTGATGCAAAGCTGGATTTTCTTCCCCCTCCCTTTGTCTGTGAATTATACCATTTGACAGTATGATCATTTACATCCCAGTCTAGTGGATGCTTCAGATAAAACCAGATTCTGGTATTGAGTGGCATGAAGTGCTTATTTAACCTTTTCTTAATAAGAAGTGTTATGGTTTGGGTAGAAAGAGGCTCCATTCATGGAAAAACTTAAGTTAATAGAGAGTGTGGATACTTCTGAGGGAACCCTGGTTCTATGAACATTTTTTTGTTGTTGCCATAAAGTCTTTAAATACTAGGTATGTTCATTTAATACTGAATCTTGTATCTACAGCTTTGGCAGCGAAAAAGTAATATGGTGTGAAAACCTCAACAGCAAAGCTCCAGACTCTCTGGGATAAAAAGTATGGGAGAAAAAAAATTTATACAGAGTCAAAGGGGAGATCCTCTCTTTCCAATTGTATTATTTTTCTCTCACTGCATAGCAAGTTACCACAACCTTGGAGGCACAAAACAACAGTATTTTTTTAATCTTACTTTTTTTTTTTTGGAGGTCAAGTGTCCAGTGTCTGTGACTGGATTCTCTGCTCAGGGTCTCATCAGGATAAAATTAACATGTCAGCTAGGCCTGAGGTTCTCATCAGGGCTTGGAGTCTTCTTCCAGACTCACTGATTGTTATCAGAATTCATTTCCTTGTAGTTTTAGGACTGTGGGTGCCTATTTTCTTTCTAGCTATTAGCCAGGGACCTCTCTCAGTAACTAGAGGATTTTGGAGTTATTTATGATGGGAGTGGCCCGTATGGACAGTTCACATCATGGATATTGGCCTTCTTTCAGGCCAGTGGGAACATCTGTCTGACCTCCTTTTCTGTGACCGGTTGTAGAAAAGTGTCATCAATTAAAGGGCTTAGGTGATTAGGCCAGGCCCACCTGGACAGTCTCCCTATTTTAACATAGCCTAATGATGGGAGTAAAATCCATCACAATCCCAGTCCTAAGGATTATGCAGGGGATGCCCACCAGCAAGGTGGAAAATCTCCAGGCCCATTTAAAAATTCTGCCTAGGCTGGGCACGGTGGCTCAAGCCTGTAATCCCAGCACTTTGGGAGGCCGAGACGGGCGGATCACGAGGTCAGGAGATCGAGACCATCCTGGCTAACACGGTGAAACCCCGTCTCTACTAAAAAAAAATACAAAAAACTAGCCGGGCGAGGGGGCGGGCGCCTGTAGTCCCAGCTACTCGGGAGGCTGAGGCAGGAGAATGGCGTGAACCCTGGAGGCGGAGCTTGCAGTGAGCTGAGATCCGGCCACTGCACTCCAACCTGGGCGACAGAGCAAGACTCTGTCTCAAAAAAAATAAAAAAATAAAAAATAAAATAAAATAAAATAAAATTCTGCCTACTATACCTCTGCTTCTCCTTTTGAAGAAATGAATCTTCCCCTGAATCCTTAATGGCACACAAAGACTTTAAGGTGATATTTAACTGAATGATTGTGTCTTGTGTATAATAAAAGTACTGAAAGGTTGGGGCTGATAAAGGGGAGAAGACAGGTTAGGTGTGAAGAGAAAGGCACAATAACCCTGATTTATTTAATCACAGGTAGACTTAGATTTAGTTCCATTTACATCTGCCTTCAAGAAGTCCGAATCTCTGTGGCATTCGTTGTAGCCCTTGATTATCTTGTCTTTAAAATAATATATATATATATTGTTATGACTGACAGTTATTGAATCAGACAAGTACAACTTTAGGGAACTTCTTCATTGATGAAAGTTTATTTGCTTCCCTCCTTTTAAACAGTCATTAAAAGTATGCGCTAATAGGAATAGTGGAAACTTGTATTGAATTCAATCCAGAGCCTCCAAAAATAATGTATCAGCCAGGATTCATGAAATCTACATACAAATGTAAATACTGTATAGCTGATAATACAAACATAATTTTTCCTCAGGTACCTTTTTGTCCATTGAAGAGGGAGTATTATGTATTTTAAAGACTTTAGTGAGTTTAGATGCTCTTTAGCACATTCTTTACTCTCATGATTAGAATTTAAATTAAGAACAGCTAGAGAACAGAGGAATTTTCCCGCTAGAAATAAAAAGAAGTTAGTTGAATGCTGTTCAGGAAAACAATGGAAAGGATTGAGAAAAAGGACAGGAATAGGGTATCCTCTCTGGAGAATTTTAAAGCTATTTATAAAAAAATAACAAATGTGAAAATAAATTATACTAATCTATCAAATAATTTCTTTAATTCAGAGCCACTAAAGCATGCCTCAAAGAAAACTTGAGATAACCTGTTCTGCCCAATTAATCTTGAAGTATTGAAAATCAATTAGTTACAATAAACAGAACTATTCTCGTTATTTTAAGCAGCTTGCAATTAGCTTCATAGAAAGATGACTGTACACAGAGCTTTAAGTAGAAAGACAAGCTGCCATTGACAAAGATTCTAGTGTATTCCTTATTTCTAATTCTACATCTCTTTTGCACTACCAGAACCAGCTTCTGATAGTGAATTCAAACTTTTACCAAGTGGTCTGCTTTTTATAGAACTGATTTAAATATTGAAACACTAGATTTTTCCTTCGCAGTATGTGCAACAGAAACTGAAATTCTTCTGTGAATGTACACATAAGATGGTACCAGTTTTTGTTTGCTATGCTTTCAGCCTGCATGCAACATAGGAGGAAATATGTTTAATCCTTTTCTCATTCCTTCTAGCCACTGAGGGACTTGGCTTGCCAAGGTATCCCTGCCTCGCCACAGCCAAAAAGGAGTCCTTGTTCCTCTCTCATTAAATACAGCAGATTTGCTTGATAGAATCTTTTTGCTTGCCTGCCTATCTGGTGTGCTAACTAACTGTTTTGCATCTTCAGTTCCCAAGGTATTCATTTGCTCACCAGAAAAAAAAAAAGATTAGGAAAAAAGCATAATCTGCATATTTCCTACATTAGTACATTGATTCATTATGTCATTTCTAAAAGAGGGACAATATTATGACTCATGAGCATGGAGGGAAATAAATGGAACATTTTATTTCTTTGTTGGTTCAATAAGTGTACGCTTGATGGTGACATGAACTAATTGCATAGTTACCATGAAATAACATGCTTTATTTTTCTGTGATAATGTGGTAACTACATAGTAACTTCTTGGAAAACAATGGTAATTATACAGTAATATGATCATGGTGCTGTTTTATTTTCCTAAAAACTGTGCAATTAAACATATTTAAAGTAAAATATACACCATTTCTGAAGTAATGTATACACTTGCTTAAAGGGTTTCTTCCTTGGTTTTCTGACCCTGACTGCTTTCTCTCATTTCAGGACTATATCAGGACTACACTATTAAAAGTCTGAATCTAAATCCTTTTCACAATCTCCCTTCTTCAAGCCTGAGAACCTATTCACCCTTTGGAGTTCTATCATGAGGTTTAGAACTGAAGCACTATGTAGGGTTTTATGTTAAGTAACCCAGAAGTCACTTAGAATGGCAAAAATAGCAAAGCCAGTGGGGGATGGCTTTAACAGACTGTCTTTGGGCAAACTGGCTATGCAGAAGATCTGAACCCTCCTGGTATGTTTCCCACTGAGTTAAGTTGGGCTAAGTAGCCTGAAAGAAGGACACACATTTAGCTTCCAGGGTGAAGCAGCGTGGAAAGCACTGGTTGCACTTCCTCTGCTGGATGATCTGTGAAATATACACACAGTCTTGGCGAGAGGAGAGCAGAAAAGAAAGGGCTCCTCCATGTCTCAGTAGGCAGAGGGAGTGGCAGGACTTTCAAAACATAACTTCTCTATAAAAAAGGAAACATTTCAAAATGGAATTGCTCTAGGTACTGTTCAGTGTCTGTGTATGTGCAGGATGGGGAAAAAAAGAGATTCACATAGGAAAACAGGCTTAGATGCATGGCCAGGAAAACAAGTCAGACAGGAAGAAAGACAAAGACACAAAGGTATTACTGAGAGACAGCAAGATAATAAGAGAATGGAGAGGATAGAGAGGAACAGAGACAGTGACAAAAAGAACAGAGAAGAAGGTATAGGCAAAGCCAGAGGAAACAGAGCCAGAGTAACAGAGAAAGATAGAGACACAGAGTGAGACAGAGAGAAAGGGAGTGAGAAGTGGAAAAAATGATGTCAAGAGATAGAAGAAGGAAGAGAGTGAGAAAAAGAAAGAGAGAAGCCCAAAGATGGAAAGAGAGTCACGGCATGGGGACATAGAGACAAAAAGAGAATTGTGTGCTTGCGTATGTATATATGATATACATAATATATGTATATATATGTATTTTAAGATGAACGTGGAACCACCTTCTGAAAATGTTCTGCATAGGGCCTTCCTGGTTTTTGGTCAGACTTGTTCTAACTATTTTTGGAGTTGTATGAAGGCCAGAGGCAATGCTTCCGTTCATGATAAAATTGCATTGCATTTTCCACTTCTGGTTTGGTACCAAGAAATGAATCATAGAGCCTCAGAGGAGTACTGTCATTTTTCTCTGTGGTCTCATTTAAATTCTGTATCAAATACCATTGCAACAGTGACTTTTAACATTTTGCATGATTTATGCTGTTAATGAGCAAAGAACCAGAGCAGGTTGGGATGGTCTCTATAAAGGGAATAAAGTAAAATCAAATCCTGCACACAAACCTTGCAGAAATATTTCAGTTTGGATGAGTTTCATCCAAACTGATCACCTTAAGGACGTGCTTCTACTTGATGCAAATGAAGTATCATTTTTCCATGACTTGGGTGACTGGATTGAAGTCTTGCTCACAGAAGAGAACTAACTGAATGGAGAAGAAATGCCCCAAAGCTAGAGGAAAGCCACAAAGTCATCTGATTGAATCCAAAAGATAAGCCTTTTAATTCAAAGAAGTCAGGGAAGACATGAAAAGCTTGAAATATGGAATTATTGAAGTCAAATTCATTGCATTTTGGCCTGGAGGTCTAGGCTTCAAGTTCTAAAGTTTCTAAAATGCAACCTCTATGGTTTGAAAATAATATTGTCATGTGTTGACAGAGCACTTTGTAATGAGTTAAGGAAGGAATAAAGAACCCAGCCCCTTAAATTTACCAGCAATTTGCCATATAATCCTTCGTAACACGTTTTGGCCTGAGCTGTGCCACTCATGACTCGAATCTTCTGTGCATCACCCCATCCCACTTTTCTCTTTGGATATATGGATCCCTAGTCTAAAATTATTTTCAAGCTGAATTGTTGATAAAGCGAAACTGATAGCTGATTCAAGAATTTGAAAGAGAATCAGGAAGTGGTTTAAAACAATCTACTCAACCAATATAAATGAAGACTTCTGCATCTCCCTACTTCATGGGCAATGTGCT
This sequence comes from Trachypithecus francoisi, assembly GCF_009764315.1. Taxonomy (NCBI): domain Eukaryota; kingdom Metazoa; phylum Chordata; class Mammalia; order Primates; family Cercopithecidae; genus Trachypithecus; species Trachypithecus francoisi. Next base: position 16,593,194 of record NW_022681461.1, read on the forward strand.
GTGCTGGTAAGTGTGCAGACAGCACAGCTGCACATGGCACTATGTGCTCACAGCGTTCACCATGGGTTGAAGCTTTATGCATTTTACAGGCTGACTTTTGCCCATCCCAAATTTATATGTTGATGTGTTGATGTTCTAATCCCCAGTACCGTACCTCAGAAAATGACTGCATTGTAGATAGGACCTTTGAAGATGTAGTTAAATTAAAATGAGGTCAATAGGGTGGGTCCTAATTGAAAATGACTGGTGTGTATAAAAAAGGAAATTATGATGCAGACAGAAGGAAGACCATGTGAAGAAGGCAAGGGAGAAGATGGCCACCTACAAGACAAAGCAAGCAGTTTCAGAAGAAACCAACCCTGCTGATACCTTGATCTCAGACTTCTAGCCTCCAGAATTGTAAGGAAATAAATTTCTGGTGTTTAAGCCACCCAGTTTGTGGTACTTTGTTATGGCAGCCCTAGCAAACAAATAGGCTATCATTCTCTGTGCCAAGAATCAGGTTCAGAGTGTAGGAACTTCATAACTACTGAAAGCTGTGCTTTATCAATGATGAAAGTCTTAGTAGTATGATATTTGAGCATAAATTGTATTAACATTTAAGACAATGTATTTAATCATCTTAAAAATCATACTTAGAACAATGATTTACTCTAAAAATATACTTGGTAGCCTTCCCAGTAGCCCCCATGTTTTCTTTACCAATGCATCTGGAAGGCGAGAAGCCCTTCTTTCTGTACTGCACTATCTATGTGGGGTAATATTCAAAAGGCCAGATACTTTCTCTCAGCAATAACACCACATCTCTTTTCTATCCACATGTTCCCTATATGTGCAGCGACTATTATCCCTCTCCTCTGTCTCTCCTTCAGTGTCCTTTCTTCACCTCTTTCTCTGGATGACTCACTTCCCATATAACATCCTGTGGAAGCTAGATCTTCTCTCCTGCCTTAGGTGTTGATGTGCTTACTTGTTGCTTGGCTCTCTGGTCTCACTTTAAAACTTTTGTTGACCATCTCTTCTATTTTGAAGTCTAAAGCAGCCTAGCTAACATGTGGTCCTATTTGTTACTAGGCTTGTTACCAGTCCATGGGGAGATAAGAAATTTTCACCAGTAATGTAACTTAACTGTATTACCAAACTCACTTACTGTTTAGTTTGTCTATTCAGCTATTATTATTATTATTTGAATAGTAGCAGTAGCAGTAGTAGCCACACCTTCTCAATGAAGGAAAAAGCATGTTAATTTAGTCTGGCTCAAGCTACTTACCTTATCAAGGTCCAGCATATTGAGTAGAGCTGGTCTACATCTTCTACTTGCCCCTGTTAGTCCATAATTCTGTCTTACCTTTGGAATGCCAACAATCTTGTTTCTCCAGCTCTATTTTCTTGTCCAGGTTCCTAAATGTAGATGTTTTCTTGTTAGTTTGTTTGTGTTTTTAATTTAAATTTGTCCCTCCTACACTCCCTTAAATCTTTTTCCAACTTAGAGCATTGTTCTGCATATTGATGGCTGCCCATGGAAGATACTCTGGCTCTCCCATAATTTATGCTGGAAGAAAGTTGAGCCTTTTGCTAGATGTAGTTCTTTTCTGTTCTTATAACATACAGTAGATCATCAAGTTTCTCTTCCCTTTCAGCAATTCAATTTCACATTTATTCCTTGGGCATTGCCTGAACTTGCTCGCTGCTTTCACTAGAATGGTAAGTATGTTGTACTATGCTACAATATGCCTCTTAATAATGTTTTCTCTTTTTTAAAAAGGGGGACAAAATGAAAGAATGCTCAGATTTCATTATCTCCAATGGAAAAAATTAGGGTTCTTTCTGATTTTTTCTGAATCCTTGTTATGGAGTTCTTTGTAGAATTCCGTGTACAACATCTATACATTCTTTCTAGAATTCCATGTCCAACATCTATACATGGGTTAGAAAGTAGCATTAATGAATTAGCTGGTGGGTATTTGAGGAAGAACTATCTTGAGCTCACCTCCTACCCACATCTTCATCTATAGTCAAGCGGCTACTTCTTTGTCCTTGGGAGTGATCTTTTCAGGGAACTGTTCCATCAAAGGCCTTCTCTTGTTTCTCCTTTCCCCCACCATGACCCATGGTGCAGTGAGTCTAGAACATCAGGAGGCCCTGCACTTTTTCTTTTCCTCCTTGCTCTCTTGCCCTTTATTCTTTCACAGATTTCCATCATCTTGCTTTAGTTCCTCAGATTTGTCCTGCCAATTCTGCTGCTGCTCCTGGAGGTTTCAACTTTCCCGAAGTTTTACATCGTCTGCTACCACTCAGTGACATTTACTCCAATGCTTCTCTTCTGCTTTTCAGCAGTTGCTCCTGTAATGCAATCTTCATTTCCCCAATTATTTTTCTGTGTAAATTCTTTACCTTAAACATGCTACTCGAGTTTAGCTCACTAGGTTTCCATGTAGCTAATTGTTTCCTGTTTGCTAGGGGGAAGTATTTTCTTTTTCTTTTTCTTTTTTTTCTTTTTGAGACGGAGTCTCGCTCTGCCGCCCAGGCTAGAGTGCAGTGGCCAGATCTCGGCTCACTGCAAGCTCCACCTCCTGGGTTTACGCCATTCTCCTGCCTCAGTCTCCCGAGTAGCTGGGACTACTGGCGCCCGCCACCTCGCCCGGCTAGTTTTTTGTATTTTTAGTAGAGACGGGGTTTCACCGTGTTAGCCAGGATGGTCTCGATCTCCTGACCTCGTGATCCGCCCGTCTCGGCCTCCCAAAGTGCTGGGATTACAGGCTTGAGCCACCGCGCCCGGCCAAGGGGGAAGTGTTTTCATAGCTCATATTTATTCTGAAAAATGGCATAGACACTGTGCAAAAATACAGATTTAAGAATCCAGGGCTCAGATTCTCCTTGTGTCTGTTTTGTATTGGGCTTACTGTAGGTAATCACAAAGTCTTCCAATAAGTAGGACTGGTTGACTAGGTGGAGATTGCAGGAAGGAAGATACTCTTGGCAGTGGATAGGGTAGGATTTATGCAATGAAATGTCTAAACTTGCTTATCAGCCAGAAATAACTGGAATGCTTTATCATACATTTAAGTTTAACTTCTTATTGTTTATTCTATTTGAGCTAAAGTAAAACGATGGCTCTTCAATTTTATAATACACCAGTGTGTTTAGCAATGGCTCTTATTCTGAAGTCTAGAGCAGTAGACCACAACAACTGAGAACTTGGCTGTTGAAGTCAAACCAAATTGGATTCTAAACCCTGCTTTACCACTTACCAGGTATGTGAACAAGACAAGTTATTCATCCTCTCTGGGACTTAGTTTTCCACTATATCAAATAGGAATAATGATACCTTCTTCCAGTGCTATAAGGAACCAAACTATACAAATAAACCTAAAAGTTTTTGTACCTCTTATTACAAAAAAAAAAATGACTGGAGGAATATGCTCGGTATGGTCCAAAACAGACATTATACGGTAGATGCAAAAATCACTTGAGGGAACCTTGGGAGAAATACAGACAGCCAGTCTTTCTCCAGAGCAGCTTTCACTGAGATTCAGTTGAACAGGCCTGTTTGACTTCCTATAAAGAGAAAAATGTTATATATACTAAGATACTGGGAGCAATGCAAACAATCAGTAATTTAAAATAGAAGCCCTAAATTAAAGTTACAATGGCAGGCACTCCTACTTGCAGATGCTTATTTATGCTTGCGCAGCTTGTCACAAGAACAATTTCACGTAACTTCCTCAAGATAAGTGGCCTGGAGTTTTTAATTTAATGAGTCTTCTCAGAAGGGCTGAAGAGGCCAAGCCAGATGGTGTGAGCTCTCTCTGAAGTGTTAACACAATGTCCAGCATATAGAAAATGTCCTCCCGCAATTGTAGCTATGATTATGTTCGGTTAATGTAAGGGCTTCAAGGGGTACACGAATACATTGTGAAATTATATGCCAATTATTCATCATATGTATTTTTCTAAGGGCTGGGATACATGTTTAATCAGATTCTTACATGGTTCTTAATCAGTAAGCATAAAGAGATGTTTTAGATTCTGTCTAAAATGTGAAATCAACCCAGAGTTTCTGTTCATCTTTGATGGTGTCTTGGGGCTAGGGTTCAACCCATGAATCTTCATTTCAGTTTCAGAGTAAAGAAAGACTATGCACATGTAGAAATGAGCTTAGAAATCTTGAAACTAGTCTGAAACTGAAGGATGTTTACAGGTAAAAATGTAATATGTCTGCTAGCTTTGGGCCAAGCGAATAGCCTCCTCCTGGTGGATCCAGGCAGCAAAAAAACCATTTAGTTGTTCTGTGGAATAACTATGTCCAGGTTTCTTCCTTCCTTGATGATCCTTGAAGCAGTCCCTTCATAGATGCTGATAATTACCAATGGTTAACTGATGAGCCTTATAGTCTTTTTTGGTGTCCTGCAATACTAAAAACCTTTTCTTGAGACAGTGTCTAATGATTCCAAAATGTGAAACCTTCCTTGTCTTTGAAAACTCAAATTATAGTTCATTCTATCACTGACCACTCCCACACTACCAGATAGCCTGGTTTCCTAAGACAGATGTATCCAGCACTTCCTACTATCATGCTGACTGTATCTGGACAGTGATGTTTGTTTGTTTGTTTGTTTGTTTTTACAGAGGTTAAACATGTTCCCCCCCCCCCCAAAAGTCAGTTAACTTCAGAATTATATTTTCTACTCTACTGAGCACAGGCGTCACTAAACCATCCAACTGGTTGGACTTTCGAACTGTGCTACAGTCCAGGAGTTTTGTTTTTCACTGTTTTTTTTTTTTCCATCTTTCAGTAGTAATTTTGTGACATGAAACATTTGCTGGCACCTTGGCTAACTATGTTCATGCATTCCTTTACACCTTCTAAAACTGTAAATGTAATCCAACACATGGCTGTCGGAGGGAGTTCAGGAAGTGGGATACTGCAAATCAGAGGTGTGGTGGGAGAGATGAGTGTGCGGAGCAGATAACTGTACTTGATTAGCTAGATTTAAATAGTGTCAGATGAATTTGCCAGGTGAAAATAAAAATTGTCAGTTCAGTTTAATTTCATGGTGAATCAAACAAGGAAATTAGATTCTGCTACTCTGTCAGTTTGACATCCACAGCAAGTGACAATTAGAGATGATGAGAGAACTTAATTTACCCTGAAACTCTTGATTTCCTGATAGGCATGTAACTTTTATTTACCCTTGCATTGCAGGAGAATGTGCATAACAGTGGCATTCGGAGAGGTTGCTAGAACATTCAAGATATAGGCTGAACAGCTACAAAAGGGGCAAATAGAGAAGCCAGGGTTCACTTTCACAGCCTGGTGTAATAAGATTGAGAGGTATGCTGGAGAGAGAAAACCCTGCCGTGAGGGGTTTAGAGCTGAAATGCAGATAATAACACAGTGGTCACACATCTTGCTTCAGCAGACAAGATTACATTAGAGCAAGTCAAGGCTGGAAGGCCAGGAATCAAAGTGATTCTGACTTGAGCTGTGGCAGCCAGGCCATTCCAGTTGATTTTAATTTTCTTCCTAAAACCAAGACCAAAGCATTGAGCAACTTGGAGAACTCGCGTTTAAACACAAATGCATTTCCAGATATTCTCCCCCACTACTCCTAATACAAGCAAATGGAATTTCAATTCCAAATTAGGGTTCAAAGAGCACCAAAAATTCAGTAGAACTGAAGCATGAAATGACCACATGGGAAGTTGCTTCCTTGATTTGCAGCAAAAGTTCTTGGCAAGAGACGGGTCTCAATAGCACGAGGAAATCATTTCCCCTGCTGACTTTGCTTCCAAAGAAAGAGTTTCAGGGTTGACTGACTACCTTTGGATAGCAGAGACAGCACTGAGAGCTATAAACAGAATGAGAGGCAAAAGGTGGTTTGATTCTAGGAGAGGGTTGAGACTAAGATATTCTCCTCTTTGATTTAACAGATATATGGGCATCCTTAAAGGATCCTATATCTTTGGACTATAAAAATGAAACAGGGTCTGAATAAGTCAACTCACATCTTGTTCCAAACTTTCTCATGGACTTGGACATTCTTAGATCTCATTCCCTGAAAAGTATCTTCTTCTTTCTCTCTCTCTCTCTCTCTCCCCCCACCCCTCCTCTTGGCTAAGGAGGGGAACAATTCTGACTCCAAATGTGTTTATTTTCTAATAAAAACAATATATAACAGTGTTTAGTACTAGTTTCTTATTTCCTACATTAACCTCAGACATTTTTGGTATAGTGTAAGCAGCACATATCAGGGTAATGGTAGGATAGTCCATGCATATGTGAATATGAGTGGATACTTCCGTATTCTAATATTTTGGAACTCAGAGACATGCCTGGGAGGTTTACCAACTGAAAATTTAAATCCTGGCTCAGGAAAGCTTGATAGCTACATGGAGCATGTCTTTATGGTTACTGGTGATGTTGAGTTTATTTCTCTAATGTAGCATGATCGAAGTAAAGGTAGGCTAAAAGGGGGGAAAATAATTTGAAGGTGATGGTTTCCACTGCTAATCAAATAGGACCATATGAGATTATATCTTTATATTGCCTCAGCTATATACAATTCTCAATGATTTGGTTAGTGCTTATTCCAGAATACTAGTATAAGTGGAGTGCCTTCCTTCTAGGGTACTTGTTATATGTAAATTCCAAAAGTATCTATTTAAAAACTCCTTCACTTTAAAAATGAGGTACAATAATGATAAACAACTTGAACTAGAAATGAATTAGCAGCATACAGCTCAACAGCCTTACACAAATCCCCACGTCTTTACATCTTGTCTTTTATTGGGAGGCTAATTGATGTTTGAGTATATCATCTGAATCACACATGCAAGATAAATATTTATAAGTAAAAATTGTGTAACTGAGAAATCCAGGAAGGGACTCCCTCACTTGATCTTAATATTCAGTGTACTCTTTAACCACTAACTGCTACTACCTATTTATATAAAGTATAATTTTTTAAAATCTCCTTATTTTCCTCTCTTTTTCTTTCCTTTCATTTTATTTATTTTTTGTCAAAAGTTTCGTCAGGGTTGTTAATGCTTTAGTAGGTCATAATCTACAGTTCTATTTCACTGATGGCAAATACTTGAAACTGAAACTTAATCTATATTCTTTAGTTAAAGAAAAATACAGGCATAAGGCCATCTGAGCAATGTCTTTAATAGTTATTGTCATGTAATGCCAGAGAGTATTTATCTTTGATACTATCCTGTCCCCACCTTGAAATCCTTTGTGAGGATCTATACAGGCAAAATATAATGTAAATAGGATCTCTCTGTGGTTCACAAAAGTTTTCAAATTATGAATTCACCTTTCTCTAAAGGAAATACATTTCACTGCTAGCATATTAATTGCCAGTTGGAACATTCCCTAGCTCGACCATAACACAATGCCATGGTTCATTACCTGCAGATACTCGACTCACCGAGCCAGTGGTTGCATGCAGATATTCCAAATGACTTCATAAACACAGGAGCACATACTGTTAAGCAGTGATTAATTCCTACAAGATCATGTGATGCCCTGTAATTCTTTAATGGTGCCAAAGTGATCTATAGCATGAGTGCAGACTTTGGCTAGCTCAGCAAATGCCCAAGGGAAGCATTGGGAACATCTCTCCTTGCAGGCATTTGTGGGGATTTTATTCACCTTGGAAAAGGACCTACAGCTTGCACTGAAAAGATACTTTAAGAAACTTGCACGTGCAGTTGCTCGGGGGAATAAAAGGACATTTCTTTCCCCTTAAAGATATATTATTCTTTTTTATGGTGCTCATATGATCATTATAACCAGCAAAAGGAAGTGGGACCGCTGCCCTTTCTCTGTTTTTCTGGCACAATTTCTAAGAGAGATGGTAAAGCCTTTTTCATGTGTTTTTGAGATTCTTTATTCATTATACAAAAAGGTTCCTCTAAGGATACACATCAGTAGCCAGTTCCATCAACAGCAGTGCATGAATAGAATGCATTTAGAAACCAGAGAGGTTACAACAGCAATCAACGTTTTTCAGCGATGCGCTCCAATTTTAAATGAGAATTCTGGTGACTCTGTGATGTCAGACAGAGTATTTTGATTAAAACATTTCTTTATTGAATTTTTTATGGGCCCATTACTGGAATCCCTGGGTACATATAAATATTTTTTCAGGACAACGCAATTCAGCAGAGAGATGGGACTGGGCCTGGAGTTATAAAATAGGAAACATTAAACCCAATGGCTAGGGAGTGCACAATGTCCTAAACATCAGTGAACCAAATGCTCCCTTGGGCCTAAGCTACTCTCAGAACTAAATTATGTCCTTGGGGAAGAATATGAATAACTGTGGAGCATTGGAGACATAGTTAGTGCTGGTGGGGGCAGGTCTTATTCCTGTACCCCATTTAACATTTCGAGCTATTGAACACAGCCTTGTTTATGTAGAAAGAGTGAACTCTGCAAAGCCTTAGACTGAATACCTGCATCCCAGGTTCTAATCCTGATTTGAACACTTACTCCCTGAAGGATTTTGATAAATCAACAAAAATATCTGAGGTTCAGGTGCCTCATTGTAGATGAAGAGACGGTAACATCTGCTGGGCCTGGGCTTCCCCACATGGCCAATCAAATGAGGAGAAATAACGGATCTGGAAGACCCTTTATGAAGCCCCCAAGCAAGTAACAAATAGAAATTGCTATTATTTATTTGATGATGAAGACTTCAAAACTAGCCTTCAAAATATTTAAAAAGAAAAATCTAAATCTGAGTCTCTAAAAGCATATCTTTCTAAGCTGAGCCTTTGTTTTCTGTATACTCTGGCCACCCTTTTACTATTACTTGGAATCAATTCTGGAAATGATGAGATGGGCTCAATAGAAATACCCCAAAAGTTACACTCTGCTGCTAAGTAAGGTGCTTGTTTGGCCTAGAGTCATGGCTCAGTGGTGAGGGCTGAGAGCATTCTTTGTGCTATTTCTCCAGATTCTAAATTGGCAAAGTTGCTCACAATGAATGTAGTTGTAAATGAAGAGTTGCATGCAGTCCACATTTTATTGGAGAGGAAATCATAACTTTCATCTTCTTTTTAGTTTACTGAGATGATTTACATGGTCTTAAAAATGTGAGATGGCACTAAAGCCAAATAATTCATGTGATTTTTGAAGGAATCTCAGCTGTCTTGCTTTAGAGTAGCTCCTATTTCTGTGTGATTTGTGCAGGCATCTGCATGTGTGTGTGCATGTGTGTGCTTTATGGTTTGGATGGAAATGGGTAATTCTGGAACAAGACTACATAAATGATCCAAAGTAATGAGAAATCCAAATGATAGGTGTTTTGCCCTAGTCATTCACCATGCAGGGGAGTATACTTAGCTGATATTAACTCTTCAACATTCAAGGGCAGGATTCTTGCAAATAGTGAATAGCTAGATGCCATCTCAGATCATAAAATATTGCTGTAAAATCACCACAGTTTCTAAAGTGGCTGTTAAAGATGATTGAGATTGATGTTGATGTGTTTTGTAGCACTTTATTAAGGTGTGGCGGCTAAGTATAGAACTTTTATGTATACAGAATCACACATATACAAACTGATGAACACCATTTTTTTTTTTTGAAGTGACTCCTGATTGGAGGAAGTCATAGTTGACCTGATAAACAATCCCATTGGCACCCAGGCTCTTCACACCTTAAAGGATTAAAAGATAATCTGGGATTGATTTTAAAGACAAAAACTTACAATCATATATCCTTATTTTACTGAATAAGCAAGTATTTTAGATGTTTATTCTAATTCACAAGCTATATCATAAAACAAGTTGAAAAGTTTGGTTTTATTGTATAAATTTAGCTAGAATGATTCATTCATTCTCAGGAATCTTGTTCTCAATTTAATTTCAAAAGCCAATAAATTTAATTTAATTTAATGTAGCACTTAGCAAGGTGCTACAAATGAAAGTTGAATGAGATGTAGTTTTCGCTTTCAGGTTGTTTAGAGTGTGAGAAGGAGACTTTTAACTCTACAATTACCAAGTTGAGGGATCAGTAATTGGAAAGAAGGTAGCTGCTGTATTTACATTGAGATCATCCCACATGCGCTCGAGGGCAGAACCAGGTGTTTCTTGGTGAAACGTACTTTAGTAGTTACAAGACTGGTTATTGAGACAGAAAAAAATAAAGAATGGGTGAAAATAAAGAAAAGTTGGTGCTAGCCAAGCAAGGTTCTTACAGCACTTAAGTTGAAAATATTTAGGGTACATTGCATACATAATGAATCTAGTGTCTTTAAGCATAGGAAGCTATAAGGTTAAGATGATTGTTACTTTTTTTGCATGTCAATTTTTTTTTATATATATTTTTAAAATAATTGTTTTTAAAAAATGGAGACTGCTGCTCAAGGAACTTGTCGCCTTTCTGGGGCTCCCATTTATCTCCATCTTCCTTCTTCCATCTCTTTTCTCTAGTGGCAGGCTTCCTTTGCTTGCTGGTTTACAGTCATCATTTCAACTTGCATGCAACTTGCCATGGGCATGTCTGGCCTGCCTCTGGCCCCTCTTCATCATGACCTTCTTGCTTCAACTCTTATTGTGGATCAGACCCAGTCCTTCTTTGGACATATTCCAGAGACATTGTCTGATTCGTTCAGGTTAGGAAGTGGCCAGCTCTGACCCTGCAGTACATTACCCAACCATGGCCCCTCAGCAACAGGTGGATGTGGGCTGCTTTCCTTAGGAGTGTGGCCAGGGCATGCACCATAACAAGATGCTTGTTACTTTCAAAAATGCTTAATTTTTGATTTTTATGTTCACCCTTGACTTCTTTCAAATCAGGCAGACAATATTTTTTTGTATCAATCAAGATTTGTACTGATATACTTAAATAGCACAATCTTTTTTCAAACTGAAAGCATTTAGTGATAGAATTAATTTGGGACACAGTCTATATTGTATTTAGTTGTTTGGGCTATTGGAAGATAAAATGCATAAAATGTCCTTTGTTAGTTTTCTATGTTGTTAAGATAAGGATCTTAAAGTTCTTGAATACTGGCCAGTTACTGTCTGCTACATTAGGTGCTGCAGATGTAGATGCATTTCTTAAGAGGCCGGGCACAGTGGCTCATGCCTATAATCCCAGCACTTTGGGAGGCTGAGGCGGGTGGATCACCTGAGGTCAGGAGTTTGAGACCAGCCTGGCTAACATGGTGAAACCCCATCTCTACTACTAAAAAAAAAAAAAAAAAAAAAAAAAAAAAAAACAGAACAAAACAAAAAAAAACCCTGTATGGTGGTACATGCCTATAACCCCAGCTGCTTGGGAGGCTGAGGCAGGAGAATCGCTTGAATCCAGGAGTCAGTGATGGCAATGGGCTGAGATTGTGCCATTGCACTCCAGCCGGGGTGACAAAAGCAAAACTCCGACTCAAAAAAAAAAAAAAAAGAAAAGCACCCAGAGGGCAGAGAAAGAGGGTGCAATAGAAGCCTATACTTTTCATACCCCCTGCAGAAACACCAAATTTTATCAACTTTCTGCACACAGAAAAGCAATGTCACAAGAACCGAAAAATTAGGTGAGTAATTACAGTGCCTGGCTTTAACTTCATATTGCTGAAAGAGGCACGGAGGAGGGCAGGAGACAGTCTTGAATTGCCAAAACCGTGCCTCCCTTATCTCTGGCAGTGGCCATGTGGCAAGTGTGCACTTAGGGGAGGGAGAGTACTGCAACTCTACATTGAACTCAGTACTGCCCAGCAAAGCAGAGAGCAAAGCTGTCCTGAGCTCAGTCAGCACCCACAAACGAAGGGAGCATTTGGACTAGACCTAGCCAGAGGCGAATTGTCTATCCTGCCATGAGAACTGGAGTTTCTTGGCAAACCTCGCCACCATGAGTCAAAGTACTCTGGGGTCTTAGATGAACTTGAAAGGCAGTCTAGGCACAAATATTGCAATTCCTAGACAACTGCTAGTGCTGGGTTGGGCTCAGAGCCAGAGGACTAGGGTGGCAAGTGACCTAGGAAGACACCAGTTGGGGCAGCTAGAGAGTGCTTGTGTCATCCCTCCCCCACTCCCAGGCAGTGCAGCGGGCAAAAACAAAAGAGACTCCTTCCTTCTGCTTAAGGAGAGAAGAGTGAAGACTAAAGAGGATTTTGTCTTGCATCTTGTTTACCAGCTCCTCAGCCACGGTAGGCTAGGGTAACTCTCAGAGTTGCGAAGCCCCCATTCCAGGCCCTAGCTCCAGACGTTTCTAGACACACCCTGGGCCAAAAGGGAACCTGCTGCCTTGAAGGGAAGAACCCACTCCTAGAAGGATTCATCACGTGCTGACTAAAGAACCCTCAGGGGGCCGGGCGTGGTGGTTCACGCTTGTAATCTCAGCACTTTGGGAGGCTGAGGTGGGTGGATCATGAGGTCAGGAGATCGAGACCATCCTGGCTAACATGGTGAAACCTCATCTCTACTGAAAATACAAAAAAATTAGCCGGGCGTGGTGGCGGGCGCTTGTAGTCCCAGCTACTCAGGAGGTGGAGGCAGGAGAATGGCGTGAACCCGGGAGGGGGAGCTTGCAGTGAGCTGAGATCGCACCACTGCACTCCAGTCTGGGTGAGGGAGCGAAGACTGTCTCAAAAAAAAAAAAAAAAAAAAAAAAAAAAAACCCTTAGGCTCCAAATAACCAGCAAGGATATCCAGATGGTGCACTGTGGGCCTTGGGCTCTGACACCTGACTTCAGCTGTAACCCAGTATATTCCCAGCTGCTGCAGCTATGGTGAAAGTCCCCTTCTGTTGGAGAAAAGCGGAGGAAAAAGTAAAGAGAGCTTTGTCTTGTACCTTAGGTACCAACTCAGCCACAGTAGGGTAGAGCGCCAAGCAGGCTCTTGGGGTCCCTCTCTCCAGGCCTAGGCTTTTGGACTTGAACAGCATTTCTGGACCTTCCCTGGACCAGAGGAAAGCCCACTGCCCTGAAGGATGAGTCCCAGGCTTGGCAGCATTCACCACAACCTGACCGAAGAGCCCTTGGGCTTGATGTGAACATCAGCAGTGGCCTGGCAGAACCCTCCATGGGTCAGTAGTGGTGGTGCCCACAGGGAGAGGCTCCTCTGCCTGTGGCAAGGGGAGGGAAAAGTGGGAAGAACTTTGCATTATGGTTGAGTGCCAACTTAGCCACAGGTGAATAGAACATCAGGTAAATTTCTAAGATGTTTGACTCCAATCCCTGGCTCCCAGACAATATATCTGGACTTGCTTGGAGCCTGGGGGAACTCACTGCCCTGAAGGGAAGTATACAAACCTGGCTGGCTTCACTGCCTGCTGACTGTAGAGCTCTAGGGACTTGAGTGAACATAGATGGTAGCCAGCTAGTGGTTGCAGCAGGCCCTGGGTGAGACCCATACTGTGCTGGCTTCAGTTATGACACAGCACAGTCCCACTGGTGGTGGCCACAGGGCTGCTCACGTATCTCCACCCCAGGTTCCAGGTGGCTCAGCACAGAGAGAGAAAGACTGTGTTTGGGAGAAAGTAAGGGAAAAGAACAGGAGACTCTGCCTGGTAATCCAGAGAATTATTTCAGATCTTATCCAGGACCACTAAAGCAATACCTCTGTGAGTCTGCAAAAACGACAGTGTTGTTAGACTTGGGACCCAAGTCTCTTTGAACAACTTAAAAATCTTATCAAGAAGGATGGACACAAGCTCAGACTGCAAAGACTACAATAAATACTGAACTTTTTGATACCCAGACACCAATGAACATCTATAAACATCAAGACCATCCATCCAAACGTGATCTCATCAAATGAACTAAATAAGGCACCAGTGACCAATCACAGAGAGAGAGATATGTGACCTTTCAGACAGAATTCAAAATAGTTGCATTGAAGAAACTCAAAGAAATTTAAGATAACACAAAGAAGGGATTCAGAATTCTATCAGATACATTTAACAAAGAGATTGAAATAAGCAGAAATGTGAGACATGAAAAATGCAATTGGCATATGAAGAATGCATCAGAGTCTTAATAGCAAAATTGCTCAAGCAGAAGAATTAGTGAGTTTGAAGACAAGCTATTTGAATACACAGAGGAGACAGAAGAAAAAAGAATAAAAAACAATGAAGCATGCCTACAGGACCTAGAAAATAGCATTAAAAGGGCAAATCTAACTGTTATTGGCCTTAAAGAGAAAATAGAGATAGGAGTAGACAGTTTATTCAAAGGGATAATATCAGAGAACTTCCCAAATCTAGACAAAGATACCAATATCCAAGTACAAGAAGGGTATACACCAAGCAAATTTAACCCAAAGCAGACTACCTCAAGGCATTTAATAATTAAACTCCTAAAGGTAAAGGATAAAGAAAGGAACTTTAAAATCAGCAAGAGAAAAGAAACAACATACAATGGACCTCCAGTATATCTGGCAGCAGACTTTTGAATGAACACAGGCCGGAAGAGAGTAGAATGACAATTTAACATGCTGAAGGAAAACAACAATAACAACAACAACAAACGTTTACCCTAGAATACTATAGTTGGCGAAAATATCCTTCAAGCATATAAGAGAAAAAAAGACTTTCCCAGACAAACAAAAGATGAAAAATTTCACCAATACCAGACCTGTCCTACAAGAAATGCTAAAGGGAGTTCCTCAATCTGAAAGAAAATGATATTAATGAATAAGAAGAAATCATCTGAAGGTGCAAAACTCACTGGTAATAGTAACCACACAGAAAAATACAAAATATTGTAACACTGTAATGGTAGTTTGTAAACTACTCTTAAGTAGAAAGACTAAATGATACACCAATAAAAAAGAATAACGACAACAACTTTTTAATACTTGGTATAATAAGACATAAAGAGAAAGAACAAAAAGTTAAAAAGCAAGTGGATGAAGTTAAAGTTTAGAGTGGTTGTTTTATTTTGCATGTTTTTTGTTTGTCTATGTAATCAGTGTTGTCATCTGTTTAGAAAAATGGGTTATAAGTTGCTTTTGCAAGCCTCATAGTAACCTCAAACTAAAAAAATACAATGAATACACAAAAAATAAAAAAGCAAGAAATTAAATAACACCACCAAAGAAAATCACCTTCACTAAAAGGAAGAAAGGAAGGAAGAAAAGAAGGCAAAGAAGACCTCAAAACAAATAACAATGTTACAAGAGTAAGTCCTTACTTATCAATAACATTGAGAGTAAATGGACTAAACTATCTAATAAAATGCACAGAATGGCTAAATGAATGACAAAATAAGACTGAATGATTTGTTGCATACAAGAAACAAATTTCACCTACAAAGAAAAAATAGATTAAAAATAAACGGATGAAAAAAGATATTCTATGCAAATGGAAGCCAAAAAAGAGCAGATGTAGCTATACTTATATTAGACAAAAAAGACTTCATGACAAAAACTGTAAGAAGTGACAAAAATGTTCACTATATAATGATAAAGGGATCAATTCAGCAAGAAGATAAATGATTGTAAATATATATGGACACAATATTGGAGCACCCAGATATATAAGGCAAATATTATTAGAAATACAGCGAGAGCTAGACTTCAATACAATAATAGCTGGAGACTTCAACACCCCATGTTCAGCATTGGACAGATCTCCCAGACAGGAAATCCACAAAGAAATATGAGACTTTATTTGCACTATAGAACAAATGGACCTAATAGAATTTACAGAACATTTTATCCAGTGGCTACAGAATGCATTCTTCTCCTCAGCACATAGGTTATTCTCAAGGAGAGACCATATGTTAGCTCACAAAACATGTCTTAAAACAGTCAAAACATTTTAATAATATCAAGCCTCTTCTCTGATCACAATGGAATAAAACTAGAAATTAATAACGAGGAATTTTGGAAACTATACAAATGCATTGAAATTAAGCAATATGCTCCTGAATGACTAGTGGGTCAATGAAGAAATTAAGACATTGAAAAGTTTCTTGAAGCAGAGGATAATGGAAACACAAAATACCAAAACTTATGGGATACAGCAAAGTACTAAGATAGAAATTTACACCTATAAGCACCTACATCAAAAAGGAAGAAAAACTTCAAATAAATAACCTAACAATGCATGATAAAGAACTGAAAAAGCAAGAGCAAACCAAATCTAAAATTAGCAGAACAGAAATAATAAAAATCACAGCAGAAATAAATGAATTTGAAATGAAGAAAACAATACAAAAAATTAATGAAACCAAAAGTTGGTTTTCTGAAAAATAAACAAAATTGGCAAAACTTTAGCCAGACTAATGAAGAAAAAAAGGTGAAGACTCAAATAAATAAAATCAGAGATGAAAAAGGAGACATTACAACTAATACCACAGAAATTCAAAGGATTTTAAGTGGCTACTATGAGCAACTATATGCTGACAAATGGGAAAACCTAGAAGAAATGAATACACTCCTAGACACATGCAAGCTACCAAGATTGAACCAGGAAGAAATTCAAAACCTGAACAGACCAACAAGTAATGAGATTGAAGTTGTAATAAGAAGTCTCCCAGTAATGAAAAGCCTTGGACCCAATGGCTTCACTGCTAAATTCTACTAAACATTTAAAGAAGACTTAATACCAATCCTACTCACACTGCTCTAAAAAACAGAGGAGGAGGGAATAATTTCATATTCATTCTACAAGGATATTATTACCTTGATACCAAAAACAAAGACATATCAAAGAAAGAAAACTACAGGCCAATCTCTGATGAATATTGATGCAAAAATCTTTAACAAAATACTATCAAACTGAATTCAATAATACATCAAAAAGATTACAGATCCCAAGTGAGATGATTTATCCCAAGTGAGCTTTAGACCAGGGTTGCAAGGATGGTTCAACCTAAGCAAATTGATCAATGTAATACATCATATCAACAGAATGAAGAACAAAATCTATATGATCATTTCAACTGGTACTGAAAATCTATTTGATAAAATTCAACACCCCTTCATCATAAAAATCCTCAGAAAACTGGGTGTAGAAGGAACATACTTCAACGTAATAAAAGTCATATATGACAGACCCACAGCTGCTATCATAATAAATGCAAAAATACTGAAAACCACTCCTTTGAGATTGGAAAATGACAAGAATGTCCACTTGTTATTCAACAGCTGCTATCATAATAAATGCAAAAATACTGAAAACCTCTCCTTTGAGATCTGGAAAATGACAAGAATGCCCACTTGTTATTCAACATAGTACTGGTAGTCCTGTCTAGAGCCATCAGACAAAAGGAGGAGATAAAGGGCATCCAAATTGGAAAGAAGGAAGTCAAAATATCCTTGTTTGCAGATGATATGATCTGATACTTGGAAAACCCTAATGACTTCACTAAAAAACTGTTAGAACTGATAAACAAATTCAGTAATGGTGCAGGATACAAAATCAGCAACATTTGTATATGCCAACAGTAAAGAAACTGAAAAAGAAATTTAAAAAGTGATCTCATTTGCAGTAGCAACAAATAAAATTAAATACTAGGAATTAACCAAAGAAGTAAAAGATAACTACAATGAAAACTAGAATACACTGATGAAAGAAATTGAAGAGGAAACAAAAAATGAAAATATATTTTATGTCTATAAATTAAAAGAAGTATTGTTAAAATGTTCATGTAACCCAAGGCAATCTACAGATTCAATGTCATCCCTTTTCAAAATATAAATGACATTCTTCACAGAAATAGAAAAACAATCATAAAATGCATATGGAACCACAAAAGACACAGAATAGCCGAAGCTATCCCAAACAAAAAGGGATAAATGGAAGGAATCAAATGACCTGACTTCAAATTATACTACAGAGTTATAGTAACCAAAGCAGCATGTTACTGGCATAAATACACAGACATAGACTGTATTAGTTTGTTCTCACACTGTTAATAAAGACATACCCAAGACTGGGCAATTTATAAAGAAAAGAGGTTTAATTGACTCACAGTTCAGCATGGCTGGCAAGAAATCAGGAAACTTAAATCAGGGTGAAGGGGAAGCAAACATCTTCTTCACATGGTGGCAGCAAGGAGAAGTCCTGAGCAAAAGAAGGAAAAACTCCTTATAAAACCATCAGAACTCATGTGAACTGACTATCACAAGAACAGTATGACGGTAACTGCCCTCATGATTAAATTACCTCTCATCAGTTTCCTCCTATGATACATGGGGATTATGGGAACTAGAATTCATTGAGATTTGGGTGGGGACACAGCCAAACCATATCATTCTGCACCTGGCCCCTCCAAATGTCATGTCCTCATATTTCAGAACTTGCCAGCAGTTCCCCAAAATCTTTACTCACTTCAGCATTAATCTGAAAGTCTAAGTTCATAGTCTTATCTGAGACAAGGCAAGTCCTTTCTGTCTAGGAGCCTGTAAAATCAAAAGCAAGTTAGTTACTTCCTAGATACAATGGAAGTACAGGCATTGGGTAAATACACTCATTCTAAGTGGGAGAAGTTGGCCAAAATAAAAAGGTTACCGGTCCCATGCAAGTCAGAAATCCAACAGGGAAGTCATTAAACCTTAAAGTTCCAAAATGATCCCATGTCTCACATCCAGGGCACACTGATGCAAGAGGTGAGCTCCCACGGCCTCAGGCAGCTTTCCCCTGTGACTTTGCAGGGTACAACCCCTTTCCCAGCACATGACACAATCTGTCAGTGGAACTATCATTCTGGTGGCCCTCTTCTCACAACTCTCCTATGCAGTGCCCCAGTGGGGACTATGTGTGGGTACTGCAACCCCACATTTCCCTCTGCACTGCCATAGCAGAGGTTTTCTATGAGGGCTCCTACCCTGCCACAGACTTCTGCCTTGACATCTAGACATTTTCATACATCCTCTGAAAATCTAGGTGGAGGTTCCCAAACCTCATTGCTGCCAAGGCTTTGGGCTTGCAGCCTCTGAAACAACAGCCTGAGCTGTATGTTGACCCCTTATAGTATGGCTGGGATGCAGCATGCCAAGTCCTGAGGTTGCACAGAGAAGCAGGGGGGCTCTGAGCCCAGCTCATTAAACCATTTTTCCCTCCTAGGCCTCTGGGCCTGTGATGGGAAGGGCTGCCATGGTCTCTGACATGCCCTGGAAACCTTTTCACCATTGTCTTGGTGATTATTTGGCTCTTTGTTACTTATGCAAATTTCTACTGCCAGATTGAATTTCTACCCCCAAAATGGGTTTTTCTTTTCTACTGCATTGTCAGCCTGCAAATTTTTAAAACGTTTATGCTGTGCTTCCTCTTGAACACTTTGACCCTTAGAAATTTCTTTTGCCATGTACCCTAAATCATCTCTCTCAAGTTCAAAGTTTTGCAGATCTCTAGGGCAGGGGCAAAATGACACCAGTCTCTTTGCATAGCAAGAGTGACCTTTATTCTGGTTTCCAAAAAGTTCCTCATCTCCATCTGAGACCACATCAGCTTGGACTTCATTGTCTATATCACTATCAGCATTTTGGTCAAAGCCATTCAACAAGTCTCTAGGCTTTCCCTATCTTCCTATCTTCTGAGCCCTCCAAGTCTCTGGGAGGTTCCAAACTTTCTCACATTTTCCTGTCTTCTTCTGAGCTTTCCCAACAGTTCCAATCTCTGCCTGTTACCCAGTTCCAAAGTCACTTCCATGTTTTCAGGTATCTTTACAGTAGCACCTCACTCTCTGCAGTACAAATTTAACTGTATTAGTCTATTCTCACATGGCTAATAAAGACATACCCAAAACTGCATGACTTAAAAGGGAAAGAGGTTTAATTGATTCACAGTTTAGCATGGTTGGTGAGGACTCAGGAAACAATCATGGCAGAAGGGAAATCACATCCTTTCTCACATGGCTGCAGCAAGAAGCAGTATGAGCAGAAGGAGGAAACACCCTTTATAAAACCATCAGATTTTGTGAGAACTCACTCACTGTCATGAGAACAGCATGAGGGTAACTGCTCCCATAATTCAGTTACCTCTCACTGGTCCCTCCCATGACACATGGGGATTATGGGAGCTACAATTCAAGGTGAGATTTGGGTGGGGACACATCAAACCATATCATAAACCAATAGAACAGAATTGAGAACCCAGAAAGAAACCTGCACACCTACAATGAACTCATTTTTGACAAAGGTGCCAAGAACAACTGGGGAAAAGGTAGTCTCTTCAATAAATGGTGCTGGGAAAACAGGATATCCATAGGCAGAAGAATGAAACTGAACCCCTATCTCTTGGCATATACAAAAATCAAATCAAAATGGATTAAAGAATTAAATATAAGACCTCAATTCGTAAAACTACTATTAGAAAGCATTGAGAAAGCTCTCTAGGACATTGGTCTGGGCAAAATTTCTTGAGTAATAGCCCATAAGCACAGGACAACCAAAGCAAACATGGACAAATGGGATCACATCAAGTTAAAAAGCTTCTTCAAAGCAAAGGAAACAATCAACAAAGTGAAGAGACAAGCCATAGAATGGGAGAAAATATTTGCAAACTACTCATGTGACAAGGGATTCATAATTAGAATATATAAGGAGCGAAACAACTCTATAGGAAAAAATTATAATCTGATCAAAAATAGAAAAATATTTTGAATAGACATTCTCAGAAGAAGACATACAAATGGCAGACAGGCATAAGAAAAAGTGCTCAACATCATTGATCATCAGAGAGATGCAAATTACAGTTACAATGAGATATCATCTCATACCAGTTAAAATGGCTTATATCCAAAAGGCAGACAATATCAAATGATGGTGAGGATGTGGAAAAGGAAACCCTGTACACTACTGGGGGGAATGTAAATTAGTCCAACCACTATGGAGAATAGTTAGGAAGCTGCTCAAAAAACTAAAAATACAGTTACAATACAATCCAGCTATCCTGCTGCTGGGTATACAGCAAAAAAAAAGGAAATCAGCATATTGAAGAAATACCTGTACTACCATGTTTGTTGACAGCACTGTTCACAATAGCCAAGATTTGGAAGAAACTTAAGTTTCCCTCAACAGATTAATGGACAAAGAAAATGTGTAACTTATACACAATGGAGTACTGTTCAGCCATAAATAATGAGATTCTGTCATTTGCAACAACATGGATGGGCCTGGAGGTCATTATGTTAAGTGAAAGAAGCTAGGCACAGAAAAACAAATATCACATGTTCTCACTTATTTGTGGCATCTAAAAATCAAAACAATTGAACTCATGGAGACAGAGTGGAAGGATTGTTACCAGAGGCTGGGAAGGGTAGTAGATTGGTGGATAGGAGGTAGGGATTGTTAATGGGTACAAAAAAATAGAAGAATGAATATAGACCTAGTATTTGATAGCCCAACAGGATGACTATAGTCAATAATAATTTAATGTAAATTTAAAAATAACTAAAAGAGTGTAATTGGATTGTTTATAACACAAAAGATAAATGCTTAAAGGGAAAGATACCCCATTTTCCATGATGTAATTATTATGCATTGCATACCTGTATTGAAATAGCTCATGTACCCCATAAATACATACACCTACCATGTACCCACAAAAATTAAAAATGAAAAAAGTAAACAAAAGCGCCATTTGTTTTACTTGCTTTGTCTCAAATACTTGAAGGCACTGACTCAAACGAGCTTAGAAGATCCCTGGCCTTTATAGTACCAAGCCTGTAATAGTGAAAGAGCACAAGAACTAATGTAACTAACTTGTTTTATTTAAGAGGCCTTCACCCGTTCCTGCATGTAGGCTAGGATAATTTTAGAGCACTGAGATAATATGCAAAAACAGTGATCATGTAATTTTTAAAATTAACTCTGGGATTAAAGAAGTATATAAACAACTATGTTTTGTAAAAGATGTATAAGAGCATTGCGACCTGACCAAGGATAAACAAGTTTCCAACCTCCTTGGACCCTCCCTGGCGCCCACATGTCTGTGGTCATTAGTACCTCTTGATACCAGCTCCCTCTTCTTCCCCATATTTACCTCCCATAAAAACCCTCTGGTCAACCTGAAGAAATGTAAGATGGTACTTTAGAATGCTAGTTCACCATCTTCTCAGTTTGTTGGACCTTCGGATAAACTTGTTTTTCCTCTCACCAACCCCCATCTCTCGTTTCTGGCTTTCAAGTGGCAAGCAGCTGAACCAGGGCTCACTTACAGGTCTAGAGATGTAATTGGCCCAGTTTTTTTCCTTTTCCTTGTACTTTAACTTTCTAGCTTCCTGGCCTTCTATGGGATGTAAAAATCACACTGGCAACCCTCATGATGGAGTGTTTTTTACATTATTTGGCTGCATAAGACAATGAGATAGAAGATAGATAGATAGATAGATAGATAGATAGATAGAGATAAATGATGTGGATAGAAAGAATATACTAAAACAAACCATATCAAATGATTTGAGAGAAAGATGTTTACCCAGTTCAATTCCACAAACCCTTTCGTTTGCCCTCTAAAACCTTCAGTCTTGATTAAGTTGGCTTAACTCTGGGGTTTCAAATTCTGCATTGGGCACTTAATCCAAAAGAGAGTTAACCTTCTTAGAGATGTCCCTGTAGATACGAGTTTTATGAGAGAGACTGTTCTCAGGGAGACTTTGCATTTTAGAGCACCCTGGTGGTGTCCCCCATGCCCCACAGCCCAATGTCCATTGCGGAAACAATTCAAGTCTCCTAGAGAACTCTTCAGTTTTTTCATCATACATTTCTTGGTGTCATTTGAACTACAAATGAATAACTAACCAAGTCTTTGGGGAAATATTTTTAAAATATATCTTAAAAATCTGACATTACTGTACTAACCTGTAAGACTGGGAGTGAGGAAGAGGGAGAGAATGTGTTGCTGCCAAGTTCAGCATGTAAAGATATTTCATTGTCTCTTGTTTGGAATGACGCAGTTCAAATAGCATTCCGGTATACAACATCTGAGAAACTATGAAGCAAGGAGTCATCGGGGCTAGCTGTATGGCATCAAACGACTTTCAATAGGTTAGGCTATTTTGCTTTGAAAAATATTTTTGTTGCATTCTTGTACTTTGTCTTTCTTACATGGCGGGATTCCTTTCAGTAAAGAGTGTTTTCCTTTCAGTAAAGAGTGCTTTGAAATAACAAAGATTGAGAAGGATTTGTGTTTTTTTTTTTCTTCCACGGAAAATAACAGCACAGAAACCCCTTTTTTACTAATTGTATCTGTCATACAACTTTAAAAGTTATGCAGAATTGTTTTCTTCAGAATGTCAATGCATGAATGCTATGATTCATGGCGTACTTTGAATTTTGGAATGATGAGCTAATATAAAAAAGGGAAGAATTTGCTGAGTTAGCTGCCCTGACTCATTAGGTAATTGTTGTATGCACAATTAACATGATGGTGAGGGAAAGGCAAATAAACTTCTTCTGAATGATCTCTTTATATGGACATATATTATCAAAGATACAACCTCATTTCTTATGAATAGATGAAAAATTTCTCAAATATTAAGAAAGAAATAGCATAGAAGCTCTTAATCTATCTTTTGACATAGATTTTTGAAAAGATCCTGGTGTAACTGTCTTCCCAGTTGAGTAAAATTTTGAAGTTAATGCCTTAAGGTGTATATAATTCCCCTTCCTCACATCAGTGTTAGAAAAAGATTTAGTTTGACTTTAAGGGGCTGTAGAATTAAATTGTACATGTTTTTAAGATTTTAATCTGTAAAATATAACTGATTTCATAAGGATCAAGGTAACTGCAAGAGAGCCTGAGCTTTAAAATCTTACTTTTCGTTGTTTTTTTTCTTCTTTCTTTTTAATAGAATAGTCTTAAGTTTGAGATGACTCTACTACCTCTAGTCTTCTACTTAAGAGGTGAATGTTGGCCGGGCGCGGTGGCTCACGCCTGTAGTCCCAGCACTTTGGGAGGCTGACGTGGGCGGATCACGAGGTCAGGAAATCGAGACCATCCTGGCTAACACGGTGAAACCCAATCTCTATTACAAATACAAAAAATTAGCCGGGTGTGGTGGCGGGCGCCTGTAGTCCCAGCTACTCGGGAGACTGAGGCAGGAGAATGGCGTTAACCTGGGAGGCGGAGCTTGCAGTGAGCCGAGATAGCACCACTGCACTCCAGCCTGGGCGACAGAGCGAGACTCTGTCTCAAAAAAAAAAAGTGAATGTCAGTGTGATAACCATTTTTATTTTGTCTTGAAATTGCGTGTTTCAAACTGAAACCATATAGTTATATTTGTGAGGGTCATGATTTTTCCATTTAACTACATCCAGAAATCACATGAATGCAAAGGATAGCCTTTATTCACATTCTGGAGCACACAGACTATGTCTTCACCTATTTCCATCTTTGTTTACCTCTGTATCTATCATAGTCAAAAGAGATCTTAAAGATAAAAATATTGCCCCTTCTAAAAGGTAAAACATTCATACCTTTCCCTTTATTTAAAAATCAACATGGTTTTCTCCCATTTGATCTTTATAAATTCTGATTTAGGTGATGATGATTCTATTAAGTGTAATTTATACCCCAAATAACAGCGATCTAATATTCATTATCATTTTTACCTTGTCTCTGAAAAGCATCATATAGTTTTGCTTTTAGAAAAACATAAAAAGGACAAAATACACATTTTCCCAGAATTTATAATGCTCAATCTATGTATTAAAATAATTTACTTTTTGCTTTTGCCCATCTTTAAGGAATCTATGTTAATCACTATCCAAGATTACATACTACTGGCTTTTGGCATTTTGCAAATTAGGTTGATTAGATGGTAGCATTATCCTTGCAGATTATTACAGAAAAGCTCCTTGGCCTATACAGATTTTACTTGTGTTCAGTTTTCACCAGACACTTCTCTGTGAGTAGTTTTTTGAAGATTATATATCTGATGGCAGAGAAATTTATGATAAAAAATGTGCTTTGGGTGGTGTTCAGATTTGTATTTTAATTCTCACTTGCAAGAAGCCAAATTAAAAATAAAATTAAAAATAAGTTAATTCTAAATCTTTGGCCCTTGGGTGCAAAATAATTTTTCTGTGATATTTCTTCTGTGAAGAAGAAATGTTTAATTTTCTCTTCCTGGTTGCAGTATTTGAGGCATTTCCTTTTGCTTTATCATCACTGAAGTTATCTATTGCTATATAACACATCACTTCCAAATTTGTTGGCTTAAAACGTCTTTATTTTTGTGCTGTGGGTTGACTGCGATGATTCTTGCTCTTGGTCTCTCATGAGGCTGCAGTCAACTGGACATCCAAGATGGCCACTCCCATGGCTGGCAGTTGGTGCTGGCTTCAGCTGGAGCTCAGCTGGACTATTTGTTGGAGAATCTATGCATGCTTCTCCATGTGAGCTAGGCTCTGGCTTCCAAGAACAAGCATCCCAAGAGTGAGTGTCATGGAAAACCTAGGTGAATGCTGCGAGGTTTCTTATGATGTAACCTTAGAAGTCCTGAGAACATCACTTCCACTGTATTTTACTGGTCAAGAACTCCACAAAGGTTTGCACAAATTTGGTGGGAAGGAACTAGTCTCTGCTGCTCACTGGGAGGTGTATCAGTAGCAACAGAACCAACAGGATATGTATATGTACATGTGTATATAGTGTGTGTATACATATAAAGAAATTTAAGGAATTGGCTCACATAATTGTGGGAGCTGATAAGTCCTAAATCTGTAGGACAGACTGGCAGGCTGTTACCTCAGGCAAAAGCTAACATTGCAGTTTGAGTCCTTACTTTATAGGGTAGGCAGATAGGCCAAAAATTCAGGCAAAAGCTCTGTGTCATGGTCCTGAGGCAAAATATCTTCTTTTTTAAGAAACATCAGTTTCACCCTTAGGGCCTTCAACTGATTGCATGAGATCCATTCACAAGGTCGAGAGTAAACTTAAAGTCAGCTGATTGATGATGTTAATCACATCTATAAAATACCTTCACAGCAACGTCTAGATCAGTGTTTGACCAAACAACTGGACTTCATAGCCTAGCCAAATTGACACATAGAATTTGAATGTCATAGCAAGCATAGCAATTTTGTTTTTTTGAGAAGGAGTCTCACACTGTTCCCCAGGCTGGAGTGCAGTGGCATGATCTCGGCTCACTGCAAGCTCCGCAGCCCAGGTTCATGACATTCTCCTGCCTCAGCCTCCCGAGTAGCTGGGACTACAGATGCCCGCCACCACGTCCAGCTAATTTTTTTTGTATTTTTAGTACAGATCGGGTTTCACCGTGTTAAACAGGATGGTCTTGATCTCCTGACCTCATGATCCATCCGCCTTGGCCTCCTAAAGTATAGCAATTTTTTAGATCATCTTTAATTTGCTGTAGTCATCATAAAAATGCTTTAACAAGAATAAGATGTTTGCTTAAAAGGCAATAGCAACTTCAGACTGTGAGAAATGATGTTGACCTCTAGTAGGACTAATTGAGAAAATGATTTTTTGAAGATATGGTAAGAAGACTCTACCTTAGTCTCTGTCTCAATCCTAGTCTAAGACTCATCTCTTAATGTTCAAAACTGATACTTTATATGCAATTACATGAAGAGATTATAGTGTAACTAAATGTAATATCTAAAAAACTCTCATTTTCCTTTCCTTTTTAGAATCTGACTACTTTACCTTTTGTGCTTACATTTCTGTTTCTTTTACTTTCTCTTGAAACTACTTTGTCAATGTTAATATATATGAAGTACCCTCCCCCACCAAAAAAAGAACAATAATTATTAGTTGGAGGATGTCTTATATTATTTTAAATTTCTATTTCACGACTGATTTGTGTGCATGTTCCTCAACCTAATGCACATATCTAGAATTTTTGCTTATAAATTCGAGTGAGATTTGACCTGTATTCCATTTTCCATTGACCTGGCTAGTTTATTTAATTTTTCTGCTATGACCATCTCCCTCTCTGTGATTGAGTGTCTAATGGTGATTGGTTCATTGATAATACAGTCTTCTAGGGTCTTTTTAAAAAACACAGATTCCTGGACATTTCCTTGATGACTGAAGCAGAAAGTCTGGAAGTTAGGTGCAATCCACATTATTTTAACAAGCACCCTTGGAGTAACCATTTCTCCAATCAGAGTTCATCTGTAATCATATATACTGCTTTAGGAGAAAACTCAGCCTCTACTTTTCAGTACCACTGTCTATTCCTATTATATATATATATATATATACACACACACACACACACACGTATATATATATATTAGATTATATGTGATTATTTGATAGCTTAATTTTCCATGTTAGATCCCCTTTTCTTCAGCCTCTAATAGAAATTGTCCATCTTTCAGGCCTTTACTAACAGTAAGACACTCATAACTTCCATCTACTGCCAGTTCACTTATTTCAGATTTTTATGACACTCTCAGCTTCTGGTATCAATAACTGCTTTAGTTTGACACAGAAGTATATCTTGGTATAAGGAAATTATTATAGATATAAGATCCTATATCCTTTCTGGCAATAGTGTTCCAAAGGAGGGTGGAAGTTAGAAGATCAGAGAAATGTCCCTAGCCATTTCTAGTATAAGGGAATGAGTCAGAATTTGCTGGAAACTCTGGAAGCTAGTCATATCATACTACTACTAGAGTAGGACCATAAAGAGGTCTGATGCAGGCATCTATGGAAGTTGGTACTTTGTGACTGCTACCTTCCTGGGTTAGTGCACATCTAAATGGTGGTGATAGGCCTGGGGCCTCTGTTAGTTATTATGGCCAACAGTTGCTAAGGAAAGCTGGTTGCTGAGTAGGAAAGGAAGGCAAACTGGAATACGTTAGATATCCTTGGCACCTTTCTCTGTTTGCCACCAACCAATGTTGATATTTAGAGTGTAATGGCTGGTGTTTCACCTCTATCTCTCAAATCTCATGCAACTTCCCATTTAGCCAACTCTAAGCTGAAGTGATATAAGGGGATTCTAGAAAACATAGATCCATGTGAACAAATTGACGATAGAACAGTTCAGTATTTTTCAGCCCTTGTCACCTTGACATCTACTCACAGCTCTTTTAATCATATTTAGGTTTAAAAAATAGCAAAATCATGCTTCTAATATGCATCTGCCTCTTTTATAACTGAAAATACGCTTTCTCCTCAATAGAGGATTTACAAAGCTGCAAGATATTTATTTTATATATGATTGATGTTCATTCCTTGCCCAATGTTGAGCTTATAGAAATAGCCTCCTCCTAAACTTTTAGAAATTTACCATCTCATTATTTCTAGAAATAATAACAATCATAAAGATCTTGAAATATAGGGATAAATTATCTATAATTTCACTATTAAAACTGAAGAGCCTGGTAAATTTGATATAACCCTTTCAAATAATTTTCCATTGTGATATATTATGTATAGAATGATATATTATTGATATATAGGGATATATTATTTATATATATAAATAAAATGAATTAATAGGCATACAGTGTTTAATTTGCCATTCAATTTAATACTAAATTATAACTATGTTTTCAGGTTCCTACATAGCCTTCCTAATAAAGACTGCATAATATTCTATCTAGTGACTGTGGCATCAATTAATTCGTTCCCATTCTACTGGTGCATATCTAGATTGCTTCTCAGTTTTCATGGGTACAAACAGGCCCATGTGATAAGATATAATGCATTCCTAGATAGTTCTATGAAAGTACAATGTGTGAAATTTGTACAATATGCTTACTAGTTATAAGGGAAAGTCCATTTTCCAAAGCAAAAGAATTTATAAAATCCGTGACTGTATTTCTTTTAAGACAATATGTTTCCAACAGTTATTCACAGAAGGCCTTTGTTCTTTTCTTTGCAGTGGGACACTGCCAACCAGTTTAATTCTAGTGAGTGACTGACTGAAGCTAAAAATTTCCTGATTTCTTTCTTTTTGCAATTTTATTACACTTGTAGAACCAGTATTTTTACTTGTATCAGCATTTTTTCTTTTCTTCTAAATTTTACATTATTTACAAAATAACCATAACATTCAATAATATATCAAAATAATTGCACAAATATTGCTGAAGAGAAAAACTGATGTCAACACTGCCAAACCTGAATGTTTCCAAGAGTAAAACAATAGCTTAAAATATTCTTTTTCAGTTGATGTACTGACGTATTGTGTAATAAGTTTAAAAGTCACATAAGTTGAAAGTCTGAAATGTCATACTTATAACCTTTCCTATATATTGGAACTTTTAAGGGTAAATACATGTTTAAAATGTATGAACATCTTAATGGCTCTTTGCAAATGGAAATACAATGAGGAGGCATATAAATTAGAGTGTGGTTAGATAGAAAAATGTTTTATGTATAATTTGATATCTGAGCTGAGTTCTGGGGGAAAAGTAGTTAACTATGTCAAGGTCATGGGGTAGGGTAAATGACTTTCCAGCATGTTTGGGAGACAGAAAATGCATGATATGTTTGAAGAATTGTTAGTAGTTCGGTATAGCTGCAGTGAAAGTCACATATGGCCAAAGAAGTATGGTGGGTGGAAATATGAGTCAGCAGAGAGGCAGAGGATAGAAGCAGAAATCAGAAATATGAACTAAACTAATGGTTGATCTTGATTTTGAAAGCACTGGCAAGTTCCTCAGGGAGGCATGCGATCAACATGACCAGATTTGTTTTCAAAAATATATTTTGGCAGCTATGATCAGTAGAAATTGGAGAAGCTAAAGAGAGACCAGTTAGGAAAATATTGTTGTGATTCAGGCAAGATAAAATAAAGTGATGAAGGGAGGCAGTGACTGCAGTGGTAGGGAAGAGAAAATGGTAGATACTATTTTAGAAGTCAAATCCACCAGAACTGTGACTTGTGCATTTGGATGTGGGGAGTGGGCAATGAGATGATAATATCATTCTCCAGGAGAGAGATAATACAGGAGAAGCAGTTTTATTAGTGTACATGGTGAGGTCATATTCATTAACAACGAGTGAGACACACCTGTAATTATATCTAAGGAGATATAATTCATTAGATAGTTGGATGTATAAATATATGGATTAAATTGAAAACATAAATTTAGGCAGTATTGGTAATAAGGAAATTGGAATGGAAAAGAATATTTGGATCACATGACTCAGGGATAAAATGTAGAGGAAGAAGAGCAGAAGGCGTAGGGCAAATATTTGGGGAGCATAGATATCATGTAACCACAGAAGAAATAGAAAGTATTGAAGACAACATAGAAAAAGCATGGACAGGTGTAAAAAAACCCTTTAGCATTTGATGTATACTACATAGGAAGGCCTTCTAGTTTAAGAGTTAGATGAAGTGAACTTTTGTCTGTTTCTAGGCATGTGGCCATAGACATATCACTTAACATCATTGTAATCTTAAGTTCTCCTATGCAAAATGAGACTATGGCTCCTGCCTGGTTTATAGGTCTATAGCAGATAAGATAATATATGTTAAAGCATCTTGGGAACACTCCAAGTCACCATACAAATGTAAATTTTTATTATTTTCTAGATACTGACATATTTTATCACTTTTGACCTTTCTTCCTTTCTACTAAATGGGATGTTAAGTGGGCTTATAATTTCAACCTTTGGGTATAATATAATCTCTTACATTGAAATAAACATTACTAAAAATTGACAGGACTACCAAATAGTCTAGGTCAAGAACTTGTAAGATACAGAACAGAGGACACACTAAATTTTTCAAGACTTACTATGATATACATGCAAGATCAGGCTGACATTGGATTAGTTCTAAAACAACAACAACAAAACAGTCATTGGAAATTTGGTTATGTGCTTGGCATTACTGTAAGAGCAATTGGAGGGAAATGGGTTTTCTAATTCAAAATAGATGGTTGAGGATAAGTGTAGTCTTAAAAGTATGGCTTACAGCAAGGATTCCTGAAGGCATATTCATACAATGGGTGGAATTCATGTTACTATCTGCTTCCATTTTTTTTTTAACAGCCTTTCATTCCATTTCAGTCCTGTTTGCCTTTTCTCTATTTTATCTCCATTCTAAAGAATTTTTCTGAGCCTGGGAATATAATCTAATGTATTCATTCATTTTCAAATATTAAAATATTAATATTTAAAGGCAATGTTTCTCAAAGAGTGGATCATGAACTACCCAGACTCACTGACTCAGGTGATTTTGACACCCAGTTTGATTGGAGAAGCACTGCTTTTAGAATGTATTTTATTAAACAGAAATGCAAGAATAATTTTCTATTATCTATTATTACAAAAAATGAATGAAACATTACTATAGTGTAATAAAAATAGTGCTTGGAGTAAAAAAAATCCCATTTTTTTTCTCACTGACTAAATGTGTGATATTCTCAGTTTAGTCTTTTAATCCCTTAAAATCTCCATTTGCCCATCTTAAAAATGGATAAATAATAATAAAACCTGCTCAATCTCACAGAGTGGTTTTGAGCATCAAGAGAGACAGATTGTTGGTGAAAGTAGCTACAACAGTGAAATAGGATACCTCTATGTCATTATCTTTATTTTAGCTAATTGTGGAATGTCTTGGGGGAGGAGGGCATTTTAGTACTTTAAGAATTAAACTACATATTTTTATTAATGACAAAAACCTAACCTCTAGATAGCTAGAACATATAAATGCAAATAACAACATATTAATTACACATATTTGAACTATAGAGTTGGGTTTTTATTATTATGAATATATTTCAAGAAAAAAGCTTACAATTATGTCACAATTTCTGGATTGGTGCTCAATAAATATTTACTGAATGGATTAATGCATTTGGAATAGATTTATATTGTTAACACAGAGCTATTCCTTTTTATTATATTTTCTAAAACTTCCTCATAAGAACAGAATATATAAAAACCTTAATGCCTTATTGATGTAGCATCATGCTGGAGTATTAATATCAGCATGACAGCATATCAATAATAATATGACTAATGTAGAGAAATTCTGCCTTGGGGTTTATGCAAGAATC
Organism: Trachypithecus francoisi; assembly: GCF_009764315.1. Taxonomy (NCBI): domain Eukaryota; kingdom Metazoa; phylum Chordata; class Mammalia; order Primates; family Cercopithecidae; genus Trachypithecus; species Trachypithecus francoisi. Next base: position 16,625,099 of record NW_022681461.1, read on the forward strand.
CACTTGGGTTTTACTCTTATGATTTAAAGGGTCATTACCTATCAATTCAATTACAATTTCGTCTCAGTGAAATGAGCATACGTCTGTCAATAACACTGTTTATTAACTCTTTTAAACAAACTCATAATATGCTTAAGAAAATCAGATCTATAACCATTGTACTCCTAAGGGAACAGTTATTTTTCACTCTTGTGGTTGACATTTTATATAAATTCTTTCTAAAATAACATATAAGAGTTACTAAATATGATTTTGCATTAAGGAGTGAGTTTTCTGTTTGGTTTATAGTACTACTGAATACTGTCTAGTCTCTGAATTTAGAGTTAAAAGGAACTGCTATTGATTGAGTATTAGTAAACAGTGTAGACCCTCTTTGCTTCTGTCTCCCTCTTTTCCTCCATCTTGCCTTTTCTTTCTTTCTCTCACCTATTTGTCTATTCTTCACTCCTATCACCAACAGCACACACTGAATATATTCTGTGTGCTACAGAATATGGGATAATAGAAGATACTTTAAATCAGTGGTACTCAACTGAGGATGATTTTGCTCCCCAACAGGCATTTGTCAACGTCTGGAGATAGTTTTGCTTGTCACCCTGTGGGAGTGTTAGTGGCATCTACTGGGTAGAGTCGAGGACACTGCTCAATAAAAGGACAATGAAAAGGCCCTCTACAACAAAAAATTACCTGCTGCAAAATGTCAGGAAGGCTGGGGTGGAGAAACTCTGCCTTATGTAATTTCTGTCTTTACCATATACTCAGTGTTGGTGTCAGCTCAGCAATTCCCTACCAGGTGCTTTTCTCCTGATTCTTCACAACTTCTAATATGGAATTTCCATTAGTAATTGCACATGATGTTTTTCTACATGGAGAAAGTATTGGAGTCTTTGCATGACTGCTTGGAGGTTTCTATTTCTTTCATGGTCATCTTGTGCCACAATGTTTGTTTTTTTTTTTCAGGGGAGTGTACTACAAAAACACTTTCTGTTAAAAATTAATACGAATAGGATGTTTTATATTTTCTTCAGTAGGTGTGATCTTATTAGAGAACAAAAGGTCTGGTTTGTAATATGCAGTGTTGTTTGAGAGGCATTACAGACAGTGTCTGAGAGCACAAATGTGGAGTCCATACTCCCTGGATTTGATTACTGGCTCTGATGCTTACTAGGTATGTAACCTACGTAAGTGTCTTGTCTTCTCTTTAAAATGCAGATTTTAAATAGATTGATGTGGGTTTTGAAAGAATTACCATGATATTTAATTAATACGGTGATGTTATTGATTTAAAGGTACAGCATTATTTTATGCTATGCACCAGAAAAAAGAAAATGCCACCAATTAAATTATTATAAGCCATCATATGTGAGTCATACTCCAATGTCAAAGGTTGTTAAATGTGGAAAAAAATACATCTTAGAACCAAGAAAATGCAGTACGTGTAAAGCATTTAGAACTGTGGCAGACACTGAATATACACAAAATATCCATTAACACTTGAATTGATATATGCACAATAAACCACCACTAGGAAAACAGGCAGTAATGTTCAGAAAGGAGTCCAGAATTGCCACACTGCCAATATTCTTTTTTGGAAAAGAATGTTTTTTTCTTTTTTCTTTACTGCCAATACTTCTATTCACACATGTTTTAAAAGACTATTAATCATTTGAACATGAATATTGATTATGCTACTCTGTAACAAGCCCACTGAAAAAATAAGCACAACCAACTGACTGGAAACATTTTGTGGGATGAAGAATTTTGGTTTGAAATGTCCTTTATGCACTTCTCTATCTGATTTGATTTCATGATCTGTGTCATCATGGCCTGATATTTTTTCCTGACTGCACTGTGTGTGAGAGCAAATCATTCTTGTGGGCTTTCACAGCTTTCTCATGAACATCTGTTTATGTTCCTCTCTTCCTGTTGTATCTTAGTCTTTCTATGTATGCCTTCTCCATCGTAATACAAACACCTAGAGGAAAGACGTGATAATGTTTCCATATACCTACTATCTGGCACAATTTCAGGTACAAACTCGATATACATTTCATACTGTACAAATTTTTAGTCTGTTTTGTGCCATAAGATATAGAAAACATAAATATGCAAGGACTAGAAACTACCTAAGTCAATTGGTGAATAACGTCTACTCTCTAAAAGATACATGTGAGGTCAGAGTTCAGCATGTCGTATTGGAACATAGAAAGCAGCCCAGTTCTGAAAGAGAAAGAATTTCTGGCAGCACTGCTATTAGTCCCATACCGTGGGTCTGAGTGAGCCTGAGCATTTGACCTCTTCCTTTTCTCCATTGTGGAGAGTTTATCCTCTCTCATTCCCTCCTACATCTCATTTTGACATGAGACTAACCAGAAGACAAAGGCAATTTTAGAGGCTTAACAGTTTTGCTAGAGATGACGATCAGCTATCCAAGCCAACCAGAGGTGCATTTCGAGTCATGTCTGTAAAAATTAAGATTATGTCCTGAGGTCTAAGACCGGTGAAGACATCAGCACAGTTGCAGGATAATGGCTAGGACTTTTTTGCCCCATGATCAAACCCAGAAGGAAGAATAATACCTCACAAGGACAGAAAGCTCAACCAAAGGGTTTGAAAATCAAACCAACTTGTTCTAGGATTTTGGAATTCTAGAATACACTCCTAGAATAGAGCTTAAGCCATTATGTATAAACTTTGTTCTCGCTTTACCGGTGAGAGGTATAACTATTGTGTTCAGCTGGGAATGTCTTATTAGATAAGCTGTTAGGGTGCAGCTCTATTCCCACATTGGGTAACACATCAAGGACAACAGCAAATGGCAGGCTGCTAGTTGCCATGTGGTTTATTGAAGCCAAAATACCAACAAACATAATCTAGGAATAGAGCTCACACAGATCTAGAGTTTTCCTGTTTATTCCAGTAGATTTTGGAAACTCAGTCTTTTAAAAAGAAATAGTAGTAAAAAAAAAAAAAACCATAGTAGAAGAAACAATACTACCGATCTAGTATTGATTTTTGGTAAAAGCCTCTGGAATTTTACATCGTAATTAGTCTCCCTCTCAGCAAGAATATTTATTTAAATACCTCCCCATCCTAGTTTTTATTTAGGCAGATGGTTGGAACATTATGGTAATGTATTAATAACAGATGCACACCTTTCCCTGGACTTCACAGTAGGGAGGCTGCTGTCTCAAGAAATTATTAATGGAATTTAAAGTCTTTCACTTCCAGGTCATAGGTTTGAAAAATGTGCCTTTGTTGTATCTAAAAAATCATTACCGTCTAATATGGGTCACGCAACATGGACTTAGTCCAGATTGGGTATATTGGCTATTAATAGGTCGCAATTGTATGTAGACAAGAAATGATTTCTTTTTAAAAGGTATCACAATAATTCTGAATGGTGTTTTAGGACACCCTTACAGCAGCACTGTGATTTTGACGAAGGTTGACCACATTTCCTGGAAGGGTATAGCATCTTTCACAAACATTTGTTTTGTGACAGGGGAAAATAGATGCTTTGGGTAACAATTAGTTTTCTAAAAGGTTGTTTTACTTTCTAAGTGTGCCTTTCAAATGTTATTTAATGATTAATAATACCTTGATTGGAAAAAATGATAATTTGAAATACAGAAGAACTTGGGGCATGAATTATATTATTATAATCTAAAAGGTTACCTGCCTAGAAAATATTATTCATAGGAAACCTTAGGGATTTGGAGAGAAATACAGTGTAAAATCATTTCTTTTAGTCCTTTTCTTAAAATTATCTAAAGTTGCCTGAGAGTGGACAAGAAAGTATACACTGGACTACACTGGGGGTATCTTCCTCTGCAGAATGAAGTTAACTTACTCCCACAATCCCCTATTTTCAAATTAACATAGAGTTAAAATGACTATTTTGTGGCAAATTCTACAAGCTTTAGTGTATAAATTTGTATTATGACTACCACAATCAGGTTATAGACCATTTCATCATCCTTCAAACTTACCCTGTACCTACTCTGTACTGCTTCTTTATAAAAATATCCTTCCCCACCCTATCCTCTGGCAACTACTAATCTGTTTGCTGATATTACAGTTATGTCTTTTTGCAAATGTCTTATAAATGGGACCATATAGTATTTAACCTTTGAGAATGGCTTTTCTTCACTTAGCTTAACAACTTTGAGATCTGTCCGAGTATTGTTTATCAGTAGTTTGTTCTTTTTGCTTGCTGAGTACTATTCCATTGTCTGTAACACTGATTATCAGCTCATTGAAGAACATTTGGGTTTCTAGTTTGGGCACATAAGAATAATGCTGCTATAACCATTCATGTATAGGCTTTGTGTGAACATAAGTTTTAATCTCTCTAGGGTAAATACCTAGGGGTGGAATTGCTGGGTCATATAGAAAGTATGTTTAACTTTGTAAGAGAGACTTTGCCCTTTTGCATCGCTATCTTCACATTATATGCAAGTTCTAGTTGCTCTACTTCCTCCCCAGCCCTTAGTTTTGTTAGTACTTTTTGTTTTAGCCCTTCTGTTAGTGGCTTAGTAACATCACACCGTTGTTTTAATTTGCATTTGCCTAATGGCAAATGACGTTGGACATCTGTACATGTGTGTGTTTGCCATCTATCTGGTTTCTTTGTATATATTTTATGATGAAGTATCTGTGCAAACCTTTTGCCCAATTTTTTTTTTTTAAAGCTGGATCATTTTCTTACTGTTGAGTTTTAAAGTTCAGGATCCAAGTGATTTGTAATTGGTATATTCCAGCCTTTAGCTTCTCTTTACATTCCCTTCATAGTATCTTTTGCAGAACCAAGGTTTTAAATTTTGCTGTTAACATCTATTTTTAAAAATTATTTATGCAGTTGGTGTTTATATGTAAGAACTATTTGCTTAATATAGATTTAAAAAGATATTTTCCTGTGCTTTCTTCTAAACATTTAACATTTTACATTTAGGTCTATGATCCATCATGATTTAATCTTTGTGGAAGGTATGAGGTTTATGTTGATATCCATGTTATTACATGTGGATGTCCCAACAGCACTTGCTGAAAAGGCTATTCTTTCTCCATTGAATTGCCTTGAACCTTGGTCAAAAACTAGTTGGCATATTTGTATAGGTCTATTTCTCAACTTTCTATTTTGTCTTATTGATGTAGGAGCCCACCCCTTCGCTAAAACCACAATGTTTTGATCACCAAAGCTTTATAATGATTTTAAAATTATAAAATGTGAGTCCTCCAACTTCCCTTTATACCAGAATTATTTTGGCTAGTCGAGTTTCTTTGCCATTGCATATACATTTTAGAATTAGCTTGTCTATAGCTATAAAAATAATCTAGCTGTATGAGCTAGCTAATGAAGACAGCCCCTTTCTCTCCTTTAATCAGATAGCATAATTATCTGATAAGACAGTCTGGAAAGATCAAGGAGAAACTAGCATTGCCTACATTTACAAGAGTTTGAAAAGGGAGGGGCCCTGATTTCTAAGGAGGCCGAGCCGTAGACAAAGCCTGGGTTGCTGAAGCTTGCTCACACCACTTGATCATTCACATTGATGATTTCAGATCCTTTCCTCTTGACTTTTTTTTTTCTTTTGAAATGAGAAGCAAAGTAACTTAATGGGCACTCAACAGTGTTCAAGTCTTAGTTCAAGAGTGCTGAGTAATTAGTATAATGTACACGAGGAAAACACTAAGATCCTACGATTTTTCTGCCATGGCATTAGAGGTTGGAAATTATTAGTAAAATAATGGTACAATAAGAGCTATTCCAGGATTTTCCCTTTATCTGCTTTGTCCAGTAAATAGGCCTGTTTTCTTTTGGAGTGCCTGGTTCTAATATATGCGTGACATGGCAAGAGGTACTTGAGGGAGGCTGGAATTTTTAGCTCAGTCGTGATCTAGCGACCCATTGGCAAGATGAGAATATCATCAGATTAGGGGTAGGTAGGTATTTTTGTGAGAATAAAACTGGAACGTAGTAACCACTCTGTGTGTTGTGTACCAGCCATCTCTTACACCCTGTTTCTGATTTTCTCAGCTTCATTTTTCAGTGGATCCAACTGCACTATGGGCTCTGACTAAGTTCACACAGATGTGATCTAACAGTGTCTCACCTCATACTATCTATCTCACCGCTGCTTCAGGGCTTTCCTATTCACCAAGAGCCATGGAATGCTGGAAGATTCTGGAAGTCAACAAGAATTAATGCTCTGTGTACCAAACATTTTGATGGGTAGGAGCTAGCTGAAAATTGTTTTTCTTTCCCCTTTCTCTGTGTACTCAAAGAATGGTCCTGAGATGCGGCTTATATGGTTTCTCAGAGGAAGGTCCCAGGAAATCAAGCAATCAATTGCATTTATTTTCAGCCACCTGATGACACATTTTCAGTTAGCTTCCACTGCATCCATCTTTCCTTTACTCCCTTTGTCTCCTGCTTCTATTCTCGGGTTCTGCAGTCCCTAATTGCACATTAGCACTTAGAGCTATATCTAATGTTTTATTTTCTGGGGAACCTCAGCCAAGTAGCAAAATAACATCATTACTTAATTAAGAGGCCCATGTGAAGTATAATAAAAGATGAGGTAAGCATTTCCAGTTGAATAGAAATATTACATAATTATGTTTAGTTTAATGCAATGAATTTTGTTTTTCTTTTCCTTTCTAATTTAATTTTGACTTTCCCCTTTTCACTGCTATACACTTAAGGGAATTCTGGTCTTCAGTTCAGAAATAGACCTATACAAATATGCCAACTAGTTTTTGACCAAGGTTCAAGGCAATTCAATGGAGAAAGAATAGCCTTTTCAGCAAGTGCTGTTGGGACATCCACATGTAATAACATGGATATCAACATAAACCTCATACCTTCCACAAAGATTAAATCATGATGGATCATAGACCTAAATGTAAAATGTTAAATGTTTAGAAGAAAGCACAGGAAAATATCTTTTTAAATCTATATGCTTTTTAACAGGTATGTGCTCAGGGAATCTGTGCTCAATAAATAGTTGTTAATTACTGTGGGGTTGTTTTAATAAAAACTTAAGCAATATGTAATATGGAGGTAAAACTGATTTTTACGTCTCACCAGAATTACATAACACATTACAAACAGAGTTTATAACATCTTTGGGTCTTTAAAATAGTCGTGTGAGGTAAGCGGGTTTATTTATCTTACATAGGCTGGTAATTGGGGTTCAGGGAGAAAAAGTAACTTGCCTTAGATCACAGAGGAGACAATTGTTAGAACCAGAGTCATGAGTCTACTAAAATTTTGTTATTTCCCCTTGGTCTCTGTTATATCAAGAGTTTGAAATCACTGGGCCTTGTAAATTAGTACATTTGGATTGAATGCACTTATGAACAGTACCTCTAAATACAGTCTGATGTTTCCACTGATGATGTTAAGAATTTTCTAGTTTATACAATGTAATATAACATATGTATGTAACAATGTGAACTTGAACGAATCAGTTCTATAAAAGAAGTTGCATTTCACCTAAGTTTTCATCTTGACATATCCTATGCCCTTTTATAAGTACTTATGATTCTGTCTTATGTATCAAGAAAATGCACTTTTCAAAGCTCTTTGTTTCCCTCCTTCAATCCTTGTACTTCCTCGTTAATGCTTTCATTGGAAAAAACTGAGATTGGCTATTTTTGCAAATAAGAGATGTTTCTGTTCTGTTTGATGAACATAGTCTTGTACTACAATAAGAAAAGTTAGGTTCACAACTCAGATTTGTTGTGATATAATGAGATATATAGGCATAATTGACATATTAAATGCACATACATTATTATAATATATAGCATATACAATATATTTTAGATAACTATATATAGTATTTATATTTTTGTATGTTTGATATATCTGGGCTAATCTTTGTATTATAAAAATTAAATACTAGTAATATAAAATATTTTAAAAGATTTTTGACAAACTACGTTAAATGAAGATACAGTATTTCTTTACTGTAGTATGCAGCATATTTTTTCTCTTTTTGATGGCTGGCATCTGCTTTTAGCTGTGAGATTTCTCAAATGATAGTTGAAGTAATAATTAGTTACTTCGTAGGTGTCAACAAATCCTACTTCAATACTTCCTGTATGTACAATAAAGGAGAAACCGAAATATTTTTTTTCTGTGTGTCAACATTCTCACTCCTCGTAGTTCATTAAATCAAGATGGTATAAATCCCCGAAGACTGAAGTACAAATTTTAGAGCCGTATTGATTTAACCTTCCCTTTGTAAATATTTCATAGTTCTATAATGTGCAAATGCAGTCACTCACAGAACAAAGGATTCTACTTTTCTGTTTTTATGCACGGGGGTAGCTGACAGCTTTTATTATACCATTTAGAAAATAATACATATGAAAATGTGTAAGGATATTTTGTCATTATCATGGATGTCAAGAAGAATTGATGAAACACTGTTTTTAAAACAAGATTTTTGTAGAGAATACTTTAAATGTGTCATTTTCCAAATATAAATCCATTTACCTTTTATAATTTAAATTTTCTTACTGTGTTTTAAAATTATTGACTGGCTCTTCTCAAATAAAAGGCTTTATTTGTTGGCCTTTTATCTCCCGCTCATTGACACTATGGAGAAACTTAGGATTTAAATATGTAATATTTGAGTTACTTTCATAACAGCACACTGTGAAATCATGGTGGTACAAAAATAAATATCTCATTGAAGGATCCATCAAAGAAAAAGTAACCTTTCTCAACTGAGGGTTGGAACTATGGCTGTAAAAATGACAAATATGTTATACTACTGTTTAATATTTTCTCTTTTTAGGCTTTATATAAAAATAAAGCCATAGTCAACACAGTGAATACTGATGTGTCAAGATGTAACAAAATTAGTTTTCTGCTGCCATAGAGATGGCATCAAAAGGAAGATGATTATTTTTTTCTTTTAATACTTACTTTGCTAGGAAGGAGGCAGAGAAAAATGGATCTATGGGTGAATGGTAAGAGCCTGGTATTATGTGATATCACTGTGAACTGCTTTCATTAAACTAAAACTTTGGTAATTACCACACACATACAAACACACACACTTTAGGAAAAGAATATTGTAGACTTTTATAAACTAGCAACTGAGTGCGCTGAAACAGGAATTCAGTCTACACCAAAGCAGATTGTATTCAGAATTCTAGGAGTACAGTGATGAGGTTTACTTATAAAGACAGAGTTTCTGCAAACAAGAACCAGGGCTTTTCACTACTGGGAAAACTTTGATTGGCAGACTTTTCAGTACCTAATTTATGCTGAATTTTATCATATTATTTTTCCATGAAAACAGATATGCCAAAGGAAGACTAATTATATTCCATTGCTTGTACTCTTACTTTTTAAGACTGTATGGATGATTTTTATTTCTGTATCAGTGTTGCATGTATGCAAATGTTCACATATACGTGCAGTGTGTGGTATTGTACCATGTGGTCTCATTTTAAACGAGTTTTATTTTCTTGGACACAGTTTAGGCTTCACTGATCTCAATATTTCTGATAATTCCTTCATAGTGCTTTCTGTAGATGTCCACATTTTGCATCACATATTCAAGTTAGAGCATAGTAAAAGCACAGCTACTTATAAATGTTTCTGCATGCCTGTCGCTTTAATCACTTAGTATGAACATAAGAAATCTCTCTGTTTAGGAAACATAGCCATTTTGTTATCTCAAAGGCTACTTTTTATTAGTTATTTTCAACACTTTCCTTCATACATATTTCCAGGTCAACCCTTGGCTATCTATTCTCCCAATCTATTGTAATAGCTGAAATAGTTACTTATTTCATTCACATTTACAATGTGCCAGATATTATCTCCTCAAGGTAAGTTTGGGCATAGAAAGACTTGTGTCCTGAGGACAATATGCTTTACTTCTCTGCATATCTCACTCAAGTTTTTAAAGTGTTCAGGCATAATGTTCACTTCTTAGAAGAGAAAAATGACTTTACCTGGGCACTTGGAAAACACGTATCTATGAGAGAAAAATGCATACTGTGGGTGTTTGTTTATTCAACATTCAGATGAATGTCAACAAGTTTTAATGGAACGCCTTCTATGTACCAGGCTGTTTCTAGCCATTTGGGAACTGTGAAGAGTAAACAAAACAGATAAAAATATCTGTCCTCTCCCAGGAGCTTGCATTCTCCTGGGGGAAATGGTCAATAAACATATAAGTCATGAAGTAGTTTATGGGGTGTGGATAAGTCCTATGGAAAACAGAAAGAAGAATTATTAGATCAAGATAAGGGCAATCAGGGATGATGGTGGGCTGTGACACTTTTCACTTTTACATGGGATGATCAGGACAGACTCTCTTGGAAAAATGAGCTCTGAGATCTGAAGGAGGCAAGAGAACTAACCAAGCAGATATTTGAGGTGGGACAATTCAGGCAGGAGAAACGGCTAGTGCAATCTGGAGGAGACAAACACAAAGAAGGCCAGTGTGATGGTGGAGCTGCTGAGGGAAGTAAGAGAGGGAGGGAATACAGTAAAAAAAAAAAAAAAAAAAAAAAGGCCACTGAGTGATCTGATATACAGTTTAAAGGAATCTTCTGGCTGCTGTGCTGAGACTAGACCTTCAAGGGGGAAGGGCAGAAGTAGCACATGAGGAAGGCGGCATCAGATAGGCACGTGGAAAATGATGGTGACTTAGACTTGGGTGGCAGCAGTGCAGGTGGTAGAAGTGAACAGATTCTGAATATTTTGAACATCTCCAAAGTTCTTGACACTGGGATGGGAAAGAAACTGAGGAGTTGAACATGATGTCACAGCTTTGGCATAAACCATGGTGAAGATGGAGTTGATACCAACAAAACTGTAGAAGACTGCAGGTGGAATAGGTTTAGGCGGGGAAGGACTAGGAATTCAATTTCAGACAACCAAGTGGAGAAATCAAGAAATCAGCCGGAGCTGAGTCTAGGCTTCCCAGAAAAAGGTATGGGCTAGAGATTTCAGGTTCTGATTCATCAGTACATGGAAGAGATAAGTGAAATAAACCAGACACAGAAAGAAAAGCATTGCATGATCTCACTTATATGTGGAGTCTAGGGGGAGAAAAGATCAAACCTACAGAGATAGAGAGATAGAGAATATAATTACTACAGATGAGAGGCAGGGAAGCAAATGGGAAAATGTAGACCAAAGAATACAATGTAGCAGATAAATGGGAGGAAAAAGTCTGGAGAGCTAAATACAACGGAGTTGTAGTTTATAGTTTATAAAATTGTAATGTGTTGGGGATTTTTGTCAAATAAACAGATTTTAGCTGCTCCTGTTAGAAAAAGTAACTATGTGAGATGATTAATATATTAATCTGCTGCACTATAGTAATTATTTTACTATAATTACTATAATGGATTATTTATTATCCATATGTGTTCCATACTACCATCTTATAAACTTTAAATATATACAATAAAATTTATTTTTAAAAAACAAAACTAAATAGTTTGGATGAGATCACAAATGGGTGTGAGTGTTGATACAGGAAAGAAGTGGCAAATAAAATGTTGAACCACCATTACATTAGCAGGTTGGGGAAAATAAACTTTTCTACTTTCAAAAAGATGTAGAAGGTGAAATAGATGAAAAACCAAGACAGTGTTTTGTCCTGAGAGCAAATAAAGTATATCAAGAAAGAAATGATCAATTGTGGTACATACCGCTGACAGGTCAGGAGAGAAGAGGAATGAGCATTAATATTTCAAAAACTTTAGCAGGTTCAAGTAAAATCATGTAAGGAAATTCCTTTTCTTTACAAGAAAAATACCAAAAAATTTTGAGAAGTAGCAGCACTATCATCATGAAAAACACATCTTGGGAATCAGATGGATCTGGGCTTGGGTCCCAGGGCTGATCCTCATTAGTTTGTGACTTTAGGACAGTCACGTAGCCTTCATGAACCTCAATTTCCTCATCTCTACAAAGCAGATAATAATACCTCCTTCATAAGGTGATTGGGAGGATGAAATATTTAAGTGCTGGCCTTTTTTCTGACATATGAGGAATGCTGGCAAATGATAGTTGCTGACAATTATTGCAATTGTAGTCATAATTACTCTTAGCGCTAATAGTCAAGGCTGCCTCACATGTGGTCTTATCCCACCTACCCAAATGTTCACTATGGTCCTGCGGGATCTTTTAGGTCCAAAAATCCTGCTCATCATCCCCAGAATAGTCTTCGGGTGTGTGGTTTTTTTTTCCCCTCTTCCATTGTTAGTCTATGTATTATCCTCAAGTTAGAATACCTTCCATCCATCTCTGACTATCAGGATCCTACTCATTCTTCAAACCGTTGCTCAGTCTCTGCTCTCTTCTGGGAAGGTTCCTTTATCATCCCAGCCAGATGCAGCCTTAATCTCCTCTGAACTAATCTAACACTAATAACTGCACTATCAATCTACCTTCGATACACACTGCATCAAGAAGACTAATCTGTTTACATGCTTTATCTCTCCAAACTGCAGAGCAAGTTCTAAGAGGTTAGAGATTTCTGTGCCTCTTCAAAGGCACCATTATGGTAATACACACAAACCCTCAATGTTGGTTGACAGATGATGATGCCGCTTCCCTGGGGCTGGTTTCATAGGAGGACTCTGCTCTTCTTTTGAGGGCTAGAGTTTAGATTCTTTTCTATTATTACTCAAAGAATCTTTGGAAATTTAGAAGTCTTTTTAAAGAAGGTGTTCTTATGGTAAAAAATAAAAATGCTGTGAGACCTTAGGTAAGTAACTGTACTTCTCAGGATTAACAGGGATAATAAAAAGGTGATCTTTAGGACTACATGAGAAAGTATATGTAAAAATGCCTAAGATACCCAACACAGAGAAAGACTTAATTATTTGCTGTTATTATTTATTAAAGTACATTTTTGTATACAATTTTGTGGTTCTACAATATGAGTATTTCAGACCCAGATTTAAGTAAAATTTAGTAGGGTCCTTGTCTGTGCTAGGTGTTTTTTTTATGTTGCCATATTTAATTCCTAAAACAATCTTACAAAGTTTGAAAAGTTTTTTCTTTTTAAATAATTAAGCCATATGATTTTCAGAATGGCTAAGCAACTTGCCTAATGTCACACATTTGATGTCTCCAGATTCCAAGTTTCATGTTCTTTCATTTACATTAATAATAATTCTAATATCAGTACTCTATTCAACTGAATTTGAATAGAGCATTATACTCAGTTAATCATGTATCACATCATTTTATCACCAAAGTACACCTATGAGGTTGCTGCCAGTGACTCCATGGAGATTAAAGAGTGTCAAGTCATTGCCCTAGACCACACAGGTAGAAGTTGTAGAGCAAGGATTTAAGGCCAAATAGTTCTAATTTTTCTGCTGGTGGTTGTCCTACTCCTTTACAACATCCATCATTTCAGGGGCTTATTCTTACCAAATAAGAGTCAATGTGAGTAGGGGGAACATACACATTTTGTTTCAATGTGACACTGTAGATTGCTCCTAAAATGTCACAGGCTGGGAACCACTAACCTAAGATCTCCTTTTGATTTTTAATTGAGTCGCTCCTGAAATGTCTTCAGCATCTTTAACTCCCTGTTCTTTCTCTTCTTTGCCTCAGTAACTCCCATGCATTCTTCAAGCCTTAGAATAACTGGAACCTCTTCTGAGAAGCTTTTCTTTCTACTTCCAGTCTCAATGGGTGCTGGATTTCAGGTGTGTGCCCTGGGCAAATCTCTATTACCCATCAATCACAAAGTTCTCCCGTTTTTTTCCCTCCACTAAAGTAGGTCTTTAAACTTCTGCCATAGAACCTAGAACATGAAAGGTGCTTAAGTAAGTTTGTCCACTGAGCAATTAATAAAAATTACTTCCTGTTAGCATATTTTACTATTTTTCTGGAGTCAGTGATTTATTCTCAAGCAAAAACATTTCTTTTCTCTACCATTGGATTGTGCTTCTCCTCTGCTCCCTACTCTCAGGTGGTTTCCCTGTCTCATCTGTGTTGGGAGCAAGAACTTCATTTCGATTAAGGAGATTTTATCACATCATTTTGAATTTCCCATGTTACTTCCTTTTTTTTTTTTTGACCGAGTCTCGCTCTGTCACCCAGGCTGGAGTGCAGTGGCATGATCTCAGCTCACTGCAAGCTCTGCCTCCCAGGTTCATGCCATTCTCCTTCCTCAGCCTCCTGAGTAGCTGGGACTACAGGCACCTGCCACCATGCCCAGCTAATTTTTTTGTATTTTTAGAAGGGATGGGGTTTCACCATGTTAGCCAGGATGGTCTCCATCTCCTGACCTTGTGATCCGCCCGCCTTGGCCTCCCAAAGTGCTGGGATTACAGGAGTGAGCCACTGCACCTGGCACTTCTTTATTCTTAAGCTACCAGCATCTCTGCTCATTCCGGCTTTGGCAAGTGACATTTTCTCCAAAAATGAGTTTTGTCCCTTTTTGTTTTTATCTGAATTCCTGGTTGGCTTTGTCTTTGGGTGGGGTGTGTGTGTGTGTACATATATTATATATATATTTTTCCCTAAAACACTAACTTCTTGATTAGCTAAAACTATGTCCTTAACTCTCATTAATGGAATATTACATAAATAGAAAATCAAGCTAATGCTGTGACAGTCCAATTTTCCTCTGAGGATAAAAGTTCATATTTTTATGAAGGGTCTAGTAAAGTCCATGGAACATAGACAAACTTTCTTTACTATTTTTTTAAATTGAGCTTTAGAGGTTCAGTGTCTTCTTCAAGGTCCCTCAGCAAGAAAGTTGTCAACTTGATATGGGATGAGAGTTAGTCATCAAGTCAATGAGCTTTTCACTCTGATTTTCCAGTGGTGTGTGTTTTAGCAGCAATATGATGTCCACTGGGGGGGGTTCAAAACTATAAATAATTTGGTCCGTTTGTAGACATAATTTTAATTAAAAATTTTCATCCATTTAGCTCTATAAGTCTTACTAAATTTGAAGTATTAATATTGGGGGTAAGAATTAAGAAAGAAGGCATTAAAGGTATAGAATCTACCTTTTTAAAGGCACTATAAAGCACCTTCCTAGAGGCAGTTTCTTCTTCAGAGTGAATAATACAGCTGGAGTGGCATTTAGCTTAAAGCCCTGGCAGCTCACTTTTCTGGCTGTAAGGCATAATTACGGCATTGGACACAGTGCAGTGGCTACAGTAGGGATAATGCTTGCAAGCCTTTCATTTATGTGGTTTGAAGTCAGAATGAAGTTCTCCAGATTTCTTTTTGATGCTTATCTCTAGACAGATCCTTTCCATTAATTGGTGTATGCTTTCCCTCAGTGGATATCAGTTGAAAAACATAAATGTTAAATGACTCACTTTCATCCCAGAGAACATCTCCCACATTTTAGAATGAAACATCATAATTGAGAATCAACAACATTTTTATTTTGTTCCTAATGGACAATTAAAGCCAAACTCTTAGGAACTTGACATTCTTGAAAACCACCGTATGACTTCATTGAATCTATTTCTTGAATGTTGAATTAACATAAAGACATTAAAATCTAGGAGTAAATGATCAAGATGAGAAAACCTGAGGCATAAAATAGGATGAAATCTGAATTATAGAAAAAGTTCTTAATTGCTTGAAAGATACAATTTACAAACTATTATCAGCTGTCAAAGATGATTATGTTTAACATGGGGTTTGTGTGCAGCTCAGGGGAGATCCATAAAGAATTCTGAAATTATGGTTTAGTCAAATGACGGCAAATAGATTTTTCACTTGTGGATCAACTCAGGATGATTGGAGGAAGCTTCCAGGAGTATTTTCTTTAAAAAAGACCTAGAAGTTTCTTCTGTCCTAGTAGGGAAGAGAGTGCTACGGGTAAGCAGCAATGTGTATATAGTGGGTGCAGGAAGTGAGAGTGACATATATACTACCAGCTTGCAGTTGTGGACCTGAACAAAGCCTCTGGTTGGTTCTGGAAAGATCATAAATCCATTTTATTACTTCCAAAATTATCTAAATATATTCTAGATGTTTCCTTACTAATCCTGATAATTATACTCCCATAATTTATCTTAACTCTCCTGTTTCTCAGATTAAATTTGGGGCAGACATCTGCAATATGCCAACTAAATGCAGAACAGATTATAGATACTTTGAGCTCTTGAATTATCTTTACTCAGACTTGGTGATAACAGGAGCGAGCTTGTGTGGCTTTCTGTATCTATCTCTTCAAAGGACCTCTTTGGCAGCAGGTGACACATATACCAATGTGTTGTGTTTTTGTTACAATGGTTGCCTGATAATAGCAGAAGGCTGATGTTTATACTGTGTGGGCATCTCCAAATATCAAATACACATACTAGAAGGCTATATGTCAGAGTCTGTTTTAGGGGTTCACTGGCTTCGAGCTACAGTCAAGAAATAATAATCCTTTTCTTTAGCATAATATCCCTTGGGTCATGTTTACAGCTTAAATCAACAAGCTCCAAAATGGACTGCTCTACTGTGGTCACCCTGTAAAAGAGTCTTCTATCTACTAATTGTATATAGATGCTTCAGGGGATCTTTCCAGAATCTGCTCCCAAATTTAATGACTGACACAAGGCAAAGCTGTTTTCTTAGGAGGCTGACTCCTGAAAGGTTGTTGTATTGTAGACTCCAGTTTTGCATGATCAGACTCCTGTGATAAAATGTGCGTGCACATGGTCAAAGAGCAGTGCACACTTGCATTTCTAATTTCCCTCAGTAAACTACAGTGAATCCCCAAACATGTCCCACATCTGTCCTCTCTTTTCTCCTCTCTTTTCCCTTCTCTTTTCCTTCCTGTTTCTTCCTTGCTTTTCTCACCCATCTCTCCCTTTCTCCTTTCCTCCCCACTTCCTTATCTCCCTATTCTCTCCCTTCTTGAGTAAATCAGTTAGTGAAGAATAAAAAGTAGACATCATTTGTCCCCTATCAGCTTACTTTCCAGTTGAGGAAATGTTGACAGAACCACATAATGAATTTATAAAACATTAGCCATAAATGTGCACTGCCTCAAAACCATGTGCGCGAAGCCATGAACTGGTCTTGAGCATGTACCCAGCATTCAGTTTTCATGAAGGCATCTGTGACCCATTCTTGCTTATTGCCTGGTTTTTGCATTTACAGCTAATGGCATGAAAAAATAAATGCTAGGAAATAAATATCCCCTCTTCAAACACATTTTTTTTACAAGTTTTTTTCTCTAGTTCTTTTGATTCATCAAGTTAATCTCAAAATTGTCGTGGGGATCATTTCCAAAAAAAAAAAAAAAAAAGATCTGTTAATGTTGACAGACACAATGGCCACAGTAGATACACTGAAACCTGATTCAGAGAAAAAGTAATTGTTTTAAACACATCTTCCTCCCTCCTCCTTCCTGCCACATGTATGTCAGCCTTCTGGTAATTTTGAAAATGAACTCAGCTGAGTGTATTAGAAGGGTTTCTTCCCCACCCTCTCTTTCTAGGATTAAAGTGTTTAGTTTTAACAAGAACTTCAGAATTAATCTTTGTGTATTCCTTATCTTGTCTTGCTCCGTTGAGCTTTTTAAACATAAATGCCCTGAAGCAGCACACCACTTATCTTAAAACCCTGGAGTCTCGGAGCACGACACAGGGTTCTCTTTACCACAAACTACTAGAAACAACTCACAGGCCTCTGTTTCTTTCTTGCACTCTGCAGGGACAAACCATCCCCTCAGCCCACATCCCTGCCCTCACTGTCCTCACATCTGTTCCATCAACACAATCATGGATATGGTGTGTAGGTTGTAATGCCTAATGGTTAACCAGAAAAACACATGGCCTATTTTAACAGCCTGGGGGCAAAACAAACCAACAAAAACTTCCCACAAAAGCATACCCCAGAAGGCGATCTATTGGCTTTTTGTACCAGGAATGTGAAAGCCCAGGAAAGGTGCTCAGAGTAAAAGGTTCA
This sequence comes from Trachypithecus francoisi, assembly GCF_009764315.1. Lineage (NCBI taxonomy): Eukaryota > Metazoa > Chordata > Mammalia > Primates > Cercopithecidae > Trachypithecus > Trachypithecus francoisi. The sequence goes on from NW_022681461.1 coordinate 16,643,040, forward strand.
TTCCCGTTCTTTACTCTGCAATGGGAGGCCATGGTGCTATTTGATATTCAATTTTGTTTTACAAAATTCTGGGAAATGAATGAAACCTGTGAAGAGAAGCTTTAGACAAATTAGATGTAGCAGAGTTTATCTGAACAAAGAATGATTCATGAATCTTGCAGCACTCAGAACCAGAAGAGATTCAGAGAGTTCTGCTCTGCAAGTGGGCCGTGACTGTTTATAGACAGAAGAGGGAAGTCATGTACAGAAATAGTTCCATTGGTTACAGCTGGGCTTTTGCCTTATTTGTGCATATCTGATCCGTTGGCAGCCTGTGATTGGCCGAAGCTCCACTGCTTCTGATTGGCTTAGACCTATCTGTTACACAAAAATGTACTCCTAAGGTAGGTTTCAGTTTGTCTAGGTACTAAGTTCAGTCGTAGTTCCTTAAGTAAAGACTCCAAGTTCAGAGATTACCTTAGGCCAAATTTAATTTAATACTTTGACACCACCATCCCTGCACCAATATATTTTACAAATGAGACAGTATAAAATAATGGGAGCATTCTGGAGTAGGGCCATTTTTGAAGAGTAATTGTTAAATGATGCAATGTGTTTTAATGACTCATCTACATGATAAAAGGCTCCCAGCAAGTCTCAGGCCTCCTGGATCTCTCTCTCTCTCTGCTCCACAAGATCTCTAAGGAGAGAAAAGGCATGAATAAAAAATGCTGGAGAGATCTTCTGTATGCTCCGTTGCTCTCCTAAGGCTCCTCTTCCCAGCACGTCTTCGGGGTTCTCATAGACCTGCTGACCTTGTTATTACCCTGTGTGCACCAGCATCTCCAGTAATCAGTAAAGGAAGATTCTTTCAGCATCCTTTAAAGCTGGGCATATGGCATTTGGTGAGATGAACAGGAGGAAAGGGGGAGGAGAGAGAAGGAAAGAGAGGAATTTAGACTTTATATTGACAGTTCTGTGACATCTGGTCTAGCTGTCTCCTGCTCTGCAGATGGGGTCACTTACTTGTATGTCCAGCCCTACCCCAGAATCTGAAAGCGGTCAAGGCCCTGGGAAGTGAGTGTACTGTGAGCCTTGGGTTAGTAAATTAGTGACTCAGCTCTGAGTCAGGTTAGATGCTAATTGTGCTGTGATCCTGAACACCTGGGATCCTGGTGCCAGACCAGCTGACTTGCTTCCTTCTGAGTCCTTCAGTAACCAGTACCTTATCTTGTCTCCTGATTACTCTGTAATGGCATCCCTGACTTGAACTCTAGTGACTCAAAGTCATAGAGGAAGTGCCTCCATGATCTCGTAGTTTTCAGAATTGGATTTCATTCTGAACCCAGTTTTCTCAGTCTTGAATGTGTAATAACTCCACCCAGAGTTCCCTAACAGGAGTCATTCAACTGCAAGACTGTAGCCAGTTTTGCACTGTTTCCTCTTTCTTTGATCCCTTGATTTTTTTTCTTTATCTACTTGAAAAGAATTCCAAGCTCATTGACATTTGCAAATAATGCAAATAATGCTTAAGGCCTGATGCTCCTTTTCTAATACCAGTATGGGATTAACATTAGGAGATGTTCCTGAACGCCCCTCTGCTGGAAAGAGATCTTTGCTCTGGCTTCTGTATTTATAGAATCTGACATCTAGAGCCTGGGTACACTCCTAATCTCGATTTTTCCAATTCCCCAGCAGGCAGAATTGTAAAAATGCCACCCAGCATTCCACATGCTAATTCCCAAAACCTGTGATTATAATGAGATATTAATATCACTTTCATGATTTTGTTATGTTATATGGCACAGATGACCTTGAGTTAGGGAGATTATCCACCCAGGTAGGTCTCCCAATGTCACAAACCCCTTTAAAAGCAGAGAATTTTCTCCAGCTGATCAGAGAGGTCAGAGAGATTTGATGTTGTCTTGCTAATTTAAAAGAGAGAGGGGGCCACACGCCAACAAATGCAGACAACTATCTTACCCACCTCACAGCCAATAGCCGGTTAGAAAAGGCAGACCGAGTCTGACTTCCCCAAGGAACTGAATTCTGCCAACTACTTAAATAAATGTAAAAGCAAATATTTTTTCCAGAGCCTCCAGATAAGGACCCATCCAATGACACATTGATTATGGCCTTACGAGACTCTGAGTATACAACCCAGTTCAACTCGCTGGGATTTCTGACTTACAGAAATGTCAGCTAATAAATGAGTGTTGCTTTAAGCTGCTAAATTTGTGGTAATTTGTTAAGGCAGTAAAACGAATATTCTCCATCTTCTTTCCTACCACTGAAGCCTTAGTGGAAATAAATTGAAGTTGAAATAAAAGCATTTTAAGTCTGAGTAAAATGTTTTATGTACTTGACACATTTTTCTTCCTTTAGTTTCTTGAGTTTGATTGAAGAAAGTTTTGGAACTAACATATGCAAATTGTGAGAGTCTATCCTCTTATTAATGAGTGTCCATCATTGTCTTAGCAAACATTCAAAGGCAAATTCAATAACTATTAAGATAGATTAATGGAAGCTTTTATATGCTTAGTAGAAATGGAACCCTAGTCTCATAAACACAATGTACTTCTCTTTGTATCTAATAGGAATTGGCAGAAATGAGAATTAGGCTTCCTGTTAGCCTTAGTGAGACTGAAGTATTAAAAAGAAAACATCACAGCCATTTACTTATCAACATTAAAGACTATTAAGATATTTGGAGGCATTTAGTTTTATAATAATACACTTTGCTACGTCATTTAGTATTTGATGCACTTGAATTTATCTCTAGGGAAATAATAAAGTATTTAGCATAAATTCTAACTTTACTATATGATAAAATGTGAATGTTTTATGGAAGCATACCCAGTAAAATAGACTTTATCGGAGGGGCTCATTTAAGTTCAGGAATAGTGGGAAGGGATGGATAATGATCACATCAAGTCTTGGTAAAAGCACATCAATTTAGATTCTGTTTTAATCTTGGAATGGACTTTGGTGTTTAATTTGTAAATGTGAATAATTAGCATTGTTTATGGGTTTTTATAATTTTTAAAAAGCTTTGATACAAGGCCCTGAAAAGTGAAACTTGCCTGACTGATAGATGTTTAAAGAATATATTCTAAGTAATTGAATTTTCTAGTTAACTGTGTCTTTTTATTTTGCCCATGATAGTTGAAAATCTTGTTCAAGTATGCTGTTCAAGTATACTGTTCCAGTATACTGTTCCTTTTTGCTGCCTTAGTAAGTGTACTATGCTGAAAATGAGCATATTCTGACTGTCTTATAGGATCAAGGTTATTATTAACTTAATGATTAATGTCAGTAACTTAGAACCACTTACACATTAAAATATTTGCTTTTAGAGTATATTTTCATGTATTCATCTGGACTTTCTATGTGTCAAGAGATGTTTTCTCATAAAGTGAAATTAAGAATAATAAAGAGTTGTGTAAAGGTTTTTGATTTTGGTTCAGGTAACTAAGGTGTATGTATGGGTGAATGCATATATAATTATTGTGTATGCAATTCATAAAATTGTAGAAAAGCAGAAACGCAAAGAGCAAAATATAAAAATCACACATAATCTCATTTCTAGTTAATCTCGTGATACATTCTTTGAATTGTTTCTATATATGCAATAGCATTAATAATTAAAATTAATTATATTAATACAATATCTTACCTATGTTAAATATTAAATAAGTAATTCATTACATTTAATATTGTAATAAAAATATAATTCAATATAATATAATATTAAATGATAAGTATAGGACACTTATGACAATATAGAAATTTAAAGAAATACTGAAATTTGGACTACAAATAGAAGAGATGAAATCAGTATTTAAGAAAGAAAAAGGTGGCCGGGCGCGGTGGCTCAAGCCTGTAATCCCAGCACTTTGGGAGGCCGAGACGGGCGGATCACGAGGTCAGGAGATCGAGACCATCCTGGCTAACACGGTGAAACCCCGTCTCTACTAAAAATACAAAAACTAGCCGGGCGAGGTGGCGGGCGCCTGTAGTCCCAGCTACTCGGGAGGCTGAGGCAGGAGAATGGCGTAAACCTGGGAGACGGAGCTTGCAGTGAGCTGAGATCCGGCCACTGCACTCCAGTCCGGGCGACAGAGCGAGACTCTGCCTCAAAAAAAAAAAAAAAAAAAAAAAAAGAAAGAAAAAGGTGATGGAAAGGGTAGAATATTAGAAATTCAAATGTAAATATAGGCTAACCTCTTTCTGGTGGAAGAGAGAAGTGACAGAGTAATGGGTAATTTAAAAGGTGTTTATATTAGTCTTGGAATGTCGTCAGAGAGGCAGAAATACACACATACTCAGACACATGTATATCCCCTTGGACCTAGGTGGGTGGTACTAAGGAAACACTAGGTTAGTGAGAGTAAACCACAAAGAATTCCACCATTGATGAGTAATTGAGGGTGACTCTCTTCTCGACAATGCGCAATCTGTTCCAGTCCCTGACATTCAAAGAAACCAGTGTTTCTGCACAGGGAGGGGAATTTTTGGGTGTACTGACGGATGTCTTTTCTTCCCCTGTAAGTTCAGTCACACATTTTAGAACTGGAAGGAACTTTAGAAATATTTTAATACTAATTCATTAATGAAGGAGGATATTAAAATCCAGGGAGGTAAAGTGACATGCTGAGAGTCATTAAGGCTTTCCAATAATGGTCAAGAACTCTTGTTCCTTAATTTCCAGCCAACTCTCTTCTCAATTATTCAATGAAATCAATTAATAAACATTTACTGACTTTCTATGTTCAGGAAGATATTTAAATATAGTGATAATAAATTCAGCACAGTATCTTTGTCTTTCAGGAATTTACATGCATGAATCAAGGCCATATATTATTATTAGAAAGCAAGGCCATATATTATTAAGTTAATAATCATGTGAATTAGACTAAGCAATAACAGATATAATAAGGAGAAAGACTGCATTGGATTGGAGCCATTAGAAAATACTTTTTAAAGGAAGTAGTATAGATTTTGGAAATAATTTTCGGAGTTTCAAAGAGAACTGCCTTTGGAAATATTTATCACAATAATTTTTAATTTTCAAAATACTACATTTATTGCTGTTTAAAACAATGCTAATTTTGAATTTTATTTCACTTTTGTTAGAGAATGTAGTCTGTATAATTTATGCTGTAAAGTTTTTGTTAAGGTTTTTTGCTGTTATTGGTTTAAATTTGTGCAAATATTTGATGGATGCTTCAAAAAGTCTACCTTGTGATATTTATTCAAATGTTGTTGCTCTTAGTCTTTTTTATTGTTTACTATACTTTTCTTGTACTTTTCTATAGAAACTGTAGTTCTGTTAGTATTTTCTTATATTTCTATTACTTTTCCCTCATCTATTTTAATATTATGTTAGTAAGCACAAATGTTGATAACTTTTATATCTTTATGCTGGTTTGCACCTATTTTACTAATCTACAATGGCCTTGTTTATTTTACTTAATTACTTTTTCACTCGTATTCCCCTTTATCTGAAATTACTATGCTTATCCCCACTCGTTCCTTTAATTTATCTGCTGATCTTTGCTAAATCTTTTTCTGTCTATTTACCTTTCCAAAATAGCTCATAGTTATTTTACATTTTTTGGTAACAGCTTTATTGAGATATGAATTTTATATCATACAATTCAACCATTTTAAGTATAGAATTTAATAGCTTTTAGTATTGGCAAAGAGTTGTAAAGTCATCACCATAATTTTAGAACAATTTTATCACCCCAGAGAAAAATTCTGTATACTTTCATCCTTATCTCCCCATCACCCTGTCCCTATTTCTAGGCAAAACTAACCTACTTTCTCTCTCTATAGATTTTCTTATTATAGACATTTCGTATAAATGGAATTTTATGATGTGTGGCCTTTTGTGTTTCATTTCTTCCATTTAACGTAATATTTTCAAGGCTTACTCATGTTGCAACATATATCAGTCACCCATCCCTTTTTATTATAAGTATATACCACATCTTGCTTATCTATTCATCAATTGATAGACATTTGGGTCTTTTTACTTTCTGGCTGTGATGAATAATGATGTTGTGATCATTTGTGCACAAGTTTTTGTGTGGATTTGTGCTTCCATTTTTCCTGGGTATATACCTAGGAGTGGGATCTGAGTCAAATGCTAACCATGTTCAGCTTTTGTGCGGAATTGCCAGACTTTTCCAAAGTGGTTGCACATTTTACTTTCCCAGTAGCAACATATGAGAGTTCCAATTTCTACACACCCTTGCCGACACTATACTGTCTGCCTTTTATTATTATTATTATTATTTTTTATCATCCTAGTAGATGTGACATAGTCTCTTGCTGTGGTGTTTATTTGCATTTCCCTGATGATTAAGAGTGTTTAACCTCTTTTCATATGCTTATTGGCTATTTGTATATCTTCATGAGAGAAATGCCTGTGGGACTTGGTTTTAATACAGTGTGAGGGTCATTGATTTTTAAGACAGAAGGCCAGCCTATTGACATTCAACAACTAAACCAATATCTATTTTCTGTCATTTTATGTTTCCTTGTTTTTGATATTTTACTATACAAACTTGTTTTATTTTTACTTTTTCAAATGATTTGGCAGTTACTAACATTGCTTTTAATTATTCTGATGGTTTTATTTAAAATGTTTTAAAAGTTTTCCTTATATGTCCCTAGTTATTAAGATGAAAATTTAAAAATCTTGAGTTCCATTCAGGTAAGATGAAGCATTTCTGAAACTTTTAGTTTCACTTTTCACTCTAGTCCCAGATTTTGTATATAGAGGTTTGGCTATGAGGACCAGATTACTGCTATTAGGTGATCATATAATCATGTTACAAATATCCTGTTTGTAGAATTATTTGCATTCAATTCACATTTAGTAAGATTCAATTCTATTCTACATTTAATTGGATTCAATACAAGTTTGATATTTTTAATTGTTCATTATTACGTATCATTTTTGGTTCATCACTTGGTCAACTGTAGGTTGTATAAAATGTATTTTTTTTCAAGAAAGGTAAAAGTTGGCATATCTAAACTCTGACATATCTGGAAAATATGCTTTCGCATGTAAATAACAAATGAGATAGCAATAAAAGTTTAAATTTATAACCTTTTCCTTTTAAGATACATGATTATTAACATATTGTTAGGTAATATTTGTGAATGTAAAATAAGTTTGATGATAAACCCTTACAAATTTTTTAATTTTTATGTATTTTTTCTCAGTATGTTTGAGAATATTTTTATTCTTGTATTTTGTATTTTTCAAAAGTATGTTACATACAGATTTTCTTTTATTTTAAGCCTTTTTTTGGTGAAACTTTTTGTTTTCCTTTATTCTTCACTTTATAAAAGTACTTTTAATTATGCTGTAGCTTTTTTTTTTTTTGCAAAATTGCTCTCTTTTTCTTAAGTATTAAGTTTTAAATTGAGTTTTTTCTCTCTTAATTCAGTCCACTTTAATTGTATTGAATTATGTTCAACCACAATCTATTTAGCATCATTACATACTGAGCTTTGCTGAGCATCGATGACAGATACAGCCCTTGCCTCGTAGAGTTGAAAGTCTAGCTGACAAAAGCAAATATTAAAATATAAATTATATTTGGGATGTGTGCAATGGAAGAGGAAGGAAATAGGCATGAGGTGAGTAATCTTATTTTATCAGTGAGGCCAGGGAAGGCTTTCCAGAGAAAGTAAAAAGTAATGTGAAATTTAAGATGAGTAAGATTAAATGAGGGTCACAGTGATACTGGCGGTAATGAATGGATGGTAGCTCGGGAGTGGTAGGGGACAAAAAGATTGCTCAGGCCACTTGGAAAGAACAAAACAAAACAAAATCCAGATGTGCTATAGAGCAAGGGTCACCAAACTATAAGACATCATCTGATCTTGTAAAATAAAATTTTATTGGATGACAGTCATGTCCATTGTTTACATAATGTCTATAGCTGCTTTCATGCTACAATGGCAGAGTTGAGTAGTTGCAGAGACTTTATTAGGTGCAAAATGTAGATTGGTTATTATCTGGCTCTATCAAAAAAGTTTGTCAACCTCTGTCTGTCTGTCTATATATCTGACTATTGTCTATCTATCTATCTATCTATCTATCTATCACAGTTGGACCACACCACAAGATTCAGAGCACCCTAGGCATATATTTTGTGGGAGGGCAAATTCATGTTCTTACTATCTTTGAGTTATGTGGGGAAAACATAGGTTACATATCTAATTTCCTCCCAGTATTCTCCACTGATTTGTAGTTTATGAAAAGCCTCACATCCTGACAATTATTAGCCTCACTATCATCAGCTTTTGTTTTCTTCTGGATATTGGTCTGCATTAGTAAGGTTTCTCCAGAGGTACAGAACCAATATGATATATGTATTTATAAAAAGGAGTTTATTAAGGAGAATGGGCTCATGGGATTACAGACAAAGTCCCACCATAGGCCGTCTGCAAGCTGGGGGAAAGAGAGAAGCTGGTAGTAACTCAGTTCAAGTGCAAAAGCCTCAAAATCAGGGAAGCTAACGGTGCAGCCTTCAGTCTGTCACCAAAGGCCAGAGAGCCCCAGGAAGATGCTGGTGCAAATACCCGAGTCCAAAGGGTGAAGAACCTGGAGTCTGATGTCCAAAGACAGGAGGAGCAGAAGCAAGCATCTGGCAGAGGAAGAAGAAATAGAGCCAGAAGACTCAGCAAACAAATTTATCCCACCTTCTTCCACCTGCTCTGTTCTAGCCATGCTCAGTCCATTGGATGGTGGCCACCCACATTGAGAGTGGGTCTTCCTCTCCCAGTCCATCAGCTCAAATGTCAATCTCCTCTAGCAACACCCTCACACCTAAAAACAATGTTTCACAAGCCATCTAGGCATCCCTCAACTCAGTCAAGCTGATGCCTAATTTTAACCATCACAGGGTATTTCAGAGATAAATTATGAGAGACCACAACAGGAAAACCTACACAGATATAATTATAAAAATGAATTGTGTGTACCACTTGGGATGTTAATAATGTAGTATTCTATCTTTGTTGGGTTAGGGATTGGTGACTTGGCCTAATCTTTACCCTCTAGGTTGTTCTAATCTAGTTATTGATGTCATTATTCTTTCAATTATCTGGTCTTAAAATATTCAGTAAATCTTGATGCTCTCCTCTATTCTTATCTATCTTGTCCCTTCCTTTCTGATTAATAAAATATTCTAAGCCTGTATACACTGGCATTGGTGTGCTTCTTGGTCTCTTTTTCTCCAGTTGTCCTTCTGCAAATACCCATTTGTGCACTTGGCCAGGTTAAGAGGTACAACACTAATTATCACGAGTGTCCCTGTCCTTACTCCCTTGTCAGAAAACTCCCGTGATGCTCCATTGCATGTATCAGGGTTTGACAAATTATGGGTCACATCTGACACCTTGCCTGCTTTTGTATGGCCTGTCAGCCAGTAATGGTTTTTACATCTTTAATGGTTTCAAAAAAATCAAAAGAATAATGCCATCTTTGGATATATGAAAATTACATGAAATTTAAATTTTAGCATTCATACATGGCATTACTGGGACACAGACATACTGATTTCTTGATATAATATCTATGTCTTCTTTCACCTACCATGGCAGAGCTGAATAGTTGTAATGCAGATGGTATGGCCTGAAAAACCTAATATATTTATTATCTGGCCCCTTAGAGAAAAAAAAAAAAAATTGCCGACCTCTGTCATATAGGAATGCCAACTTCTTCTTATTACTTATTTTATGTAATCTGACCTCTGCTTATTTTCCAACCCCAACTCTTCCTACACCAATCCTCAACCAAGTTGACTCTTTTACTCCTTTGTAAATGTGAGCATTTCTGCTTTGACTTTCCTATAGTGTGGACCCTGCCCACACTTCTGGCTCTTTGTTTCTGCTTAAGGACTGCTTTTTCTTCAGGACTGATTAAAATTTAGCCTCACTTATAGTCTTCCTTTATTTGTCCCACCTTCAGTGCGTAACATGTAATAACTGCTTCTTTAGTTATGTTCATCAGTCCCTAAATTTCAACAATATATTTCTAAATGATGCCGTAGTTTGCTTGGGTGTTTCCTAGGCAGCCTTCTGCATGGGTCAAGTAATTCAGGGATCAAGTAGCTTTCCAGCTTGTGATGCTGCTAGCTTCTACATCTCCACTGGACTTTGCTGAAACCCTTGCATTCAGCATGAAATAGCCATAGTAAGAAAAATGGGAAAACCTGTTTCATGGCTGGCCTGGAAGTGGTGTACATAATTTTCCGCTTACATCGCTTTTGGCAGCATCAAATTACATGGCAGCAAGCTAACTGCAAAGGAAACTGGAAGATGTGGTCCTTCTTAGCATCCAGGGGAAAAAAAAAAAAAAAAGGAATTGGTGAACATCTAGCTGGGTTCTACCACATTACCAAATAGATGTTAACTGTTTTTGGACTGTTTGAGGCAAGAAATTGTGCTCCTATTTATATCTGCAGCCATGTGGCACGTTGCATTGTAGGAGCTAAGTAAATATATCTTGATGATACTTATGCCAACTTCACATTCATTTTAAGTCTGTAAAGTCACCTTCTTTTTAAGTTATTGGCTCATTTGAGATGCCAGGCTAATTTCAGCCACTGTTACGTACACTGAAGCACTATCTTATTTTAGTGACTTAAAAGGGACCATCATACTAGCTAATATCTACCAGCAGAAAATTCCTTAGAAGTGTTTTTACCCCAGAGCCTCAATCTTTATTTTAGGGTCACGTCATTATCAGAGTGGCTAGATTTGTACTGGTTTAGCCAACTATCTCCTAGATCCTAATATGTGATTAAGATTGTATTAGAGAGTCTTTGTTATACAATGAAACTGATGATAAGAGCAAATTCTAAATATGCTTTGGATGTAAACTTTCCATTGCAATGACAAAATTGGCTAAGTCTCGACAATAGTAACAAATATCCCTCTTACTCCAATGAACCCTGTGTGGCATTTTCTGTGCACAAAGAAACAGTCGCTTTCTCACTGCACTCAAGATTGACTCATTATTATTGTTCAGTTCCTAATGAACCCTGATAAAATATTCAGTGATGCCTCAAATTTTTATATTTTTCTTAAAGGAGTTTTGAAATGATGCTCTTGAGCGTATATCTAAAAGTATCCTATAATAAAAGTACATAAAAATGGGTCAACAAAATGAAAGTGTCAATAAAAATGGTCTCTATGATGACTTCTAAAGGATGCTTGCTGCTGACCTGGCTTTTATTTCTTCTTTAAATATTAATTGTTTATTTGTTGGTTTGAAAGCTTACCTTTGAGTATCGATGGGTCTGTAGCTGCAAATTTTTGCCTTTTTGTTCATTTGAAAGAGAAAACTGGATTCTACTACTCCCTTGAGGAGTGCAGGGCTTTGCATGTGAGTTTCACCTATATGTAATATGTTGTTGCTACACTTGCTGAGTCTCCATGTTTTGTTTTAATACGTAGTTGTGCTAGAGATGTTGGTGAGGAAATTTGCCCTGGTAATATAGCAGAGCAATAAAAAGAAAAAAATAAAGAGCAAAGGCAGCACTTTCCATTCTGAATGTGTCTCTTTCTAATCCTATCTCAACTCTTCACACTTCCCAAGGAGGTAGTTCAATATAATGGAAATTATAAACTTCAGTGTGTAACCAGTTTTTCATCCTGCAATTTAGAAACAGCATGACTTTCACGGGGATTCTTCATCTATAAAATGTGGGATATCAGCTATTTCATAAGAATGTTTTGAGACTTAATTTTGATAATGGGTACAAAACAGATACCATCCATGAAAGCATGCATTTTGCATATTCATAAAATCTCTGGATGTATCTTAGTTTTCCTGCCCTTCTGTATTTCTGACTCTATGTATGTGTTTACTTTTATGTTGCTGAAGGACATGTGCCTTTGAAAACTGCCTTCAAAGCTGTTAGAAAACGTTGGAGTGTGCCATTTATTTGTTGCTTCTCGGCACTGAACTCGTATTTCTTTGTTCTACTTTGCGCTACTGGAGCAGGACTCAGCAAACAACATTTTTTTTCTTTTCTTCTGGCTCAATATTAGCCTCTCCCACTGTTGAGCACAGAGGGAGATTGTGAGGCTGGAGGGAGAAGAGGGGACTTGCTGCTTTCTGGTTTTGGGTTTCACATGGTGATGAGTAGCTCTGTTTGTTCTGAAATCCATGGGTTTCATTACATTGGTGGGCGAGGAGTTTTTGAATCTTACACTTACAACCTCTATGTTTCTTCTTGTTCGCTTTTCTCTCAGCCCTTAGGGGAGGGAGCCACTTCCTGCAGTTCCTATTTCTGTTACACCTTAGAATTCTCTTCTACTTCATCAGTTGTTAACCACATTCTACTATGGTTAACCACCATAGTTAACAGTTCTACATTCACTGTTCAAATTACTGGTGGGGCTTCTCCGTCCTTACTAGACCCTGATGGCTACACAGAGAATAAATAAGTCTGGAAATATTGATTAACTTCAAAATGACCTTCTCATTTAATATATTTGAGCCAGGTATTTCACTGGGAGTATAAAAATGAATAAGACAACGCCCCTCCACTCAAGGAACTCACAGCATAGTCCACTTATTTTGTATCATAGAATCATATTGTGGAAGGGATATTTGAGATTGGTTTGTTTAGTTTTGCCACTGATTTCCAATTTGCTTCTAAAGCAACTCTACGTAAGTCATCTTCAGTGTGGGCTTCAGCACTTTCATGAGAAACCACTGCATTTTTACCTTCATAGATTACTATCCTGTTCTTTCTCATATTGAAAGAAAATGTATCACCCTTTATTTTCCATTGAAATGAATTCTTCTTTCTGATATAATTGATCAATTCAATAAATATTTACTGGGCACCTTCTATACACCACTGTTCTGGATCTTAGTAATGCAAATGTAAATAAAAGCAAAGATTCCCTCACCTCACTGAGCATACATTCTAGTGCAAAGGCAAAGACGAAGTGAGTCAATGAACAAATAAAGAAGATAATACTGAGAGAGAAGGAAATAGAAAAGGTAGTACTTAAAAAAGTGCCTACAGAGACGGAACACTCCTTTCGGGAACGTGGTCATCAAAGTCCTCTCTGGGAACATCACCAGAAATGGTTCAGCATTACAGATCTGACAAAAGTGGGCACAAAAACAAGTGGTACAAGATGTGGCCTGAGTGGTTACAGGTCCACATGTGATTAGCAATAATATACACTGGGAATACAATGAGGATTTTAAGTAGGGAGTGTCATCATTTGCTTTGCCAAAAAAAAAAAAAAGCTTACCTCATAAATAACTAGATAGTTATTTACTGTGTATCTTTTCCCTATCCCCTGACCCAGTGTTATCTCTCTCCCTCTTAAAAATTCTTAGCTCTTTCAACAGTCATAGTTTTCTCATTTTCTCATAACACACTTTTCCAGGCCCCTATTATTTTAACCATCCTCAAGACTTATACTATTTATTTCCCCAGATCCCAGAATTAAAAACTTTATTTTCATTATAAATATGACTTACCAATGTATATGAAGGGAGCCTGTCAACTTATTAGAGCACTGGGTAAGTATTAGCTGATTAGAAAAAAAATATTATTAAAAGTGAATTTAGTTATGTTCTTGACTTTTGCTGAGCTGGGGCTTAGTTAATATGAAATACGGTGAAGTCAGATGGTTTTAATCTTATGTTTCATTTTTGTGGAATTGGATTCTTGTGTCTGAATTCAAACATTTTAAAAGTTGTCTGGTTGGTATTATCAAAGAGTTTTTATCCTAGGTATGTTTTACTTTGAAAGCATCTAGGTAGATACGAATCACCTTTTAGAAATTGCTGTGATTAGGAATCAGATGTGAGTGATTGTGAAGTATTTGAGTGAACTTTAGAAATTAACACTAGAATTCTGAGACTGTTAAAGTGACCTATGGAATTTCAGTCTTTGAGAGTTCCTCAAAATTATTTCCTGCTGTTCCATACCAGAGGCTCTAGAAAGAGAGTTTTGTTATAGAGAGGGAAGAAAGTCTCTTGATTCTGTGCTAAAATACATAAACAATCCTTTTGCTAACTTGGATTTATGACACCATGCATGTGGAAGCTGGAAATAAGGAATAGATTTGAAGTCAATGGAGAAATCTGTGAGAAATATTTTTAAAAGACTTATACTTGCATTAGAAGATATCTGAGAAATAAGATAAATGATTTCACTTGAAAAACATTTCTCAAAAATGAATATACACAGGGCCTACTCTTTCTGGACTTTTTCTGTAAGCAAACGTAAACCTTACTGTCACAGGGTTTTCCTTGTGTGGAGACGAATCAAATCCTAACTTACTGAGAATTCTGTCCACAAATATGGATGAATTTAATTTGATGTTTCACAGGAAATCTCTTCTATGAAGTCAGCTCTGTTAGACTAAACTCAACCAAGTTTAAACTCAGCTAAGTCTAACATGGCTTATTTGATCATTTGAGCAAAAATTTGAAATTAATGTCATCAAGGAAAATGTGTCATGTTTCTATTTCTGTGGATTCCTTACAGTAGTCCAAAAATATTGACTGAATTTAACTTTCTTTTTTACTGAATAATCATGTAGTTCATATTAAGTGAAAACTAGGGGAGAAAGTAGATCTCTACTTCTGACTTTTATCTTTGCTGGCAGGCATAAATATACATGCGCATGCACACACACTCACTCCCTCTCTCTCACACCACACACACACACGAGGGGGAGAGAGAGAGAGAGAGAGGGAGAGACAGAGAGAGAGAGAGAGAGAGTGCACATTTTCTACAAACCAATACCATGAAACAAAATAGTGCCTCTTCTTTTTTTCTTCCAAGACCTTCAAATGCAAGTAAGGTTAAGAGTCTTTGGCTGTTTGTCTACCTTTTAGTGCAAATTACTTTTAAGATGAGGGCCCTTACCTTAATCATAATGGATTTAGCCTGCCCTGCTATATAATACTGACAACCCATGTCTTATTGATGAGTATTTCAAGCATCTATTCCTTTGTATCTTGTCTTGTGTGACAGGAAAACACACCAGTATATCTTTTCTCCTCAGTTCATCACAGGTTTTGACAACAGGAGTGTGAGCAATGACAAAAAGGCATGGAGATGAAAAAGATGCCTCTGCTGCTCCACAACATGTCTCAGAATCTCCTTTCTTGAAATCACAGGTAACTGATCACCTTACCATTGCTAAGGTCTGTTTAAAAGCAGGCTTAAATTGCCAATGTAGTCAACAGCAATTAATTTTACTAGACCCAGCATGAGAAGAACTGATCAAAATCCATGTTTCCAAAGGTCTGACTACAAAAGCAAATGATTTAGGCACTGTTCTGTGTCAAGAATCTTTCATCATAACCATAGAATACTGTCTCTATAAGCCTGTGAAATGCCATAGAAAACATTGGAACATAAAATAGTTCCAATCTATTATTTTTAGCAAAATTAGTGGCAATGTTTGTTGATTCTTAGCAAGATAAATACCCATATCACCTATGGTTATTTCTTTCTAGTACAATAGTGGTTGGTGATTGCTGAAGATAACTTTTTTTTTCAAGCCAGAAACTTGAGGGATCAACTTGTCTTCTCTTTATCTGTCACAACTTCTTGCCTACCCTTTAACTTAACTTTCTCTCTCTCTCTCTCTCTCTCTCTCTCTCTCTCTCTCTCGACAGTTTGATTGACTACATCATCACTGTCTTTGGAATTTTTCAATTTTAATTCATGCTTATTGTGCTTACCATATTTCAGAGCACCACCAAAGTTACCTAACTGGTCTCCTTGCCTTTCTTCTTGAAGCTTCTGCAGTTTATTTCTATATTCATCACATGTTAATCTTGTTTTTAAATCAATAAACATTTTTAAAAATAGTTTTAAATTTACAGAAGAAATGAGCAGATAGTACAGAGAATTCTCATATTCTCACCCCTGCCCCACAATTTCTGCAGTTATGAATATTTTATAGTCATGTGGTTTGTTGTAATAAACCAATATTGATACATTATGATTAATTAAAGTCCATGGTTTAAATTTGGATTTGCTCTTTGTATTTTATAGTTCTATGGGCTTTCACAAATGCATGATGTCATGTAACCACCCCTTACAGTATTATACAGAGTAGTTTTACTGCTCTAGGAATTTCCAGTTCTTTACTAACTTATGTCACAGTCCCACTGTGAGCCCCCAGCAACCACCGATTTTTTACTGCCTCTATAGTTTTGACTTTCCTATAATGTCATATAATTGGAATCATACATTATGCTGCCTTTTCAGACTGGCTTCTGTCACTTGGCAAAATGCACTTAAGGTCCCTTCATCTCTTTTCATGGCTTGGTAGCTCATTTCTTCTTAGCACTGGATAGTATTCCACTATATGATGTCTGAATGCTTATCTATTCATTCGCATATTGAAGGACATGGTGATTGCTTCCAGTTTTTGGTGAGTGTAAATAAAGCTGTGATAAAATCTCCGGGCATGCTTTTGCTTTGAATTTAACTTGGTAAATACCTAGAACTTCAAGTGCTAGATTATATGATATGGTTAGGTTTAGGTTTGTAAGACTCAAACTTTCTTCTAGAGTGGCTGTATCATTTTGCATTTCCACAGCAATACATAAGAGTTCCTGTTGTTCTACATCCTCGCAAGCATTTAATATTGTCAGTATTTTGAATTCTAACCATTGTAATAGGTGTGTGGTGGTATCTCATTGCCGTTTTAATATTTTATTCCCTAGTGACCTATAATGTTGAACATTTTTGTTTGTGCTTATTTACTATATCTTCCTTGGTTAGATGTCTGTTCAGATCTTCAGTCCATTTTTAATTGAATTTCTTATTTCCTTACTGCTGAGTTTTAAGAATCTTTACATGTTTTGGTTACAAATTCTTTATCAGACATGTGTTTTGCAAATATTTTCTCCCAGTCTGTGACTTGTCTTTTCATTTTTAAAAAGTGTTTTTCATAGAGCAGAGGTTTTTATTTTAATAAAGTCCAACTTATCAATTTTTTTCTATCATCCATCATGGTGTTAGTGTTACATCTAAAATTTCCTCACCAAAACAAAGGTCACCTGGATTTTCTCCAGCGTTATTTCTTAGTATCATAGGTTCAGGTTTCATAGTTTTGAATTTTAAATTCAGGTATCTGATCCATTTTAAGTTAATTATTATGTAAGGAATAAAGTCTTTGCCTTTATTCATTTCATTAACGTACGGATGCACAACTTTTCTAGTACCATTTATTTGAAAGGCTATCATTTCTCCATTGAATTGCTTTTGTTCCTTCAAGAAAGATTAGTTGACTTGGTATGTGTAGGTCTATTTCTGGGCTTTCTATTTTGTTGCATTGACCTATTTGTCTATTCTTTCTCATCACATTGGCTTAATTATTGCAGAATCAAAGAAAGTATTGAAGTTGAGAATTCTCAGTCTTCCTACTTGGCTCCTCCTCATCATTATCTTCTGTTTTATGTTGGCTATTCTAGGTCTTTTGTCCTTCCATATAAACATTAGAGTTAGTTTATTGACATACTGATTTTTCTCATTTAGTCTGAGTCTTGATGTGATAGATTATATTAATTGATTTTCAAATGTTCAACAGTCCTTGCATAGCTTGAATAAATTCCACTGGTTATAATGTATAATTATACACTATTTTAAAACTGTTGGATTAGATTTGCCAATATTTTGTTTAGAAATTTTGATCTATGTTCATGAGAAATACTAGTCTGTGGTTTTCCCTTCCTGTAATGTCTTTGGTTTTATTATTAGCGTAATTCTGGCCTCATTGAATGAGTAAAATGTGTTAACTCTGCTTCGATAGTCTGAAAGAGCATGTATAAATTTGGTATAATTTCTTCCTTAAATTAGTAGAATTAATCAGTACAACCATTTGAGCCTGTGTATTTATTATTGACAGGTTATTAATTATTGATTCAATTTCTTTTATAGATATAGGCCTATTCAGATTACTTATTTCTCTTATAAGTTTTGATAGTTTGTGTATCCAAAAAATTAGTTCATTTCATCTGTCATCAAATTTATAGACAGTGTTGTTCATAATATTCCCTTATAATCTTTTTACTATTCATATGACCAGTAGTGATAACCATTCTTTCATTTCTGATATTAATAATTTATTTCTTCTCTAACTTTTTATTGGATAGCCTAGCTGGAATTTTGTCTATTTGATTGATTTAAAAACAAGAACAAAACAAATAAAAATCCACCAAATTTGGTTTCATTGATTTTTTTCTAGTGATTTTACATTTTAAATTTTATTGGCTACTGCTATAATTCTTATTATTGCTTATTTGAGGTTTAGGTTGTTCTTTTTGTCTCATATTCTAATGTGGGAGTTTATTAATTTTAGATCTTTCTTCTTTTATAATATATGCAATGAATACTATAAATTTCCCTCTAATCACTGCTTTTGCTGCATCCCACAAATTTTGATAAGTTGTATTTTCATTTTTATTTTGTTCCAAATATGTCAAAAATTCCCTTAAGATTTCCTCTTCAATCCCTACGTTATGGAGAAGTATGTTATATAATGGCCAAATATTTTTTAATTTTCCTGATAATTTTTATTGACTTCTAGTTTAATTCCATTGTGGTCTGATAACATGCTTTGCATAGTACCCATTCTTTTACATTTGTTCAGGTTTGTATAGTTTCTATTCTTTTAAACTTATTAAACCCAGAATGTGGTCTCTCTTGGTGAATGTTTCCATGTGAGCTTAAGAATAACTTGTGAACCAGGTGTGGTGGCTTACGCCTGTAATCCCAGCACTTTGGAAGGCTGAGGTGGGTGGATCACAAGGTCAGGAGTTCAAGACCATCCTGGCCAAGATGGTGAAACCCCATTTCTGCTAAAAATACAAAAATTAGCTGGGCGTGGTGGCAGGTACCTGTAATCCCAGCTACTTGGGAGGTTGAGGCAGAGAATTGCTTGAACCTGAGAGGCACAGGTTGTAGTGAGCTGAGATCACACCATTGCATTCCAGCGTGGGTGACAGAGCGAGACTCTGACTCAAAAACAAAACAAAACAATAACTTGTATTCCTCTGTCATTGGAGTCGTTGGATAAAGTATCCTGTATATACTGAATAGATCAAGTTCATTGAAACTCATGTTCAGGTTAACTCTATCCCTGCTCATTTTCTAACTTCTAAACCTGTCAATCACTGACAGAAAGGTGTCGAAGTCTCCAACTATCACAGTGAATTCATCTATTTCTCTTTGCAGTTCTATCAGTTTTTGCCTCATGTGTTTTGATGCTCTGTTGTTAAGTACATACACATTAAGAACTGTTTTACTTTCTGACCCCTTTGTCATTTATGTAATAACCTTCTTTGTACCCCATCATTTTCCTCACTCTGAAGTGTTCTTTGTCTGAGATTAATATAGCTACTCTAGCTTTCCTTTGATTAGTATTAACATGTTTTTAAAATATATTCCTTTACTTTTAAGTTGTCTGTGTCTTCATATTTAAAGCTAGACTCCATCGTTTAATTGGTAATATTTAGACCAGTATTAAAACATAAAATGATTGTTACAAAGTTGTATTAATATGTAACATGTTTGTAAATGTTATCTGTTCATTTCACTTGTTTCTTTTTTTATCTTCCCTCTTTTTCTGCTTTCCTGGTTTTGACTGAGCATTTTATATGCCTCAATTATATCTTCTTCATGACATATTAATTCTACTTCTTTTTAAATACTTTTATGTGGCTGCACTAGAGTTGGCAAAATACATTTAAAACTAATCTAAGTTCACTTGCAAATAACATGTGAGGGACAGTGCAGGCACCTTACAATATAGCATTCCCGGTTCTCCCTCCCTAACCTTATAATGTTGTTGTTTTTCATTTCACTTATCCATATGCTATGATCACCCAATACAATATTGTTATTTTTGCTTTGAACAAATGATTATCTGTTAGATGGATTAACAAGAAGAGAAAAGGAATCTATTTTATTTTTACTTATTTCTTTTCTTATGCTTTTCCTTCCTTTATGTGGATCCAAGTTTTAGAGCTGTGTCATTTCCCTTCTCCCTCAGGATTTTAATATTTTCTTGTCAGGGAGGTATATTGGTGATAAAGTCTCTCAGCTTTTGTTTGAGAAAGTCTTTATTTCTCTCTTACTTTTGAAGGATAATTTCACTAGATACAGATTTCTAGGGTGGTGTTTGTCTTCCTTTGAGTACTGTAAATATTTCACTCTGCTCTTTTCTTGTTTTCATGTTTTTTGACGAGAAGTCAAGTGCAGTTCTTTTCCTTGACCGTCTAATAGGTAAAATGCTTATTCCCTCCCCTTCTTACTTCTTTCAAGACACTCTCCTTTTCTTTGGTTTTCTGAAGTTTGAATATGATATTCCCAGGTATAGGTTGTTTTTTTCTTCTGTTTATCCTGATTGGATTTTTTTGGAGCTTCTCAGGTCTGTGGTTTGATGTATATCATTAATTTTTGAAAAGTCTCAGCTTGTATTACTTTAAATATTTTTTCTCCTTTCTCTCTCCTCCTCTTTTCCAATTACAGACATTTTATACCTTTTTTATATTGCCCCATAGTTTTTGGATATTCTGTTCCTTTAAATTTTTTTTTTTTCATTTTAAAATTCACTTTGGAAAGTTATTATTGATGTGTCTTCAAAATCACTTATCCTTTTCTTGGCTGTGTTCAGTATATTGAAATAGGTGTTCATTTTTGTTATACTGCTTTTCTTTTTTGCTGCATTTTTTTATTATGATACTTTAAATTTGGGGATACATGTGCAGAACATGCAGGTTTGTTACATAGGTATACACATGCCATGGTGGTTTGCTGCACCCATCAACCCATCATCTACATTAGATATTTCTCCTAATGCTGTCCCTCCCCTAGTCCTGACCCCTCAATAGGCGCCAATGTGTGATGTTCCCCTCCCTGTGTCCATGTGCTCTCATTGTTCAACTCCCACTTATGAGTGAGAATATGTAGTGTTTGGTTTTCTGTTCCTGTGTTGGTTTACTGAGAATGATGGTTTCCAGCTTTATCCATGTCTCTGCAAGGACATGAACTCATCCTTTTTCAAGGCTGCATAGTATTCCATGTTGTATACATGCCACATTTTCTTTATCCGGTCTACCATTGATAGGCATTTCGGTTGATTCCAAGTCTTTGCTATTGTGAACAATGCTGCAGTAAACATATGTGTACTGCTTTTGCTTTTTTACATTTCCTTTTGATTCTTAAGAGTTTTATTTTATTTTTTTCTGTTCATCTGTTCTTTCATGTTGTCGTAACTTTCCATTGGAGTCCTTAACGTATTTATCACAGTTTTTAAAGAGTCCTTCTCTAATAATTATACTATCTGTGTTATATCTATGTCTGGTTTTGATGCTTGTATTGTCTCTTCAGACTGAGTTTTTCTTGCCTTTTCACATGACTTGTAATTTTTTGTTGGAAGCTGGACATTATGGAACAGATAATAGCAACTGAGGTAAGTAGGCCTTCAGTGTGAAGCTTTATGTTAATCTATCCAGGAGCTCGCCCTTTTTTCATGTTTCTATAGATGAGTGTGAGAGAGGATTTAGGTTCCTCCAGTTTCTTATTTCTTTCATTCCCTGTTTTGTTTGTGTTCCTAAGAATTTTTAAATAGAGCCTATGTCTTTAAGGTCTTTTGATTTTAATCTACCATCCTTATACTGAAGCCCTGCTGATGTGGTGATCTTGGAGGGGAAAACATTCCATAATCTTACGATTATGTCAGTTTTTACTGGGCTTTATATAGTCCTGGGCTGTAACTCTCCAATAGATGTCTTAGTCTGTTTTTTTTTTTTTTTTTTTTTTTTTAAACCTCTCCAGACATGAAGGCTAGAGTTGGCTCTGGCATTTAACAGTTTTTGACAGGATAAGCCTTTCTTATGCAGAACCTCTGAATATATTTCAAAATGCTTACTTTTGCATTCCTCCTGCCTAAGACAAGAGGGTGTTTTTTCTCATATTTTCACTTTGAGGGCCTAGTAGGGTTCCTGGAGCTAAAATTCACAAAAGCATAGGGATTCCACCCAAGACTGAACTGCTTAGATTTTTTTTTTTTTTAAGTTTAACAGCATATGATCAATTAGGAAACATATTCACAACACCTATGATATAGGAATTAATAGTATTGATATATAAAGAGCACAAGACAACAATTTCAATGATAATTAGGGCAAAAGACATGAATAAGAAATGTACCTGAAAGACATACCTATAAATGTATTTTAAAAGTTTACTTTTGCCAAATTTTAAATTTTATCTTATTGCGGTTAGAGCACTTAATATTAGATCTATTCTTTTAACAAAGGTTTAATTGTGCAATATGTCTTGATAACTGTAGGTATGATGTTTTACAGCAGATTTCTAGAACTTATTTATCTTGTATAACTGAAACCATAGCCATTGATTAACAGCTCATCATTTCCTCCTCCTTCCAGAGTCAGTAACTGATAGGAATACTGACATAGACTCAATGTGTCCCTTCATTCAGAGCCTTTATATGTGGGATTAGTGCCCTTATAAAAGATGTCCCAGAGAGCTCCCTCACTCCTTTTGCCATAAGAGAACTCAGCAAGAAGGTGGCTATCTATGAACCAGAAAGGGGGCCCAGAAACTATGTATGCCAGCACCTTAACATTGGACTCTCTGGCCTCTGGAACTGTGAGAAATAAATTTCTGTTGTCTACAAACCACACAGTTTATAGCAGTTTGTAACAGCAGCCTGAACAGACAAAGACAAACACTTAAATAGTAATTTTGATGAATTGCTAAAGGCTGAGTGTAATCTAGCTTGAAAATTACGAATTCCAAAGGAAAATATCCCCAGAATTTTTAACTCTCAAGCTAGCCTATACTCACCCTTCAACAATTTATCTAAATTACCATTTAATTATTTCTATCAGTTACTGCCTTCGGGAACTTCTCTGCTCCTAGGAAGCTGATTTTAACTGTGGTTTGAGGTATTCTCCTCTCTCTGAAGATTTGGGGGTTGTGGTTTGCCCTGTGATACCAGTTCTCTGATGGTTGAGAAAAGTCATTGGTTTTCAGTTTGTTCAGTTTGTTGTTGTTATGAGGGTGGTAGTGATGACTTCCAAGCTATTTATGTGTTGGAGCTGGAAGCAGAAGTCCTAATTTTTTTTCATCTAATTTTTTTTAAGTAATGGCTGTGCTGAAATGCAATTAACATTCACATGTCCAAATTTACATACTTGTAGTGTACAATTGAATGATTTTTAATATATTCACAATTCTCTGCAAGTATTGTGACAATCAATTTTAGCACATTTTTATCACTTCATAAGAATGCCCACGCCCATTATCTATCACTTCCCACCACTATCTTCTAACCTGGATAGCTACTAATCTAATTTTTGTCTTTGTAGATTGGTCTGCTCTAGACACTTCACATAAATGGAATTATATCATATATGGTCTTTTGTGACTGTTTTCTCTTACTTAGCATAATGTTTCAAGATTCAGCCATGTCACACTTCCTTTTTATTGATAATAAAAATAATATTTAAAAAGTGGAATAATAGTCTATTGTATGGATGTAATACATTTTCTTTAGCCATTTATCAGTTGATGGTCATTTGAAATATCTCCACCTTTTGACTATTTTAAATAATGCTTTTCTAAATATTTGCATATGAGTTTTTATGTGGACATGTTTTCATTTCTGTTGGGTATTTACCTAGGAATGAAATTCCTGAGTCATATGGTAACTCTACATTCAGCCTTTTGAGGAACTACCAGAATGTTATCCTAAGCAGCTGTCCCATGTTGCATTCCCACATTGGTGTGTGAGGGTTTCAATTTTTTTCCACATCCTTACCAACACTGGTTATTTTCTGATTTTTAAATTATGGCCATCCTATTGAGTATGAAGTGGTATCTCATTGTGGTTTGTATTTGTGTTTTTCTCATTGCTAATGATGTTGAGCACCTTTTTATGTCTATATTGGCCATTTATATACCTTCTCTGGAGAAATATCTATTTATGTCCTTTGCTTGTTTTTAATTGAGTTATTTATATTTTTGAGTTATAATAGTTTTCTATTTATTTTAGATAAAAGTGCCTCATCAGGCCAGGTGTGGTGGCTTATGCCTGTAATCCCAGTGTTTGGGAGGCCAAAGCAGGTGGATTACTTGAGGTCAGGAGTTTAAGACCAGCCTGGTCAACGTGGCTAAACCTTGTCTCTACCAAAAAATACAAAAATTAGCAGGGCATGGTGGTGTGCACCTGTAATCCCAGTTAGTTGAGAGACTGAGGCAGGAGAATTGCTTGAACCTATGAGGTGGATATTGCAGTGAGCCAAGATTACACCCCTGTACTCCAGCCTGGGTGACAGAGCAAGACACTGTCTCAAAATAAATAAATAAATAAATAAAAATAAGTGCCTCATAAGATTTGCAAATATTTTCACCCAATTTGTGGGTTGTCTTTTTATTTTTTTATAGTGTTCTTTAAAATTCCACTTATAGTATCATTAAGAATAATAAAGTATTTAGAAACAAATTTAGCAAAAGAAGTATGAAACTTATACTTTGAAAACTATGAAACTGTATTAAAAAATTAATCAAAATAAATTAAAAAGAGTCTCATATTCATGGATTGAACTTTGTTTGTTAAGTTGGCAGTACTTCCCCAATTGATTTACGGATTCAACACAATTCCTATCAGAATCCCAGCTGAATTTTTGTAGAAACTGACAAGTTGATTCCACATTCATCTAAAATTCCAAGAAACACACGATAACCCAACAAACTTGAAAAGGAACAAAGTTGGAGGACTTTGTTATACTAATAACAAATAATAATAAATAAATAATACTTCATTATTTCCAAACTTACTGCAATTAAACAGCAATTGAGAATGTATGGTATGGCTTGAGGATCTACATCTAGATCAGTGGAATGGAATCTAGAGTCTAAAATAAATCCATGTGTCTGTGGTCAATTAGTTATTGGCAAATGTGCCAAGACTATTCGATGGGGGAAAGAATAGCTTTTTCAACAAATAGTGCTTGGATAACTGACTCACCATGTGTAAAAAAACAAAATTGGACTCACACTTCACATTATATACAAAAATTAACTCAAAGATTCAAATCTAAGAGCTAAAACTACAGAACTCTTAGAAGAAAATAGGGGTAAATCTTAATGACCTTGGATTTATCAATGAATTCTTAGAATGACACTGAAAGCACGAGCAACAACAGCAACAAAAATAGATAAATTAGATCACTAAAAGTTCCAGTCAACAGAATCTGATAACATTACTTTTTGACTCAATATTTTTCAACAGATTCTTATTGACTAAGAGCATACTCTTAAGCATATCACATATGCTTTTGCATTAAAAGATGTCATCCTAAAGAACTCAATATATTTTAATTTAAAATAATGTCTATCTACCTATTTATATCTTTGTTTATGTATTGATATTTATTTATCTAGCTGTGGATGAGTAGTAGTATGGGCACATTTTGAATTGCTTACTTTTATACTTATGTTTATTACTTATAAACATATATTCAATCATAAAAGTTCATGTGATCTTCAAATAATAAAAGTAAATGTAATAATAACAGTGTAATCATTTTCATTCATCACAGGCTTACCTTATCCTGCTTAGTACATTTATCAAATCTTAGTCTTATAGGCTGGATTCTTTTGAGATTGTTTTACACTCTACATTCTACTTTTTAAAAGTCTCTGGTTCAGGAAACATTATTTGGGTTTCACTGGGTTGCAAAGGGATTCAGGAAACTCAAAGACAGTGAAAAGCTGTGAGCATAGCCCTGGGATTACACTGAAGTAAGCACTCTGAAACTGCAAATCCACTACCCTTTAAATGAGCACCTGCTTAATCAAAGTCATACGGCCTGGGAGGGAGGCAGAGAGAAGATGGTTATCTGTGATTTGACAGTGGTTAAATAGCCATGTCATTATGCACTTGCAATGCTTGACTATTTTCTCTATCCAATTTTTTAAGGATTACTATATTTCCAGCATTGTAATTATCATAGTTCATACAAAAAAAATATACAAATTCTCTTCTCTCCTAGAGCTTGCAGTCTGGTCTAGTCTAAGACAAGAAAATAATCAACTATAATAGAATTATATAAGCACCATAGTAACACAAGAAGAAGATGCTTTTGGAACATGTAGAGGAGATATCTAAGTACATTATGTGGGAGTGAAGAAATCTGTGCTGATGGAACATACACCTGAGGTAACATCTGAATATTGGTTAAAAGTTAATAGGCAAAGAAGAGAGAAGGTTGGTGTTGGGGATGCATAAGAAACTACCTGGATCTTCCCTTTGGGACTTATTTCCCAGCTGCCAGAGCTCTGGTGGCTGAATGCCTTCAGCTGTCAGGGTCCTCAGGATATTTCCTTTGGCAATTTCCATTTGCCCTTTTGCCAGGGGCAACCTACTTTCTTTAACTGCTCTCTGGAGGAACATAAAGATTAACCCACTCTGCACAAGTGACAACTCTGAAAAGCTTTCGTAGCTTCGGAGCTTTCTATGAATTTAATTGTGGTCTTTGTTGAGACCACAACATCCCCCAACATTTCTGCCTAGTTATCTTCTCTTCCTTCCTTTCCCCTTTCTCTCTGTATCTCTTGTCCCTAAGAGAACTCTTAATATATTCTGTGTACTCTGTGTCTTTAAAACCTGCTTCCTGGAAAACCCAAACTTTATCAGCTGGTACCAAGAGTGGTGTGATAGTACAGATACTAAGATGAGATGCAGGAGTGAATCACATATCAGTTGGCTAGTGATGATGACTCTATCACTGATGGTAGCTGGAATATGCATAACTCCTTGCACAAAGTAAGTCTTTAATAGTTAAAATTTTTTATCAATAGTGAATAAGGAAGAATATGCCAGTTGTTTTAATTACTGTTGTTTAACAAACTACCCCAAATTTTATGCTTTAAAACAGGGTTTTTTGGTTACCTGGGCTTAGCTGGAGAGTTATAATTTAGGAGCTCCCATGCTGTCGCTCTCTGGTGTTGACTGCAACTGCAAACATCTGACAGTTCAGTTGGGCTAGATGTTTAAGGTGGCTCACTCACCTGGCTGGCAGTTGATATGCTCTGTTGGCTGGGAGCTCAGGTGGGGCTTTGAAGTGGTCTCTGAGGGAATGTGGTCTCTGCTTGTGGTTTGGGCTTCATGTGACATGAGGTCCAGGATCAGAGAATGATCTAAGAGCTAGTGTTCTGAGAGGCCCAGGCAGAAGATAAAAATCTTCTTATAGCCTTACATCTAAAGCTATGTAGCAACACTCCATTGTATTTTATTCGTCAAAAGCAAGTCATAGGACCAATCCAGATTCCAGGGAAAAGGACTACACAAGGGTGTGAATACTGAGATAGGTGTTTTGCTGGGAGACCACTTTAATATCTAGCTACCATGCAAGGGGCAATCTATCAAGTATTTGAGAAATCTGTGGGTGTGAGGGAGAGGGGAAGGGATAATAATAACTATAAGAAGAGTGAAATTGGGTGGCTGGTGCTAAGCATGATTAATGGTTTGGAAAAAGCTATAAAAAGCAGGGAGTGTTTAATCAGCAATTAAATACTGAGTATAAAAGCCAGAAGCCCTGCTTAGTAGCATGTAAAGAGGCTCTCATCTTAGTCAGAGGAACGGGAAATCATACAATATTTTATCCTAAGGACATAAAGCTATAAAACAAAAGGATATAAGGGTAGTGGAACCCCTCATGTTCCCATTTATTTTTCTAGTATGGCTCATTTAAAATCTAGATGAACTCTGAAGGAAAAGAGTAAACTACTGTAAATCAATAGACTATTGTAAACTCAATACTGACAAAATATAATACTTATACTAGAACAGATTAACATGACCTCAGGAACATGGTATGTGGCCATTGAACAAATGAATGCTTCTTTTCCATCTTATCCATAAAGAGATCAGAAACAGTTCATATTCACTTAGAAGAGAAGAATATACATTTATGGCCTGACAGGCCCCAGGGCTATATTAACTCTCCCACCTACTGTCATAATAGTCTGAAGTGATGTGGGCTGTTTGGGCATCTCAGACAACATGACACTGGTGCCTATATTGATGCCACTATGCTAATTGAACCAGATGATCAAGAAGTAGCCAATAAGTTGAGGCCATTGTTGAGACACATGTGCCTTAGAAGGTGGGAGATTAATTCTATTAAGCTTACGTGGCTCACCACGTTAGTAAACTATTTAGGGGTCCATTGGTCTGAGACATTCTATGACATACTCTTGAAAGCAAAAGACTCACCATTGCATCTCACATTACTTTCCATGAAGAAGGAAGCATATAATGCCCAGTGGGTTTCACTGGGTTCCAAAGGCAACATACTCAACTCCTGGATTTACCAATACCTCTGATATATTAAATGGCATGAAAAGCTGCCAAATTTGAGTAGGGACAAGAGTGGAAAAGGGTTATGAAGCATGTCCAGGTTGCAGTTCAGGAGGCCCTGCTGTTTGGATTATATGATCAAGAAAATGAAACGTTGATGATATTTGTGGGAAGAAAAGATGGCATGTGGAGTTAAGACAAACCCCAATAGGAGAATCACTATGTACACTATTTGGATTTTGGTGCAAGAATTTGCCATTGTTGGTGAAAAATCATACATCAGTTGAAAAATAGTTTCTGCAATAATATTGGGTTCCAATAAAGATGAAGGATTTGGCTATGGTTATGAAGTGACCATAAGGCCACAACTGCCCATCATTAACTGGATTCTAACATACTTATCAAGTCAGAATATCTAGCAAGCTGAGCAACAATCCATAGAAAGATGGAAGTGGAGGACTGGGCATGAACAGGACTGGACAGCACAGATAAGTGGTATAAGTTGGTGACTCAGACCTTCGTATTATCCACCTCTCTTTCACCCATGCCTCTCCCTAACATCACTCCTTTTGTGATCCCATAGAGGTTCTCAGCTGACTGAAAAGGAAAGGATCAGTTGGCTTAGTATGTGGATAAGCCAAAAAACTACAACTGTTCCAAAACATCCCCACACAAGGATAGCTTTGAAAGACAGCAATTTGGAAAGATCACTGACACGGGGAAAGTTTTAGGCAGAGTGGAAACAGAAGTGGCCAATGGTTAGTGTATATACAAACTCATGGGCAGTGACAGACATCTTAGCTAACTGATCTAAAAGAAAAAAAGAAAACATTGTCAGTAAACATGAATTACCAGCTTTCTACATGTTGCTCTGGTATTGACAATCCTGAGGATTACTGTGCTTATACCCAGAACAATATTTGCTGGAGTCCAATTTATCAGTTCTTAGGATGAGTTCTTTGCTAAAATGACAGCATACACAAATCAAACAATTTCATAGAATTTAAGGGTGCTGATTGGTCTCCTCAATGCATGGTTCCATTCTGGGAACTCATCATTGATCTCAGTTGCTAGAAAATTAGATATTTGAAATTAACAGCACTTTGATTAGCATGGTAAGAAGAGCCTTTGCTGTTGATCCCACGTATAGTTTGCAGACAGAGGCTGGCTGATGCCAACTGGTTGAGCATCTGTCATCAGCCAGACCCATGTAGAAAGCTGGTAATTTGAGGTTATAATCCATAATTATATATTTTTCTGCTTGTCAGTCAATGCAGGTTCAAGGCTAAAATTCATAACATGATAAATGTATTTACTTTGAGAACCCTTTGAATGCATCTAGGTAATCCATTTACAATCTAATTAATGTTACTGACCTTCTGGAAGAGTTAGAAAAGACATCCTAGTAGGCAAATTGTAACTAAATTTGCATATAGAAAACTGGATTCGAATCAAAGCACCAAGGGCAATGAAAAAAATAAAAGGTAGAAAATATACACAAATAAAATTTTAGCACTGAGTATTAATTTAGACGGAGCATATGTTACACCATTATTTGAACTAATTTGTTGCTTCATTTATTAGAATTCTTACTCAATTGCATTGTACACCTTTACTACATCTCTAGTTAAAATGTTCTTTCTGCAAAATGTTCTTACAGAAAATATCTGACTTCAGCTGGGGCACAGTAATAAGAACAATGTTATTTTCTTAAATTTTATTGACTTTTAAACATTAGATCTATTTCTCAACTCCATATTATGTATTGAGTTGAATTGGTCCTATTATCTTTCCCAGGTAATGTGATCATTCTTTTTCCTCTTTTTATGGTTTGGTATAGCAAAAAATAACAAACATGCTGAAAACTTGTTATTGACATGAAGTACAAGTTTAACACAAAAAGTGTAGGAATCTACGTCTGTGATACCAATGATAAAACTGAAAGATTGAACTCAGATATCTGTCTATAGATACTGCTATACCAATGCACCAAGTTTTAAACATTCCAGCTCCTTCCTATGACTTGAGAAACTAGACACATTCATAGGAATAATAATTGTATTTCTCTAGTGCTTGAGAAGCTCACATGTTCTATAAACCTTGTATAATGAATTAGGAATCTCAGAATAGTCTGAAGTGTTGAAATCTATGAAGAACAAAACTAAAATAATACAGTAAAATTTCAGTTACCCAGAATGCTTAGCTTTGAATTATTCAACATGGCTCTTTTCTGACCTAACGTTTTCTTCCTTTAGGCAATAAACATTTTAATTTCAATAATGTTTGTCAAAAAAAATTGCATAATGAACTACAAACTTCTTAGGGTTGTAAATAATTAGGCTTTATTTTTATAAAAGCAATACAAGTACATAGGTTAAAAATTCAGATAATACCTCAAAATTTATAATAAAAATCAGCAGACTCCTGTCCACCCTTCTCAAACCTCAATTCTTCCACCTCACATGCAACTACATATAAACATTTAGGCTACTTTTTCTGGCATTTATTTCCACCTAATAAATAGTATAGCTATGCTGTTAGTTATTAATTTATGGCATTTACATTGTATACCTATACTATATACTCTATGACTTATACTATATAAACCTTTTACTTTGCGAGAGTATAATTTAACTAATTTATACCATCATCCATACAAACTATTTCTCAGTCCTCTTAATGTGATTATCTGATGACTTAATAAATCAATATTTATGTTTATATCTTATTTTAATTACATAAATATTTTTCACAACAGGGACATATACCATATATCATAATTAAATTTCACTTTATGATCAGTTGCTTTTCTTGCAGTTAGTCATTGCTTTATATTTCTCATATTTGGTGTTCTATTAATTCAGTCCCAAGCTTTCAAAAACTCTCAGTATGACCAAATATGTTATTACTTTCTGTTTATTTTTTCATTTTTAACAATTTTATTGAGTAAAATTTAAATACAAGAAACTATATAATTGAAAGCATATAATACTTTGATATAATTATGCACCCATAAAATAATCACCATAATCAAGATAATGAAAATCTTCATCTGCTCCTTTACAAATCTTTCCTCCCGTCTTTTTATGACTCTATAACATTTCCCAAGGCAAACACTGATCTGCTTTCTGTCATTATAGATCAGTTTGCCTTGCAAAAATCGTATGTGAATGGAATTATATAGTATGTACATTTGTTTTGTGGGGGTTATTTTATTCAGAACAATTATTTTGATATTTATGTTGTAACATGTATAAATAGTTAATTTCTCTTTATTGCTAAATAGAATTCCTTAGAATGGACATATATAGATTCTTTGTCCATTCTTTTGTTGATGAGCACTGGATTATTTCCAGTTTTGGCTATTAAAAAAATAGAGAGGCTATAAGCATTCATATACAAATCTTTGCATGGATACAACTTTCGTTTCTCTAAGATAAATATCTAGGGGTGGAATGATTGGCTCCTATGGGAAGTGTATGATTAATTTTTAAAGAAATGACTAAACTATTTTCCCAAGTGGTTGTACTATTTTAAATTTCCTCTAGCAGCTGTGTGAAAATTCTAGTCCCTCATATCCTCACTAAAACTTCCTATGGTATGGTTGTTCTTTTGAATTTTACCTATTCTCATATGTATAGTGATATCTCACTGTGGTTTGAATGTGAATTTTCCTAATGGCTAATGATATTCACTACTCTTCCATGTGCTTAGTTGGCATCCATATGTTTTTGTTGGCAAAATGTTCATGTCAGTCATTTTGCTCATTTTTATTCAGTTACATGTTTTCTTCTATAAAAGTTAAACTTTTCTTCTATAATCTTTTAACAGTCTTTATAAATTCTGAATACATGTTCTCTATCAGGCATTTGATTTGCATATATTCTCACTCTGATGTCTTTTCATTTTCTTAGACATTGGTTTATTTTATGGATTAAGCTTTGTTATTGTATCTGAGAAATCCTTACCTAACCAAAGGATACAAAGATTTTGTTCTTTGTTTTTATTCAAGAAGTTTCATAGTGTTAAGTTTACATTTAAATTTAGTCTCTGATTTATCCTGAGTTAATTTTTGCTTATGGTATGGAATTTGGATTGAAGTTTATTTTTTGAATATGGACATCCAAACATCCTAGAACTATTTATTGAAACGACTGTCCTTTCTCCATTGAGTTGCTTTTGCATCTACATCAAAAATCAGTTGTCCAAATATATTTAGGTCTATTTCTTGACTCTTATTCCATTCCATTGATCTGTATGTCTACCTTTATAACACTATCTTGATAACCATTTCTTTATAATAAGTCTTGAAATCAGTCCTTCAAATTGTTTTTTTTTTTTTTTTTCAAAGCTATTTTGGCAATACTAGGTTTTTAAATTTTCATATGAATTTGAGAATTATATTTGCACATTCAACCAAGAAATCCTGCTGAGACTTTGACTGGAATTATGTTGACTCTATCTTTAGGAAGAACTGATGTCTTAACAATATTAAGACCTATGACATATAAACATGGGTGTAGATCTCCATTTGTTTAGTGCTTCTTTAATTTCTCTAAGCAATGCTTTGTGCTTTTCAGTGTAGAGATACGTGATATAACAAAGTGAGGTATAAACCAATAACAGAAATATTATCTCATATATAATGTGACAGAGACAAAATATATGAAACAAAACTGATAGAAGAAGAAATAGAAAAATCTATGAATATAGTTAGAGACTTCAATGCCCTTTTCCCAAATGTATAGAACAACTAGACAGAAGAGCAGCAAGAATATAGAAGAGCTCCACAATACCATCACCTAGCAGAATGTATTCAATACTTATAGACTACTTTAGTGCCAACAGCAGAATATATATACAAGTATATATATTTATACATATAATACATATATAATACATAAACATAATATAAAATAGAATATATACATATATGCATATATATGTAATACATATATAAAATATATAATATATATAAATACATATATATATGTGTGTGTATATATATATTTAAGGGCCCATGGAATGCACACCAAGATGAACCATATCTTGGGCCCTAAAACAAAACCTAAACACATTTAACAGAAGTGAAATCATGCAGAGTGTGTTCTCTCACTACAATGGAATCAAACTAGGAATCAATAACAGAAAGATAACAAGAAAATCTCCAGGCCAGGCATGGTGGCTCACACCTATAATCCCAGTACTTTGGGAGGTCAAGGCAGGGTGATTGCTACAGCCCAGGAATTCAAAACCAGCCTGGGCTGTTGGAGGCCGAAAGATTGGGGGTTGTGATCAACTCAATATATCACTGGAGTATATGAGTGAACAGCAAACTGTTCTTATAAACTCAGAATGTTGGCAGACTGACAAACTGCCTATGACTCCCAGAAGGAATGCTGTGGGCGGTCAGGACCCAGGCAAAAATGTTTCTTGTGATTAGGTACATCTGAAGCCTGTTAGTAATAATATGAACTGTGATCAGTTAAGCAGCTGACCAACCTTTATCTCCTTCTCCTTGCTCTTGCTACCCAATAAATACAAAGGGCTGTAGAAGCTCAGGGGCTGCCTTTGCTCACTAGAATCAGGGAGCTCTCTTCTTCCCCAGTTCCCCTTCCTTTAAAACATTTTCTTTTGTTTTTTTTTTGTTATCATTTTCTATGTTCATCCCTTCGTTCAGTCCTGCATGATTGTCTCAAACAGTAACAGTAGTAACTGCTGTCATGATAGTTGGTCTCAAGTAGTAACAGTAGTAACAGTTGTCATGATGGTCTCAAGCAGTAACAATAGTAACTGCTGTCATGATGGTCTCAAGCAGTAACAGTAGTAACTGCTGTCATGATGGTCTCAAGCAGTAACTGTAGTAACTGCTGTCATGATGGTCTCAAGCAGTAACAGTAGTAACTGCTGTCATGATGGTCTCAAGCAGTAACAGTAGTAACTGCTGTCATGATGGTTGGTCTCAAGCAGTAATAGTAGTAACTACTGTAATGATGGTTGGTCTCAGGTAGTAACCCTGGCAGTCTGCCATACTGGGCAATATAGTGAGACCTCATTTCTACAAAACATTTAAAAAAATTAGCCAAGTGTGGTGGCACCCACCTGTAGTCCCAGCTACTCAGGAGGCTGATGTGGGAGGATAGTTTGAGCCTGGGAGGTGGAAGTTGCAGTGAGCTAAGATCGTGCCATTGCAATTCACCCTGGGTGACACAGTAAGACCCTAGTCTCAAAAAAAAAAAAAAAAAATGGTTAAAAAGAGCTTTTAAAAATCAGCCAGGCGTGATGGCTCACATGTGTAAGTCTCGCACTTTGGGAGGCCGAGTTGGGTGGACCACTTGAGCCCGGGAGTTCAAGACCAGCCTGTGCAACATGGGAGACCACATCTCTACAAAAAATATGAAAATTAGCCATGTGTGGTGGTGTGTGCCTGTAGTCCCAGCTGCTTGGGAAGCTGAGGTAAGAGGATCACCTTAGCCCAGGAAGTTGAGGCTGCAGTGAGTCATGATCATGCCATTGTACTCCAGCCTGTGTGACAGAGTGAGACTCCATCTCCAATAATAATAATAATTATTTAAAAAATAAAAATAAAAAATAAAATCTCCAAACATTTAGTAACAAGAAAATCTCAAAACCTTTAGAAACAATCTCCCATACTTCTAAATAATCTCTGTAAGTCACAGAGAAAGTCTCAAGGGAAATTAAAAATATATGGAATGGGTAGAAGTTAAAGTACAATACACTAAAATTTGTTGGATACAACTAAAGCAATGCTAAGAAGAAAATGTATAGCAGTAAATGTATATATCAAAAGAGAGGGAGAGTCTTGAATCAATAATCTAAACTCCCACTTCAAAATCTAGAAAAGTAAGAGCAAAATAAACCAGAAGCAAGGAGAAGGAAGGACATAATAAAGATAAGAGCAGAAATCAACAATATTAAAAACAGTAAAACAATAGAGAAAATAAGTAAATAAAATAATGAATTCTTTGAAAAATAACATTGATAATCCTCTGGTAAGACTAATAAAAGAGAGAAGACACAAATATCAGTCTCAGGAATAAAGGAGAAGATATCAGTACAAATCCTATAGACATCAAAAAAATAAGGATCTACTATGAGAAATTCTATGAACATAAATTTATAAATTTCACAATTTATATGAACTGGATCAATTTCTCAAAAAACACAAATTACAACAAATTGCCTTATATGTAATAGACAATTTGAATAGGCCTATAACTCTTAAGAAAATTAGACTATACTTTTAAAACTCCCCAAAAAGAAAGGCAAGCCAAGATGGTTTCCCTGGAGAATGCTATCAAACATTTTTTTAAGTTAATACTAATTCTAGAAAATCTCTCATAGAAAATGGAATGGGAGAGAACACTTTCAAACTTATTTTATAAAGCTAAAATTACTCTGAGACCAAAAATCAGAGCTATTACTAATATCACTAAAGGAAACTACCAATCAATATACCTCATGAAAATAGAGGCAAATATCCTTAAATATATATTAACACATAGAATTCATATATATACACACACACATATATATACACGTGTGTGTGTGTGTGTGTGTGTGTATATATATATATATTTTTAAATACAGGGTCTCACCCTGTTGCCCAGACTGGAGTACAGTGGTGCGATCTTGGCTCACTGCACCCTCTGCCTCCTCGGTTCGAGCAACTCTCCTGCGTCGGCCTCCCGAGTAGCTGGGATTACAGGCATGCGCCACCACACCTGGCTAATTGTTGTATTTTTAGTAGAGACAGGGTTTTACCATGTTGCCCAGGCTGGTCTTGAACTCCTGACCTCAGATGATCTGCCCACCTTGGCCTCCAAAAGTGCTAGGATTTACAGGCGTGAGCCACGGTGCCTGGCTGCAGCAATATTTTTTAAAGAATTCTACACCATGGCTAAGTGCCATTTATTCACCCATCACGATTATCTATGTAGAAAACCCCTAAGAATTGACAAAACAAACCAATAAAAATGAAAAACATCCCTGGAACTAATAAATGAGTGTAGCAAGGTTTTAGCATACAAGTTTAATACATAAAAATCAACTATGTTTCTGTATGCCAGCAAGGTACAACTGGGATTTAAAATTTTTTTAAAGGTACTATTTATAAGAATATCCAAAAGAGTTAAATAGGAACGTATAAATTTAAAAAATGACAGACTATATATGAGGAAAAATAAACACTGATGACAGAAATCAAATAATAGCTAAGTAAGAAAAGAGATATTTTACATTTTTGTATAAGAAGACACAATATTATTAAAATATTAAGTCTGCCCAGCTTCATCTATATATTCTAGGTCATCTCCAGGAAAATACCAAGTTATTGTGTGGATATTGACAAACTGTTTTTAAATTGGAGACTGGAAAGGTAAAGGAACTAGAATAGCTACAACAATTTTGATAAAGAAGAATAAAGTAGAAAGAATCAATCTACCCACTTTGAAGAGTTAACACATATAGCTATAGTATTAAAAAACGTGTGTCATTAGCAGAGGAATAGGCACACCAATCAATGGATTAGAATAAAGTGCAAGGTAGTAGATGCATACAAATATGTCTAGTAAATTTTTCACAAAGTACAAAAGCAACTCGATAGCAAAAAGATACCCTTTTCATCAAATGATGCTAGAGCAATTGGATATCCACAGGCAGATATAAGAACCTTGATATAAGTCCCATATCTTATATGAAAATTAACTCCAAATGTGTAGCAGATTTAAATTTAAATTATAAAAGTATGAAACTTTTAGGAAAACATGGAAGACTGTTTTGGGGATCGTGGTGTGGGGAAAGAATTCTTAGACTTGACACTAAAAAGTACCATTTAGAAAAGAAAACAGGCTGGAGGCGGTGGCTCACGCCTGTGATCCCAACACTTTGGGAGGCCGAGACGGGCAGATCACAAGGTCAGGAGATCGAGACCATCCTGGCTAACACGGTGAAACCTCGTCTCTACTAAAAAACACAATAAAACTAGCTGGGCATGGTGGCGGGCGCCTGTAGTCCCAGCTACTCAGGAGGCTGAGGCAGGAGAATGGCGTAAACCCGGGAGGCGGAGCTTGCAGTGAGCTGAGATCTGGCCACTGCACTCCAGTCTGGGTGACAGAGTGAGACTCCATCTCAAAAAAGAAAAAAAAAAGAAAGAAAAAACTGATTAAAAATTGTACTTCATCAAAATTAAGAACTTTTGATCTGGGAATGAACTTGTTTAGAAGAAAAGACAAGTGAGAGACTGGAAGGCAACATTTGCAAACCACATATCCATCAAAATAATCGTTATCTAGAATATATAAACAACTCTTAAAACACAAACAACCCAGTTAAAAAAAAACACACACACACACACACACGAAAAGATGATCAGCTTCATTAACCATTAAGGAAGTGCAATTTAAACCACAACATCATAACAAATCTTTCAGAATGGCTTAAAAAAGAGTGACAACACCAAACATCAGCAAAGATGCTGAGAAACTAGATTGCTTAGATATGGGCAAGTAAAATGGTACAATCACTCTGGAAAATAGCTTGGCAATTTCTTAAGAAACTAAACATACAACCAGCATGCTGCCCAGCGGCGTAAGAATGGTACAGTGGACTTGGGTGACTCAGAGAAATGAAAAGTTATACAAATGGAGTTTGCTCTGGAATGATTTGTGTCACCCCAAACTTCATATGTTGAAGTCCTAACCCCCAAAGTGACTATATCTGGACAGAGGGTCTTTAGTAGGCAATTAAGCTTAAATGAGGTCATAAGGGTGGGTCTCTAATATAGGACTGTGGCCTTATGAGAGGAGGATGAATCTCTTTCTGCCTCTTTCTCTCTGTCTCTCTTTTTCTGCCATTTGAGGACACAACAAGAAAGCAGTCATCTGCAAGCCAGGAAGAGAGCCCCGAACAGAACCCACCCTAATCTTGGTCTTCCACCCTCCAGAATGTGAGGAAGTAAATTTTTGTTGTATAAGCCACCCAGTCTATGGTATTTGGTTACTGCAGTTCAAACTGACTGTAATACAGATAATTATAGCAGGTTTTTATACAATAGCCCCCAAACTGGAAATAACCAGGATGTCCTTCAATAGGTGAATGGTTAAATAAACTGTGGTACATCTATACCATAAAAAATTTCTGAGCATAAAAAAAAAAAACCCAAATTATTGATACAAGGAACAACTTCACTGAATCCTCAGAGATCCATCCTGTGGTGATGGAGAATGTGCTGTATTTTCAATGTATCGATGTCAATATCTTATTGTGATATTGTGCTATAATTTCTCAAGATGTTACCATTAGGGGACACTGAGTAAAATGTATAGGGATCTTTTGCTATTCAACCTCAAGTGAAGCAACAATTATCTCAAAATAATTTAGTTTTTAAAAATCCATACAACTTATTCAAGATATGATAAAAACAAATACATATGCTTTTGTCTACTCTGCCCCTCTCTTTCTGCCATTTGAGGACACAATAAGAAAGCAGCCTATACTATAATAATGTCTACCTTTCCTAATTGTTTGATAGGTTTAAAATGCTTACAACTTCATTTGAATTACATTTTATTTTTGTACTTGATAAAGTGATTATTACAAAGTTTGCTTGTGTAAGAAAACAGCTGAAAAACATTTTTAAAAACTCTTTTTGTATTCCAATAGGTTTTTGGAGAACAAATGATGTTTAGTTACATGAATAAGATCTTTTATTTTGACAGAGTTTCACTCACTCTGTTGCCCAGGCAGGAGTACAGTGGTACAATTTCAGCTCACTGCAACCTCTGCCTCCTGGGTTCAAGCGATTTTCCTGCCTCAGCCTCCTTAGTAGCTGGGATTACAGTCACACACCACCACACCCAGCTAATTTTTGTAGTTTTTGGTAGAGATAGAGTTTCACCATGTTGGCCAGGCTGGTCTCGAACTCCTGACCTCAAGTGATCCATCTGCCTCAGCCTCCAGCCATGAGCCACCGCGCCCAGCCTGGTTACATGAATAAGTTCTTTAGTGGTGATTTCTGAGATTTTGGTGCACCCATCACCCGAGCAGTGTACCCTCCACCCAATGTGTAGTCTTTCATTCCTCACCCCCTCCCACCCTTTCCCCCGAGTCCCCAGAGTCCGCTGTATCATTCTTATGCCTTTGCATCCTCAGAGCTTAGCTCCCACTTATAAGTGAGAGCATATGATATTTGGTAGAAAACAACTGATTTTTTTTTAAGAAGTAGGATCATAAGATCCACGTTGAGGTATCCAGTAATCAAAGTTGGGTAAGCCTACAAAGATCATACAGAATGGCCATTAAAATCTATAGATTATTCTTGAAATAGATGTATGTACACATTTGTATGTGTATGAGTGTGTGTTTGTTTGTGTACGTGCTTGGGGGTGCTTACAGTCTTTATTGTTTAAAGATCAGTAAGACCAAGTTTAAGGTCTATTGGAATGAACTTTGAGACAAGTGTGAGGCCCTGAATGTTAACATAATTATAGTTTCCTCTACCCTGAGTGGACAGTAGCCTAGGTGGCTAGACTAATAATCTTGTAGAAAGTGATGTGAGATGTCTAAGTGTTATTTGGGGCAATGAATCGATGGTTTTCAGGAAATGGTGCTTTTGCATGGACTTCTCCATGGTATGATGCATATTCTTTGATTCAGTATTACCAAGGTACTAATGGCAGAAGCAGAGGATAATTAAGGACTCTAGGAAAAGAGGGAGGATATATACCCACAAGAAAACTTTAACAGCCCCAAGACAATTTTACGATATACCTAACAAGAAGGAAGAAGGAATTTTTGATTCCCAGTGGTTTTACTGATCACATTTCCAGACTCCTGTCCTCAGCTCTCAGTCCCAACCTTCTTGTATAAAAACGTAAGAGGAAGGAGCATTGGATGCATGACATATTACTTAGAAATTCATTCCACTGCAAGACAGAAAACCTTAAGCAGCACCAACACATGAGGTGATTGATTCCACATTGCAAGAATTCTGGGAGGACAGCCCAAGGTGGAAGTGGTGCTCAAAAAATGTACAGGGACCCCAACTTTTAAGTCTGTTCTTTCACTTTTTCATATGTTACTCCACCTCCAAATTCATGTGTGTGTTTTAGTAAGAAAGAAGTAGGGCAAACGGCTCACACAAGAGTTACACCAATCTTGGAAAATGTTCAGTATTTTTTTTTTCTGAATTTGGCCTATAACAGATAAATATTCTTTACTATGAAACCTTTCTTTTGCAAATGCACATTGCTGAAATGGAAATGGAAAACGGTAAGAAAGAGAAAAATGTATTTAAATAACAGCCAAATTAATACAGATTTGGGCTGAGTACAAGTATGCAAAGCTTAAGGGATAGAGGCATTTTTAGACTACTCAAAAATTGCCGGAGGTTTATTAAGGTAGTGTGCAAACATCCTTTGTGTCCCCTTTAATACTGTAAAACAGTAGAGCTTCCCACATGATCAGGATAATTTTACAAAAATACATTTTGCTTAAATGATTTATCTTTTCCTCTGAATGAAATGTAAATATCTCCTCTTGGCTAGTATTTAGGATTCTTAACATTATGTCCCCCATTTTACTGTGATAGATTTTTCTCACTACACACCTATATGCACACCTTGTAATAACCCCTGCTTTTTTCCTGAGCTATTATACACTTGCTCATGCTATGTGCTCCACATCTGCCTGTCTGTTAAAATTGTATCCATAGAAATAAAAAAAGTGGTTGTTTGGGACAAAAGTATGTGTGGTAAGAATTGACTGGAAGGAGGTTCAAGAGAATGTTCTGGGGTGACAGAAATGTTCTGTCTTGAAATGAGATTAAATTACCTGAATGCTTACATTTTCTCTAACTCAATGGCACATGTAAGATCTGTATAAATGTAAATTGCATGTATCACATGCAAATTATACCTCAACATTAAAAAAATGTGCTGGCATCTAAAGCTCTTTGCCAAAACCATTAGGTAATAAAGACAATCCCAATAATCCCCTCTGTCCCCTAAATGATGGGGACTGATTTTCCATCCTTTGAACTTTCAAGTTCTTTTTAAAAAACAATGTGTGTGTGTGTGGTGTGTGTGTGTGTGTGCGCGCACATACATGCAGGCACACACACATAAAATCATACCACATTCTGCATGTCTTTATGGTATGTTGATACTTGTCTTATGCCCCATGTTGTACTGTAAGTACCTTTGTTAAGGAACTGACTGACTTGCTCTTTTAGTCCTTTTATCATCTGGCACAGTATCTTGGACATTGTAGGTGTTCAGTAACATTTATCAAATTGTGAATGGGCAACCTGGGGGCAGAACCTCCTCTAGTGACTCTAGGTGTATTGTATGCATTCCGTTGTATCCTATATCTTTTAGGCTTATAATTATAACTTAGAAGTCATCAACACAATGTGGGCTTGAGATCTTAGAACCATTAATGATCTTCATGAATATTGCATAATTTCTATTCTGTGCTGTGTTAGGCAGTTCTTGCATCACTATAAATAAATAACTGAAGCTGGGTAATTTGTAAATAAAAGAGGTTTAATTGGCTTACAGCCCTGCAGGCTGTACAAATATAGCAGAAGCAGGAGCAAGAGGGGGAGGAGGTACCAACATTTCTAAACAACTGGATCTCACAAGAACTGACTGTCACAAGGACAGCACCAAGGGAATGGTGCTAAACCATTAATGAGACATTCAACCCCAAGATCCAATCACCTTCCGCCAGGCCCCACCTCCAATATTGAGATTACAGTCTAACATGAAATTTGGTGGAGCCACAGATCCAAATCATACATATGCCTTGTTGAAAATTCAACATCCCCTCTTTCAGTCATGATTCCTATGCTGTGTCCAGGGTTAGGGGGTGAAGAAAGATAAAAACCAAGATGAGATGTCAATTCCTCGTGGCTATATCATGACCAGTTTCCTGCATTGACTGGATTTTTGCCTTGTTTTGTGGTTGTTCCTTTATGTCCAGCTGGAATTGAACCAAACGTGGGTATGGGCCTCTTTTTAAAATTTCTGATTCCTCTCTCTTTCAAAAAAATCCTCACACGTACCTGTTCTTTTGTGACACGTTTGATTTAGTGCCTATGGGTGATAGGAAGGTGTTTACTTAATTTCAGAAACATGATCAACTTGAAATTCAACACTCTTCTGTGTTAGTCAACAATTTTCTGTCTGCAAACATTTGCTTTATCTTCTTTGTCCCTCCCTTCAATTGAGAATTTTTTTTTCTCCCAGCACTTTGGGAAGCCGAGGCGGTTGGATCACAAGGTCAGGAGATCCAGACCATCCTGGCTAACACAGTGAAACCCCATCTCTACTAAAAATACAAAAAAATTAGCCGGGTGCCAATAGTCCCAGCTACTCAGGAGGCTGAGGCAGGAGAATGGCATGAACCCAGGAGGCAGAGCTTGCAGTGAGCTGAGATTGCACCAGTGCACTCCAACCTGGTGACAGAGTGAGACTCCGTCTCAAAAAACAAAAAAACAAAAAATTCTGTTTTCTTTTGCAGAACAATTTAATTTGTTGTAATGCTCACCCTCAAACATAGCCAAAGTCTTGCCAATTCAAAGACTAGGTGAAAATTAAAATTTATACTTTGTAAAGGCTAGAATTGACCCTGTTGGAAAAGACTCCATCCTTTTCTGTGGTGTCATCTGAGGAGTATGTGTCTTAAATAAGAATCTAATATTGAAATGTCTGGATCATTTGATCCATTACTCCTGTCTCAAGAATAAAGACCCCTTTCATTCATAATTAAAATGTCTAAATCATTTCAAAAGGTAAAAGAACCCAGCCTTTTGTAGTTCTTGCACCATTCTGGCTACCAAGGACATAATCTCTTGTACTTGAGTCTCTATAATGACTGTGTTGAACAAACATTGCTCCTCTTGCTCTGACAATTTCCAACAAACAACATCCAGAAGTTGAATGTTTTGTACAATCTCTAAAGCTTTCTTGAGAGCGATGCATACTCAATGATATTATACTCTTTTGCTTTGATTGCCCCAGTTGACTCTGTTGGAGCTTATATTTGTAGTGAGTTTGCCAGATTTGGTAGAAACAACAGGTAAGAGAGGGAGGGAGAATTGGATGGGCCTGAAGAGATTTGAATTTCTAAGTTCAGAGCAATTCTATCTGTAACTGTAGTGATCTGTTAGTCTCAGTATACAGTCAAAAATATCTCATTTATCTGGCTTAGGAAGCTCTGAAGAATAGGAAACATAAAGCTTCTCTACTACCAACCTAAATGTGTTAATTTGCTAAGAAGCTGATGATATAAGTTCATAATTTCAATATAATTCAACATAATTTCACATTGAAAATATTTTTTTCTGATTAAGAGAACAAGATCATATTTTGTT
The DNA here is from genome assembly GCF_009764315.1 of Trachypithecus francoisi. Taxonomy (NCBI): domain Eukaryota; kingdom Metazoa; phylum Chordata; class Mammalia; order Primates; family Cercopithecidae; genus Trachypithecus; species Trachypithecus francoisi. Next base: position 16,686,844 of record NW_022681461.1, read on the forward strand.
AACTTGTAATGTAAAGTGACATCTAAAAATATGTCTTCATATCTTCGTGTGTGTGTTTTCCTGACTGAGCACTGTTATGTTTTGTCACATATTGATTACATTCTTATAATCAATAAGATATTGATTATAATATCTATAAAGTAGTATCCATGAAGATTGGCCATTATTTAATAACATATGATTTTTATTGTAATTCTATTTGCTTTTTTCTGATGTGCTGATCTCAATACTACCTGACCTCAAGACTAACTATAAAGCTACAGTAATTAAGACAATGTGGTATTGGTAAAATAATAGTTGAATTGATCAATGTACTAGAATAGAGAGCCCAGAAATTAATTGACATAAAAATAGTCTACTGCCTAGAACAAAGGCAATACAATGGAACAAAGATAGTCTTTTCAACAAATAGTGTGAAACAACTGGACATAACACGTGACAAAATGTAAATTTAGACAAAAATGTTGCACCGTTGACAAAAATTACCTCAACATGGATTTGTAGAGCTAAATGCAAATTGCAAAACTGTAAAACTCCTAAAAGATGACACAGGAGAAAATCTAGATCACCTTGGATTTTGCAATGACTTCTGAAATACACAACAAAAGGAAAGACTTACGAAAAAATTATTGATACATGAAACTTTATCAAAATTAAAAACTTCTGCACTGCAAAAGGCACCGTCAAGGGAATGAGAAGACAAGCTACAGACTGGAAAAAGTATTTGTAAAAGACATATCTCATAAACAAAGAACTGTTATCCAAAATATATAAATAACTCTTAAAATTCAACTATAAGGGCACAATGTGATTTAAAAATAGGCAAAAGATCTGAACAGACACCTCACCTAAGAAGATAAACAGATGCAAAATAACTATAAAAATATGTTCCACATCGTTAAGGAAAAACAAACTGAAGCAACAGTAAGATACTACTACACATTTATTGGAATGGCCAGAATCAAGAACAGTGCCAGCATAAAATACTGGAAAGAATGAGGAGCAACAGAAAGTCTCATTCATTGCTGCTGGGAATAAAAAATGGTACAGCCACTTTGGACGTTATGGTAACTTCTTACAAAACTAACCATATTCTTATATGATCAGGCAATTTTGCTCCTTAGTGTTTACTCAAATGTTTTGAAAACTTATGTTCACACAAAAATCTGCATATGGATTTTTATAGCAGCCTTCATTCATAATTGCCAAAACTTGGAAACAACCATAATGCCCTATAGTAGGTGACTGGAAAAACTGTGGTACATCTATAGAATGGAATATTATTCAACACTAAAAGGAAATAAGCTATCAAGGCATGAAAAGACATGGAGGAACTTTAAATTCATATTACTAAGTGAAATAAACCAATCTGAAGCCTACATACTTTATGATTCCGACCACATGGCATTCTGAAAAGGCAAAACTATGGAGATAGTAAAAAGAAGTTTTTGCCAGGGGTAAGGGGAGAGGGAAGGGTGAGTAGGTGGAGCACAGAGGATTTGTAGGGCAGTGAAACTACTATTCTGTATGATACTATAATGTTGGATACACTTGTCAAAACCTGGAAAAGATTCAACATCAGCCGTGACCCCCTAATGTAAACGATGGACTTTGGGTGATAATGATGTATCAATGTGGATTCAGTGATTATAACAATTATAGCACCCTGGTGCAGAATATTGATAGTGGGGAAGCAAGCTCTATTTGTGTAGAGGATGACAGGAGATAGGGAATATATAGACACTGTGTACCTTCTGCTCTGTTTTGCTATGAACCTAAAACTACTCTAAAAATAAAGCCAATTTAAAAGAAAAAAAATCTATTATGCTGGAATGTAGGCTTTGACTTCACCTGGAAGTTTCAGAGAGGATGAGTTTTCAGGGTTTGCTGTAAGCATTTTATGGAAGATTTTGGTTCAGGTCATGAGTAATCATATTTGGAATCATTTCTTATGTAAAACTGGCAGGAGCAGAACTCGACTGGGTCTCTAAATCCAGGGATACACATCAAAAAGAGTTGGCATTTATCAATTTGTTAGGAATGGGAAAAGGAGAGAATTGTGAAATGTAGAAAAGTGGTGTAAGATAATACATTTGATAGTGACATGACTGCCTTGAAAAGTAAAGATGAGAGCCCAAGTAAATTAAGTCAGGTTTTTGAAATGTCTTCTGTCACACCAAACAGTAGGGGAAAAAATACGTGATGGTCTGATAACTGGAAATAATCTGAATACTTGGCTTAATGGTGAGCATTGAGGGAAGTAGTTGATGGGGAGTCTATTTCTTTTTAATCATTACATGAATGTTTGCTGGATGGGTGAATATGATCTTGGACATTTCTGTTTTTCACATAAAATATTTTCATGTCAGCAGCTGAGAAATAATACGAGAATAGATCTTAGGCTGGTAAATAACTAAAGGAAGTGAAAACATTGAATGTCTATATAAATTTGTGTATGAGAAAGAGATTTGAAGAGGGAATGTCTTTGCTGAACCCACAAACAATTTTACTTTCTGTTTGCTGATATATTAATTTGAGAAAGATTTTACTTACAGAATTACACTTGGATAAATTAATACAATTTGAATAAAGATATTACCCATCGCATCACACAATTGGATGGCTGATGATGACGAATGGGGATGAGATCTCAAATGTCTCAACCAATAACCAAAAGATATTTGTTAAATTGCCTTTTAAGGCCAGAGGATACTTGAGGAAATTTTGATAAATGTTTGTGCATCCAAGTTGAATTTCAGAAACTGGACTGATGCTGAACATGAATCTCAAGTTTGGTATAAGCAGACAATTTTAAGAATAATTGATGCTAGACATTTAGTGAGGGCAAAATAAATACCACCTTAATTATAATGCCACTGGGCTTTTTACTTTTAGTATCGACAAGGTGGTTCTAAAATTTGGTATGGATTCTAGAATACCAAAAGCAATCTTTAAAAAATGAAAATAAAATTGAAGGAATCATGCTATCTGACTTCAAGGCTTACTATAAGTCTGTGGTAATGAAGGCAGTCTTAATTTGAATAAGGATGAACAAATAACAGAGTAGAATAGAGAGTCCAGAAATAGGCTAACATTTGATTTTCAATCAAAGATTCATGGCAATTAAATGCAGGAATGGGTATCTTTTATGTGTATAAAATTGGAACAACTAGATATTCATATGGAAAAAATAAACTAGAATGCTATCTCCTATTACACCAAAAATTAATTTGAGATGTCTTGGATCTAAACATAAAAGCTTAAAATGTAAAACCTTTAAAAGAAAACATAGAAGAATATCTTTAAAACTTATGGGTGAAACAAAGTTTTCTTAGAATAGAGAAAACAACAACAGTAGAAGAAAAAATTGATAATTTAGGCTTCGTCAAAAATTTTTAAAAATATTTTCAAAAGATATTAAGAGAATGAATTAGAAATATACAAAAACAATAAAATGTTTTCAACACATATATCTGACAAAGGACTGGTATGCAGGGTATAAGAAGAACTTATGCAACTCAACAGTAAATGATAAACCTTAAAAGTGTACAAAACATTTGAACAGATACTCTATAACAGGAGATATGCAAATTAGCACATGAAAAACTATTCAATATCAGGGAAATGCAAGTTAAAATCACAATGAGATACTGCTACATATCCAGCAAATCTCATTGAATGGGATTGTTAAGATTTGTACATTTCTTTGTAAGTAAATTTTACCTTAAAATAAAATAGCTGTGAAGAAATATTGAGCTGTAGCTAATGGTGTCCATCCTGAAGCATTTAGCAAGCAATGTAGTGGTCTGTAAATTCCTTAGATATACTTCAAAAATAGAATGAATGGAATAATAGAGGAGGGAAGTTACATAAACATGTGTTGAAATGAGGTTAGTAAAATATTAATTATAGAATCTAGTGGGCAGTGTTTGATTGTTCATTGTAAAATTCTTTCACAGTGTTATGTTTAAATATTTTCCCAAGAAAATGTTGAAATATTATCTCAGATTGAATTGATGTAATGTAGGAATGACTGAAGAGCAACAAAGAGGATACATTTGTAGGGAAATCTTCTAAGTAAGTATTAACTTCTTAAAACAGTAATAAAACATTTTGAGCTTTAAAATATATGTAGAATTTTAAGATGTGAAAAGAATAGTACAGAAAAGGGGAGATAAATGAAGTTAAAGGGCCCTAGATTCTTGCATTGTCTAGAAAGTGTAAAAAGTTTAAATTTAATATACATACTAATAAATCTGGAATGTAAGTTCCAATTGTTAAGGTAAGCAATAAAATATGAACCAAGAAATGTATAAGTAAAAGCTAATTGAAAATTAAATACAAAGATTACTCCCAAAAAGAGGAGAAACAGAGAAACATGAAAACCAATAAGAAAAACAAAAATAAGCAGATGGGGTGGAAAACTCAAATAATATAACGGTAGACATAAGTTCATATATATTAATAATTATGATAAATATAAATGTATTAAATGATACAATTTTAAAAATACATTGTTATATTGGATTAAACAATAAAACCCAAATATATGCTGCCTACAAGAAGCTCACCTTAAATACAAGAATGAATAAAATTTAAAAACAAGAGAATGTTAAAAAGAAATACCATATACAGTTATCAAGAAGAGTCAGTGAACTTACAATAATATAAGTCAAAGTAACTTAATGAAAAAATAGAGATAAAAACAGGAATTTTATAATACTGAATGAGTTTACCAGGAAGAACTGGTAAGCTTAAATTTATATGCATCTGATGGGATAGCCTCAAAATATACAAAGCAAAATCTGACAGAAATAAGAGAAGAAACAGATAAATCCCTAACTATAGGAGTATGCACATCTGTCTCAATAGTCGACAGAATAAGCAGATAGGCAAATCAGTAAGGACGGAAAGATTTGAACTTAAGGAATGCTAGCAAATCTTAAGTTATGTATAAATACAGGAGCAAATAACATTCAATAATAATAGTATCAACAAAGCTAAGATATACTACTGAGAATTAAAATACTCTGTGAGATTTCCTTGTTGATGAAATTTCTTTATTAAAGACTCCACATTTATAAGAGACTATAATACGTTCCAAGGTGAATCTGTTGAATTTTACACAGCAGTCTTCTGCAAGGGACTCCATTTAAGCCACTTTAAAAAAAATCCATTGTCAGTTATCTTATAGTCAATTTTCCATCAATACAATTTCACTGCAATAAAATGTGGAGATACTATGTCAACTGAATGATGGAGTGGAGGTTCCTTTTTATGATATGAGTCAAGAATGGCTTGAACACAAAGCCCTTTATAATCTACATAATCTTTACCTACTAGTATTTCCCAATGTTACTTCATTGCTTCTAAAAATAATAGAAAAATTTTAGCAACTTCTATGTAGCAGATAACATGCTGGTGGGCACCAGAGGGGATTAATAATCTCTATTAGCCATTCAGAGCTTTAAAGGAGTATATGGCTTTTAGCATAGTATTCATAACTGCCATTCAGTAAAATATATGCTGATTGAGTTAATTGCTGCTTATTAAAAGGTGCTTTATAAATGCTAGTTGTATAAAATTGTATTGGACAAAACTAAAAATGCAGTTACTGTATTTATTAGTTGCTTTCAAAGATGAGGTGTATGCCTTAGCAGAAGATTTTACTTTGGCACAGACATGTAAAGTCCCTGAAAGTCCCTGAAACCCTAGGAATCAAAAGTACAAAATGAAATTTCCTTGTGAATTTTGATTCATTAACTGATTGGTTAATTCCTTTCTTTATTCAGTAAGTATTTATTTACTGTATATTATGCATCAGAGACAGTGCTAGTAATTAAGAGATCAGTGATTAAGACTGACAAAGCCTTATCTTTCTAGCCTTCATAAGCACACATCTTAGTTTGGGAGGTGTGGTGGTTAATAGTAAGTGTCAACTTGATTGGATTGAAGGATGCAAAGTATTGATCCTGGGTATGTCTGTGAGGGTGTTGTCAAAGGAGGTTAACATTTGAGTCAGTGGTCTGGGAAAGGCAGACTCACCCTTAATCCGAGTGGGCACCATCTAATCAACTGCCAGTGTGGCTAGAATATAAAGCAGGCAGAGAGAAATGAAAAGACTAGACTGATCCAGCCTCCCAGCCTACATCTTTCTCCCATGCTGGATGCTTCCTGACCTTGAACATCAGACTCCAAGTTCTTCAGTTTTGGGACTTGGACTGGCTCTCTTTGATCCTCAGCTTGCAGATGGCCGATTGTGGGACCTTGTGATTGTGTGAGTTAATACTTAATAAACTTCTATCTATCTATCTATCTATCTATCTATCTATCTATCTATCTATCTAATCATCCATCCATCCTATTAGTTCTGTCCCTCTAGAGAACGCTGATGAATATAGGAGGCCAATATTTTAAAAATAATTTTTAAAAAGCTCTCCCAACTTATGACACAATTAATCATTTAATTGTGATTGTAATGAGGCTCTGATGATAAATTAGATGAAGCAGAAGAGTGAGGTCACTGTCAGCCTAAATAACAAGCAGACAGAGTCTCTCTAAAAGGAAACCTGTGTTTTGGGAATAGGGTGTTGCAATGGGAATATATGTGCCATAGTTAACTGTATGTATATTCAGGGAGATGAAGGAAGACAAAGGTTTTTAAAGGAAAAATATAAGGGGGATTTTACATAATCGTTTTGAAACAATTATCCTTGGCTACAAGGATTAATAATAAGGGTGGCATCCAGTTCCAGGTTGGATAGGTAGTTGCTGGGCAGATATTCTCACAGAAGTATTTTTTTTTTGTTTCAGATTGTGTGGCTGTTGTATGAGGTTGTGATTTTTGCAGTCTTTTGTGATGGATTTTGTTACCAGGCCCCAAGCATTAGAACCCTTTCTTCAAGGCCTTCTCTGGTTCAATTTATCAGGGTTTTCCTAATATCAGTGACTCTATTTTAATTCCGACAACTTTCACAGCAAATACCCCAGACTGAGGGAATAGCCAATGTGTCAAGGACTTATCTCTTCCTTAAATAAGATAGAGTACTTATTGGCCGGGCGCGGTGGCTCAAGCCTGTAATCCCAGCACTTTGGGAGGCCGAGACGGGTGGATCACGAGGTCAGGAGATTGAGACCATCCTGGCTAACACGGTGAAACCCCGTCTCTACTAAAAATACAAAAAAAAAAAAAAAACTAGCCGGGCGAGGTGGCGGGCGCCTGTAGTCCCAGCTACTCCGGAGGCTGAGGCGGGAGAATGGCGTGAACCCGGGAGGCGGAGCCTGCAGTGAGCTGAGATCCGGCCACTGCACTCCAGCCTGGGCAACAGAGCAAGACTCCATCTCAAAAAAAAAAAAAGATAGAGTACTTATTAAATTGAGAAGCCATTTATGACCTAAATGAGAGTTGGGGTTCATGAGTGGAATAGAGGACTGTATCCAGATCAGGCAAAGCTTTAAGGAGACGTTAAGGAGTTTTTTCTTTATCCTCAGAGAATAGAAGCCTCCAAAGGATTTTAAACAAGAAAATGAAAGAATTCTTTAAAACGTTATTCTGAATTGACTCAAAGCAGGATTCTATGCAGGGAAGCCATTACAAAATATCAGCCATGGTCCCAGACAACTTTTCTAATGGTCTGAACTGGGATGGTAAAAACGGAAATCAAGAAGATGTGGCATCTACATCTTTTCGGTCATGTGTAGGGGCTGAAAAGGTTGCTCTTACAGAATTAGAATATAATTGTGTTACTAGAGGCTGGCAAGTGTAGAGTAGGAAAGTGGATATGGAAAGGTTGATAAATGGGTACAAAATTACAGTTAGGAGGAATACATTTTATTGTTCTATAGCACAGTAGATGACTATAGTGAAAAATTTATTGTATATTTCAAGATAGATAAAAGAGAGGAATTTGGGTCAGTTGTGGTGGCTCACACCTGTAATCCCAGCACTTTGGAAGGCTGAGGTGGGTGGATCACCTGAGGTCAGAGTTCAAGACTAGCCTCGCCAACATGGTGAAACCCCATCTATACTAAAAAACACAAAAATCATCTGGGCGTGGTGGCAGGCACCTTTAATCCCAGCTACTTGGGTGGCTGAGGCAGGAGAATGGCTTGAACCTGGTAGGTGGAGGTTGTGGTGAGCCAAGATCATGCCACTGCACTCCAGCCTGGGCAACAAGAGGGAGACTCCATCTCAAAAGAAAAAGAAAAAAGAAGAATTTGAATGTTCCTCAAAGATGTGATAAATATTTGAAGTGATAAATATCTCAATTACCCTGATTTGATCACGACGCATTGTATGCATGTATCAAAATATCACATGTACCCCATAAATATGTATTGTTATTATGTATGAATTAAAAATGTTTTTAAAAAGGAAAAATGATTTTATTCAAGAAATAATTAGTTTTTAGAACAGAAAAGAAAGCTGGTACTTTATTGTATATGAGGGATAAGGAGAGTGAGACATCAGAGTTGATGCCACGTTCCTAGTTGTTCTAACTATATGCAGTTGTGCTCTCCTTTGAGATTCTAAACAATAAAAGGAAGAAGAGCAGGACGATGATGATGATGAAGTAGACACTTGCATATGTTATTCTAAAATTCAAATGAAAGGTGTGGGCAATAAATAAGAAGTTGATAAGCAGATAAGCATTGCCTAGGGGAAAAATATAAAGTAGAAGTAAAGCAAGATTAGTTTTAATGTTTGAGGAACTCTTTTATTTAAAGACTATATAGAAAGGAAAAGTCAGTAGACACAGAATGAAAGGTGATATTTGTTTGCTTTTCTTTCTTTTTTTAGACAAGTTCTTGCTCTGTTGCTCAGGCTGGAGTACAGTGATGAGATCATAGCTCACTGCAGCCTCAACCTTCCAGGCTCAAGTGATCCTCCCACCTGAGCCTCCCAAGTAGCTGGGACCACAGGCATGCACCACCACACCCACCTGATTTTTGTATCTTTAGTAGAAATGGGGTCTCACTATGTTGCATAGGCTGGTCTTGAACTCTTGGATTCAAGCAATCCTTCCATCCTGACCTCCCAAAGTGCTGAGATTACAGGTGTAAGCCATCGCACCCAGCCTGAAAGTGATATTTGTAAGAGGAAAACCTATAGGTGTGGTATCATCTAAGGCAAGGGAGGGTGTTTTGAGAATAAGGGAGTGATAAGCGCTGTTCCTCAGAATGAAATCTCATTGTAATGGAAGCAGGTTTGTTGAGTGTTCTCTTTGAAATGCAAATGTTATCTGTCTCTGCTTAGACTGATGATCTAGTTACTGCAGGTGATAGAAAAGAAAATACTTGAGAACTAGTGACTTCATATTGCAAAGAGTGCACGGTGCCAAATCTATTCTAGAATAACATTTATCTCTTGAATGCTATAATTTAGGATGTCTTCATTTAATTCACTGCTAATGTTGTACTAGAAGTTAATATGACTTGTCAGTGCATTATTGTACTCATGTTGAAAAGAACTCTTTCTGACATTAGGTATGAGCATCTGAAAGTCTGAATGTGTTTGAAATCATGCATAAATACAAGTATTATACCATCAGTTACTTATATAGGAAATTCTCATCCACTCTCCCATTCAGCAAGCATTTCTTAATTGCCTGATATATGCCAGCCATTACTAAATGCTGGGGATGTAAAAAATTATCTTGAAACACAATTTTTATAAACCACCACACTCTTGGGGAAAATACGTGTGGCCTCTGGAGGAGGAGGAGGTGAGCTAGATAAGATAGATCAGGCCTAGATTGCGAAGTGATTTAGCACAAAGCTTAAAACCACAGTTTAGAGTAAACAAATAATTGGCGAGGAAAAGTGCTTTTTTAATAAGAAATTTATAGCTAATAAATCAAGATTCAGTAAAATATAATAATTTTGCTTAAAATAACGGATGAATTAATAGATTTAGGCAGTAGCTGGTAACATAAATAAAGAGAGACAAACCATTCTTATTTACCTCTTGATGCTAGTTACATGAGAAGACCTAAGAAGTTTTCTTGCCTAAAATGTTAAATCTAAAGCAGATCACTACTCTCGATCTAACTATTAATTTATAGGAAATACATAGAGAACAAATAAATATGTTAAATCATACCATGGGGGTGCAATCTGCAAAACCCAGATAAAACAAACAACCCATTTTCTTCAGTAACAACTACACTGATAAAAGAAAAAATGAAAGAAAGAAAGGAGTGGTCATCTATGGAGTGGAAAAGACTTAAGAGATGTAGAAACAACTGAAATTTATGGTCCGTATTTAGATCCTGATTCAAACTGTAAAATAAAAACATATAAGGCAACCAGGAGTATTTGAACATTGTTGGATTTGTTGCTACTGAGAAATGATGGTTAATTTTTAAATGTGATAATGTTTTGCAATTAGGTTTTAAAAATAGAGTTCCTGTCTTACATTATTTAGAGTTAAAATGATAGAATGCCTGGGATCTACTTCAATATAATCAGGAATGGAACATAGATGAAATTAAGTTGGTAACCGTAAGGGAAAACTCACTGTATTTCTTCTTACCAACAAAACACTTCTGGCCACCAAATGTGTGGGTTTTTTCCTTCTACACCAAGCAATTCTCCAATTCTCTATGGACACCTATGAGTGTCCTATAGTTTAATTCAATTCAGAAACAATCTATCTGGAGATCGTGTCAAATCCCACAGCTTAAAAGTTCAGTCCCACAAGACTGCCCCCACTTCAGATGCCGAACACAAGTCCAGGCTGTTACCTGTGCTTCTGACTAACTATAAATTTGAGGTTCCCATGGTCCCCTTCTCATGTTCCATCATTTGCTAGAACAGCTCACCAAACACAGGAAGATAGTTTGCTTTATCAGATGACTGGTTTATTAGAAAAGAATACAACTCAGTGACAGCTAGATGGAAGAGATGCATAGGGCAAGGTATGGGGGAAGAGGTGTAACTACCCAATGGGTGTGCCTTGCCTGCTGCCTAGAGAGAGCTAATTTATCAAGACAGGAGTATTGCAATAGAGAAAGAGTAATTTTCATGCAGCGTTGGCTCTGTGGGAGACCAGAGTTTTATTATTATTAGTCAAATCAGTTTCCCTGAGCATTTGGGGATCAGAGTTTTTGAGGATAATTTGGTGGGTAGGGGAAAGCCAATGAGTCAGGAGTGATGATTGGTTGGGTCAGAGATGGAATCATAGGGAATTGATGTCTTCTTGCACTGAGTCAGTTCCTGGGTGGTGGCCACAAGATCAGATGAGCCAGTTTATCAGTCTGGGTGGTGGCAGCTGATCCCTCAGGTGCAGGGTCTGCAAAATATCTAAAGCACTGATCTTAGGAGCAGTTTAGGGAGGGTCAGAATCTTGTAGCCTCCAGCTGCATGACTCCTAGACCATAATTTCTAATCTTGTGGCTAATTTGTTAGTCCTACAAAGGCAGCAGTCTAGTCCCCAGGCAAGAAGAGGATTCACCTTGGGAAAGGCTTGCTGTCATCTTTGTTTTAAACTATAAATCATAAAAGTAAGTTCCTCCCAAGGTTAGTTCAGCCTATGCCCAGGAATGAACAAGGACAGCTTGGAGGTTAAAAGTAAGAATGAGTTTGTTAGGTCAGACCTCTTTCACTGTCTTGGTTACAATTTTGCAATGGTGGTTTCAGAGGTGTGAGTTTTTATGCACTATCCAGGTGTGCCACCCTCCCAGCACTTCAACGTGTTCACCAACCCTGAAGCTCTCTGAAATTCATTTCGTGTTTTTATGGAGCCTTCCTTACATAGGCATAATTCATTAAATCATTGGTCATTAGTAATCAAGTCAGTCTCCAAATCTTCTCCTGTACCTGGAGGTCAGGGGTTGGGGCTAAAAATTCCAGCTCTGTAATCACTTGGTTAGTTAGCCTGGCAACCAGCCTCTATCCCATAGTTATCTAGGGGCTTTCCCAAAGTCACTTCATTAACATAAACTCAATTGTAGTTGAAATGAGTTTGTTATGAATGACAAAAGATGGTCTACTCTCCTTTATCTCTCTTATCACTTATGAAATTTCAAGAGTTTGGGGAGCTCTGTGAGAGGGATGGAGACAAATACCAAATATATATGTTTTTTATAAATCATAATATTACAATTATGAATTGTGAATTGTTAAAACTGGTTGATGGGTACTTAGGTTTATTTTATTATTTCCATTGCTTTTCTATCAGTTTGAAATTTTCCATAATAAACAGCAAAAACAAAAGTTCTTAATCATAGGGAACATATTACATAAAAGAGGAAAGCAATTTCTGATGGCAGAAAATTGAAGCTATTTAAGTGGCTATTGCAAAAACTGTATAAGAGATATGAAGGGTTAAAGCAAGGCTTTGATGGTGGAGATGCTGATGGGAAAGGCTTTGAGATACTTTCAATTAGAGCCACTTGGATGCAGGAGGTGAGAAGATTCTAAGGTTTAAATTTTGAGCACTTTGATGATAAGATGAATCAAACAGGTTGAAAAGAAGCAAATGTCCCAGCACACATAATGAGTTACTTTTATTAATAGTGTTGAGATGCTGGTAGGCTATTGAGGGAGAGTTTTCCAACAGGAAGTTGATAACATAAGACCAGAACTGAGGAAAGTTGTGAAAGCTAAATGGCATTCAGATTACTTTTTTTTTTTTTGAAAAGGAGTAAGAGGTCAGCAAGTTGTTTTGGAGAGATGAGCTCAGCTCCACTGAAATCTGCCCCCACTTTGAACATACACACAGACACACACACACACACACACACACACACACACACACACCAACGTCTTCCCTTAAACCTTCTGCCATATGGAACAAAATGCTGTCTATTAGGTAGGTTCTAGTTGTTTTTCTTTTCCTTTACTTCCCCAAAGTACTAGATTTGTTTGTTTTATTTTGTGAAATAGTTCTATAAAACGAGATTTGGTGGACAGTTTGGGGAAAGATTGAGAAAAGATAGAGGATCAATTTTATTGGACATAACTATAAAGAGAAAGATTTCATGGAAAATAGAAGATGGCAGTTGCTGGAGGAGAAGAAACTTGAAGATAAGTTTGGATTTATTAAAGGGAACCTTTCTGTTTTTATAAGATAGAAGTCATCATTTCTTCCTCTATCTCTTCATCAAAATCACAAGGAAAATTTTGCAACTTATCAATGCTTTGAGATTAGAGTTGTGTCTGATTTTTGTGTGTGTTGCCAAGTTGTGCTGAGACAGGCTCTAGGGACAGAGCATAGTGACATGAGGATTCACTTTTACATTTGGACTCCTTATTGGGGGCTTTCAGCAGGAATTGTTGGAAGGAGTGGGATATGCATTTGTATAAAGAATATTTTATGCTGGATTTTAGCCTTCTATTTTTGTCTACTATTTTTAATTTGCTATAAAGAAGGCAGTAGTGGTTCTAATAAATTTTATACAAACATAAAATACACATAAATAAAATAAGCACGTAAAATTGTTAACAACAATGATAGTGGCATAACACCTCCAGCCGAAACAAGGAAATGTCTTTTGAAGATTCCATGGAGGCATCAGATAGGATACTAGGACGGGTAGACAATTGTGTTTGAGAGAATGGAATGCTACAAAAAAGAAAGGTGATATATGTAGTTGGTCATCTTTGCAAAAATTGTGAAATACACCCTTTTTTTGTAGATCAAAATAAAAATGAGATGGTATTTATAAAATTACTTGTCAGTGCTTGATAGATATCATGATGATGATCATCATCATCATTGCTGTCATTGTCACCTTTGTCATATATATGAAAATCAAGTTGAGAGAAGCAAGTAGAAACATGGAAACACCATATGGACAGAGCAGTTTCCATGGCCAAAACTTGCTGTGCTACATTAGGATGTTCCAGCATACTGGGTAGGATGTATTGCTTTTTCCCTAGGATTGGCAGCTGTAGCTTCTGTCTCTGGCAATTAGATGTCTTCGGTTACCTCCACTGGACTGAGGGATCAGGAAGGCCCATGTAATGTTGACAGATACTCTCTTTAAAAAAGAGCAATTTATGACTGTAGGACAAATAATTTGGCATGAATGGAGAAATGGAACATCAGCCTGAAACTATATTGAGCAGGGACAGAGGACAGCTTAAAGAATAGGAAGAGTGTACTTGAGCCTGAATTGGGTCTAATTAATTCTGAAGCTCAGCCCTGTCACTCATGGGCATAGTTATTTGAGACTGTATTAGTTAATTTTCATGCTGTTGATAAAGACATACCTGAACCTGTGAACAAAAAGAATTTTAATTTGACTTACAGTTCCACATGGCTGGGGAGGACCCAGAATCACCCAGGTGAAAGGCACTTCTTTCATGGTGTCAGCAAGAGAAAAATGAGGAAGAAGCAAAAGCGGAAATGCCTGATAAAGCTATCAGATCTCATGAGACTTATTCACTATCACAAGAATAGCATAGGAAAGACTGGCCCCCATGAATCAATTACCTTCCACTTGGTCCTTCCCACAACATGTAAGAATTCTGGGAAATAAAATTCAAGTTGAGTTTTAAGTGGGGACACAGTCAAATTATATCATTCCACCCATGGCCCCTTCAAATCTCATGTTTGTACATTTAGAAAAAAAAAAAAATCATGCCTTCCCAGCAGTCCCCCAAAGTCTTAACTCATTTCAGCATTAACCCAAAAGTCCACAGTCCAAGGTTTCATCTGAGACAAGGCAAGTCTCTTCCACCTATGAGCCTGTAAAATCAAAAGCAAGCTAGTTGCTTCCTAGATACAATTGGGGTAGAGGTATTGGGTAAATACAGCTATTCCAAATGAGAGATATTGATCAAAACAAAAGGGTTACAGGACCCATGCAAGTCTAAAATCCCGTGGGGCAGTCAAGTTTTAAAACTCCAAAATGATCTCCTTTGACTCCAGGTCTCACATCCATATGACGCTGATGCAAGAGGTAGATTCCCATAGTCTTGTGCAGCTCTGCCCCCTGTGGCTTTTCAGAGTATAGCCCCCTCCTGGCTGCTTTTATGGGCTGGCATTGAGTACCTGTGACTTTTCTGGACACACAGTGCAAGCTGTCAGTGGATCTACCATTTTGGGGTCTGGAGGACGGTGGCCCTCTTCTCACAGCTCCATTAGACGATGCCCCAGTAGAGACTCTGTAGGGGCCCTAGCCCCACATTTCCCTTCTGCACCTCCCTAGCAGAGGTTCTCCATGAGGGCCCCACCTCTGAAGCAAACTTTTGCCTGGGCACCCAGGCTTTTTCATATGTCTTTTGAAATCTAGGCAGAGGTTCCCAAACCTCAATTCTTGAATTTTGTGTACCCCCAGGCTCAACAGGACATGGAAGCTGCCAAGCCTTGGGGCTTGCACCATCTGAAGCCATGGCCCAAGATCTGTGTTGGCCCCTTTAAGCCATGGCTAGAGCAGCTGTGACACAGGGCACCTAGTCCCTAGGCTGCACACAGCATGGGGACCCTGGGCCCACCCCATGAAACTACTTTTTCCTCCTGGGCCTCTGGGCCTGTGATGGGAGGAGCTGCCATGAAAGTCTTTGACATGGCCTGGAGACATTTTCCCCATGGTCCTGGGGATTAACATTAGGTTCCTTGCTACTTATGCAAATTTCTGCAGCCAGCTTGAATTTCTCCCCCAAAAATGGGTTTTTCTTTTCTACTGCATTGTCAGCCTGCAAATTTTCTGAACTTTTATGCTCTGTTTCCCTTTTAAAATGGAATGCTTTTGACAGCACCCAAGTCACCTTTGAATGCCTTACTGCTTAGAAATTTCTTCTACCAGATACCCTAAATAATCTCTCTTAGGTTCAAAGTTTGACAAATCTCTAGGGCAAGGGAAAAATGCCACCAGTCTCTGCTAAAACATAACAAGAATCACCTTTGCTCCAGTTCCCAAAGAGTTCCTTATCTCTATCTGTGACCACCTCAGCCTGGACCTTATTGTTCATGTCACTATTGGCATTTTTGTCAAAGCCATTTACAAGTCTCTAGGAGGTTCCAAACTTTTCCATATTTTCCTTTCTTCTTCTGAGACTTCCAAACTGTTCCAACCTCTGCCTGTTACTCTGTTCCAAAGTCACTTCCATAATTTCAGGTATCTTTTCAGCAACGCCCCACTCTACTGGTACCAATTTACTTACTGTATTAGTTCATTTTCACACTGCTGATAAAGATATCTGAGACTGGGAACAAAAAGAGGTTTAATTAGACTGACAGTTTCACATGGCTGGAGAGGCCTCAGAATCATGGCAGGAGGCAAAAGGCACTTCTTTCATGGCGGCAGCAAGAGAACAACAAGGAAGAAGTCAAAGCAGAAACCCCTGATAAACCCATCAGATCTCGTGAGACATATTCACTATCACGAGAATAGCATATGGGAAAGGCAGATACCTATGATTCAATTACCTTCCCCTTGGTCCCTCCCACAACACATGGGAATTCTGGGAGATACAATTCGAGTTGAGATTTGAGTGGGGACACAACCAAACCATATCAGAGACAGACTGAGGCGATAGGAAGAACATTACTAAAATTGATTTCCTAACTAAAATATGGGAAAATCAGCACATTTCTACAGGGAAAAGAGGCTGGGCTTCACACTAGATTGTCATAAAACCGCTAATATAAATGGTGTGATAGCTGCTTCTTAGAATAAGATTTTCAGCAACAACAGGTCATATTTTAGCACAAATGGTCTCCAGATTGGAAGCTGCATGAAGGTGAGATCCATGAGTTTTCTTTTGTATCTCCCCAATGTCTTCAATACAGGCAGCACAAATATTTTTAAATTAATGAAGCAGAATGGTGATCTGAAAGGAACTTATATTAGAACCTTCTTCTAGATATGGCTCTGTCACTGACCAGCCTTTTGACATGGGAAGAGTTATTTTATTTGTAAAATGAGGAAATTGGGTGATCTTTTCTAAGATCCTCTTTTTATAATTCTAAGATGAATTAATTTTAAATTAGAAGTAAATCAGGCTGATGTAAACACACACAGCAACAACAAAATCAAAACAACACATCAAATCTAGAACATATTTTCCCTGTGAAAATGAGCAACTGTAAATGACGTGTTGATTTTTTACACTAAGGCAAAAAAAAATCTGTACTATAAACAATATATTTTCTCCAGTTGCTACTCCTTGGCTTCTCGCAGACCCTCTCTACTGGCTGATGTACCCATTCCTTAGTTGGCTGGGATGTCTGTGGCTAGCAGCTGACAGCTGTTTTCTTTCCTGAGCAGTGCTCGTGGATGTAGGAACTGACTCACCCACATTTGTACTCCCTCATAGGGAGCTGCCTAAGGCCCCAAACTGGCTACTATGGAGATAAAGGCCAGAACCTTTGCCTCAAGTGGACACAACTCTTATGGGCCATTTCATCCTCAGCACTCCCTAGGATATGTGGATGCTCCAGCAGCAGCTACTTTGCAGGTCACCTTTTCGCACTGCTCAGTTCTGCCATTTTTCCTTCCTTATAGGTGTAGATCTCAAGAGTTTTCCTTAGTTAACCTTCTGGATGCAATTCTCCATTTCAGCATCTGTTGCCATGGAACACAGTCTAAGATACAATGCAATCAAATGTACCTGTTTATGTACCTAAAAGGTATGTGTATGTAAATGGACTTCAGGATCTTTCTTGGATATTTAAATTTTCCTATGTATGTGTCCTTTCTGTTCCAGCACGGTTAATAATTTCAATATGAAGCTTGAACTATCTTACACAAGACAATACTTTAAATTATAGCCATCAGCCTAGGGTTGATGCAAATAAAGTTTCAGTCCTTTCCTTTTAGGCCAAATATATAGTCTTAGACCTATGACAAAGCTGGGCTTGAGAACATCGTGACAAGTGCTTCCTCTTCAGCAACATGTTAGGACAATTAGAAAGGAGTCTCTGTATATAAGTTTTCACTAATTCCCATATGTTATAAAAAGCTGAATAAAACTCTACATGCCTGGAATTATTCTTTGACTTATGAGAGAAGAGACAAAAGGAAAGTTCTTAAAGGCATATGACAGAGAAAAAGAAACATTCTTAAAGCTTAAAACAAAATTAATTTTGGATCACAGCTTTCTGATAATATAAAGAATCCCTTTCACTCATAAAAAAAGCTGGGACTAAATATAGCCATAATGGGTTTTAATCATTTATTTGCTCTAATTTAATTTTTACTTATGTTAGAATAAAATGTTTCCTTATGATTAAAGTAAGAGAAACAAAAAATCAAATTTTGTCATGAAAAAAGGGAGTATGTGCAACATTTATAAATGTTTTGATATGACTTATATATATATATATATATATATATATATATAGAGAGAGAGAGAGAGAGAGGAGAGAGAGAGAGAGAGAGAGAATCTAACTCTGTCTGTCAGGCTGGAGTGCCGTGGCGAGATCTCAGCTCACTGCAACCTCCACCTCCTGGGTTTAAGTGATTCTCCTGCCTCAGCCTCTGGAGTAGCTGGGATTACAGGCATGCAACATCATGCCCAGCTAATTTTGTATTTTTAGTAGAGACAGGGTTTTACCACATTGACCAGGCTGGTCTCAAACTCCTGACCTCAGGTAATCTGCCGGTCTTGGCCTCCCAAAGTGCTGGAATTACAGGCGTGAGCCACCTCAACTGGCCCTGATATAACATTTTTATGTGTGGATATTTCATAACAGATTGTATTCATCACAGTTCTCTAGAGGAACAGAACTAACAGGATGTATGTATATATGAAAGGGAGTTTATTAAGGAGAATTGACTCACGATCACAATGTAAAGTCCCACAATAGGCCGTCTGCAAGTTGAGGAGCAAGGAAGCTAGTGGTGGATCAGTCCAAGTCCCAGAACCTCAAAAATAGGGAAGCTGACAGTCCAGCCTTCAGTCTGTGGCCAAAGACCCAAGAGCCTCTGGCAAACCACTGGTGTAAGTCCAAGGGTCCAAAAGTTGAAGAGCTTGGAGTTTGATGTTCAAGGGCAGGAGGCATCCAGCATGGGAGAAAGACGAAGGCCACAGAGACTCATCAAGTCTGCTCTTCCCTCTTCTCCTGCCTGCTTTATCCTAGCCATGCTGGCAGCTGATTAGATGGTGTCCACCCAGATTGAGGGTGGGTCTGCCTCTCCCATTCCACTGACTCAAATGTTAATCTCCTTTGGCAACATCCTCACAGACACACTGAGGAATAATACTTTGCATCCTTCAATCCAATCAAGTTGACACTCATAATTAACCATCACACAGATGCAATAGTATCCATTGTTCAAGCTTTTTGGTTCTTAAAGTAATAATATAATAGGGCAAACATGGGTGAATGTGAAGAAAAACTCTGAGATATGTGATATATTTCCTTGCAATTCTAAGAGACTTTTTGTGTGGACATGAAGTCAAATGAGAAATAATTTCTTTTGATTTTTGTTACTATCCTAATTTATTTTCTATTTTGGTAATTTATAACAGAACCAGATCTACTTACTGTTTGTAACTCTTTATTTCTAAATGTTACTGGGAACTTCAAAATTTTTGAAAACTCTAATGACCTCTCTATGGCAATCAGAAAGAGATTTTTCTAAATGCAAGGGGAAGCTAACATTTTCATAATAACAGAATACCTCCACAAATGTGGAGACTAGTGCCAGAAAACACCAAAGAGCTGTTTAGCTTGAATTCTTCTGGAACCCTCTCCAGATGCCTTTCTATTTTCCTCATGACTAAGTTCGGCCATCTTACCTCTTTCTCTTTTTACCTTTGGATGCATTCGTTTTTCATATTAACTCTATTTCTCCTCTGCTGGATGAAATAAGGGAAAGACGTTACTATAGCTATTCTCTGTTGTGCAGGATTTTGTGCAGCATGGGGCCTTCAAGGGGCATCCCAGGAGGAGTAAGGTAGAGGACAATCAGCACACAGCCAGAATTTCTGTCCAGTGCTACCCCACTTGGAAACCTGACCTCTTAAGTGGACTATTTCTTTGTGTTCTTTAAAATGGTTAGTGATGCTTTCCCTGATCTGAACAAGTAGGTTTTTTTTTTTTTTTTTTCCACATTATACAGGAGATTTGAGTTTTCCTTCTTTCTTTCTTTCTCTCTTTCTCACTTCCCTTCCCTTCCCTTCCTTCCTTCTTTCCTTTTTTCTTTCTTTCTTTCTTTTTTTTTCTGAGACGGAATTTCGCTCTTGTTACCCAGGCTGGAGTGCAGTGGCACAATCTTGGCTCACCTCAACATCTGCCTTCTAGGTTCAAGCGATTCTCCTGCCGCAGCCTCCTAAGTAGCTGGGATTACAAGCATGTGCCACCAAACCCGGCTAATATTGTATTTTTAGTAGAGACAGGGTTTCTCTGTGTTGGTCAGGGTGGTCTGGAACTCCTGATACCAGGTGACCCACCCCTACTTGGCCTCCCAAAGTGCTGGAATTACAGGCATGAGCCACTGTGCTCAGCCCTTCTTCCGTTATTTCTTGTGGTTTGCTAATCAAGCTGGCAGAAAGTTTAGGGCAATTCATGGCTACATTCAACTTCCAACATCAAGTAGCACCTTCTAGTGCTGAAATCCTATTGGCGGCTTGGCCTGTTGAAGATGTAACAAGTTTTCAGTGAAATTCTGTGTGTCCTTTGGGTTTATTACTAACAGCATGAAGAGAAATTGACTAGACAAAATAAGCCATGTTGTCCAAGCTTTACCAGGTGAAAATCTTGGTTTGTGGTTATTTATTTGGTTATGAAATAAAATCGTATACAAATGCATATGCATATGAAAATATACTTTTCATTAAAAAGTCCCAGAGTATTCTGTCTTGTCTCTAGGCAGCAATTTGCACATTCTATATAGGTTTTCCCTATGTGTTTGTTCCAATCAAGCAAGCTCGGGGCTCAATCCCAAGCCACACAGTTGGTGGTAGAAGACTGGAGGCTAGTCTGCTATTTTAAGCAATATATCTATAAAAGTCCTATTTTGAACCACTGTTGCTTGGGGATCTCTGTATTTGCTATCTCCTAGCCACTCCTCCTGCACAGCATGATGCTAAGGGAGGTCAGCTTTTAACAACCTCACCCTGTTATAAATAACTAAAGGTGTTCTGTGAGCAAAAAGCTATTAAGGATGACTGCCTTATCTAGACAGTTGAAGATCTGTGAGTGAGACCACTGCTAAAACACTCCCCAAATTCATGGACGGGGTGCAGTTGTACTCTTCCCAATCAAATTCAGGAAGTAACATGACATTTTTCTGCAAAATATGTCTTACTCTTTATTGTGATTCTAAATTACAGGAGCAGCAGCCACACTCCAGAGAATTCTAGTGAATTGCACTATTTGTGCACAAAAAGCTGCTTAGAATGAAGGGTTAGTCTTTTCCATCATACAAACATTTTATGTGATTGGCAAATCAGAAAGTGGTCAATCAGCAGACAGTTACAGAGATATTTTTCATCTCTAGTAACAGCAGGATGCTAACGGGAGAGTTAAGACGAAAAGAAAAAAAAAATACATTGATTTGTTGACAGAGGCCTAGCAGCTGTCACAGTAAAACACGGTTCTCTTGCACTTAATCAATGTCAGTCTCCAACCCAATAGTTTTGTAGCCCAGATGAGAAGCAATCAAGAGGAACACCTTCATAAGCATGAAGCTTGCTAGATGGGGTTCAATGAAGTGTGTCGTTAAGCTTAGGCACTCAAAATGTGATGCATGACCCAAAGCTAATCAGAAACGCTTAACCCTTTGAAAGGAGGCAGCAATTACTTGCTTGTTTCTTTTTATTTCCTCTTTTTAAGGTAGAAAATACATTTCTTACTTCATCTACAATTTTTAAGACACCTTGTGTCTGTTTTGATGTAAAATTATTTTCCTTGCTGGATAAGTTGAAGTGTAATCATTCATCATGGCTCCCTCTTACAGTGTAGGGTACTTACTTTAAACCCATCTCATTTCTCAGAAAGACAATGCAGGAACAGTGACTAATTTCACTACCCATTTTTTATGGTTTCTTCCTGTGTAGATATTTACTTCATCAAACAGTGCTTTTATTATTAGTGCCCCTGGCCCAACGATAATGGCTTGAGATATTCATGTTTCCACAAATCAAGACAAGCTTAAAGCCCTCAATCATATTTCCTGTAGAATGAGATTTAATTTCATGTCAGTTTTCTTTTCTGATGACCAGTGAGGAAGATGCTCTGGGAAACAGAATGCTCATGACAGATTCACTTAAATGGAGCGAAAACCTGAGCAATGTAGAGGAGATGGTGGCATTCCTGGGCCATCACACTCATCTTCACCCAAGAGAAGTCAAGTCTTAAGGGCTTATGTTTCTTTCTAGCTCTCACAAAAATAGTACTCCTAGATTATGGTGGAGGGGGTTGGTTGAGTGTGGGCTATGAACTATCTGGGGAAAACCAAAAACACAAAAACCCTGTTTCTTTACTTATTGTGAATATCAAAGACCAAAGAATGTAATATCTGTCTTTTCTGTCATTTTTCATTTTATTTGCTCTCAGAAATAATCTGTGGGTTAAGGGAATGAGAGTGACAGAAAGAGAGTGTGGGTGAGGGAGAGTGAGAGACCAAAAGGCCTTGATAGTATGCAATGAGAAAAACATGCAATAGAGATTGTAAAATATAAAATTCCTATACAGTAGTTCATGCTTGAGATTGCCAGAACAATTTTTAAATAAAAAAATAGATAGGAAATTAAAATGTGCTTTCATAGGATTGTTGCTGGTAAACTTTTTTTTCCCCTACAATTTAGATACAACTTGTTAATGAGTAGATTATGATCATGAGAGTCATGAGCTTTTAGGCAGGGTTTTTCACTGGTCAGGTGGGCCACTATGAATCAATGTTTTAATTAATGAGAGAGTTCAATTATTTACCCCAAATTCTAATTCTTCTTCTTTTTTTTTTTTTTTTGAGACAGAGTCTTGCTCTGTTACCCAGGCTGGAGTGCAGTAGCACGATCTTGGTGCACTGCAAGCTCCACCTCCAGGGTTCACGCCATTCTCCTGCCTTAGCTTCTCGAGTAGCTGGGACTACAGGTGCCTGCCACCACGCCCAGCTAATTTGTGTGTGTGTGTGTGTGTGTGTGTGTGTGTGTTTAGTAGAGACGGGATTTCATCATGTTAGCCAGGATGGTCTCAGTATCCTGACCTCACGATCTACCCATCTCAGCCTCCCAAAGTGCTGGGATTACAGGTGTGAGGCACTGCACCTGGCCACCAAACTCCAATTCTTATTTGACATATGATATGGTTTGGCTCTGTGTCCCCACTGAAATCTCATCTTGTAGCTCCCATAATTCCCACATATTATGGGAGGGACTCTGTGGGAGATAATTGTATCATGGGGGCAGGTCTTTCCCATCCTGTTCTTGTGATAGTGAATAAGTCTCACAAGATCTGATGGTTTTACAATGGAAGTTTCCCTGCACAAGTTCTCTCTGTTTGCCTGCTGCCATCCATGTAAGACATGGTTCCTCCTTGCCTTTCATCATGATTGTGAAGCTTCCCCAGCCACATGGAACTGTAAGTCCGTTAAACCTCTTTCTTTTGTAAATTGCCCAGTCTTGGGTATGTCTTTATCAGCAAAGTGAGAGTAAACTAACACAACATACAAATACTTTTAATATCTTTTCCACATTTGTGAGAGTTTGGTTTCTAATATACAGAAATCACAATTTATTCTGACTAGTAAGATGAAAACAAAACAAGACAAAAATTTAAAAATAGGGTGGAGGGGCTGAGCATGGTGGTTCATTCCTAAAATTCTAGCATATTTGGGGGGCCAAGGCAGGAGGATCACTTGAGTCCAGGAGTTCAAGACCAGCCTGGGGCAAGAGAGCAAGACCCCATCTCTACAAAAAAATTGTGAAAAGTAGATGGGTGTGGTGGCATGTAGTTGTAGCCCTAGTTACTTGTGAGGCTGAGGAGGGAGGATCATTTGAGTCCAGGAGTTTGAGGTTACAGTGAGCTATGGTTGCACCTCTGCACTCCCGCTTGGAAGACTGAGCAAGATCCTGTCTCTAAAAATAATAAGAATAAATTAATTAAAAATAAAAGTAGGATGAAGGACCAAACAGATTTTTATGTCTTTGCATATGGATATGACTGCATAAAGCAGAACAAATGCAAGACCATCACTATAAAGAATATACTCAAGTTTTTAAGTGAGCAAGAGACAGATCATGGAAATGTATCGTTTAGTTACTGTTGTAGGACTTTCTCCTTAGGTCAGCTAAAAGACGTGCTCTTGTCACACAACCATGAAAGATTAGGCTTGCAGACACTTAGAAGGGTGAGAAGGACAGGGTTTATTGAGTGAAAAGGGAAATAAGGGCTTTCAGCAAAGCAAGAGTCCTGCTAGCAGGCTTCCACCTCACCAGTTGAAACCCTGGTTGCCACTCCAGAACAGGAGAGGCCAAGTTCTTCCCCACTGCACATGGCGCAAAATTCCCAAAGCTCCACCCCAATGCACACTCCTCCCAGTGGGCAGACCTGTCAGAGGTTCTGCAGGGACCCCTTTCTACTTGGCTGTCTCATAATCACTTTTTACAAATTCAAGACATGTAAGAAATCATTGATATTTTTCTTTGTTGTGAACTGTCATCATCTTTCCTTCCTTTTTTGTTATTACTATATATAAAATAATATTTTAAATAATTTCACAGGGTATTTATGACCCCTGTCTCTCTAAGCCATTTTGACTTCATAAATTCTTAAGTTACTCACAATAGCAAGTTCTTCTTTGACAAACATATTTAGGAGCAGAGCTCTGGAGATTGTGGAGAGATAATATATTGATAAATCCTTACCACCCTTTTCTCTTAAGATTTTGACCAACTTCCCCTCTCAAAATGTCCAGATCCAAAGGATTTATCATCTACCAAGTTACATAAGAGAGTATAGTACAGAGAATCTGTACCATCTGCATACTTGTCTAACCTAGTCTTATATTTGCACCTTAATGGGGTGTTAGCGCTTTTATTTTGCATATCCAATACTTCTTTAATGCTGGAGCTTTTTTCTCCAAAAGCCCTTATGGAAAATGTTTATTTTCATCCTTATCAGTACTATTCCAATATTTATCAGTTCTGAAGTGTTAGATTATCTTTATTATCAATTTGTCAGGGCCTAGTCTAAAAAGACATTGATTGATAGTTACTGAAATGCTACTATGGAGACTAGGAATTCAACTTGGATAAAGATGAGCTGTTTACATTGTCTGGACACAATTAGACAAGCATTGTTAAGTGCTTTTTTTCCCTAATAAGGAGACCTGTTAGACACCTGAATAATGGCACAGCCCGCTACATCAATGAATGAGACAAGCATTTCACATGCAGCTCCCAATGAGCTTATGGGAAACTCCAATGGGATAGGAGCCACTGGCTTTACATACTGGAGCATACATGTGTTATATCTGATTATGAAAATTTCAAACATATACAAGAGTAGAGAAAATAGTGAAATGAATGACCTGGACACCTATCCCCTATATTTCACATGGTTACTCTTTAGCTATATTTTCTTTACAGAACAAAAACATACACACAATTTTTCTTTTTTCTGCTTAAGTAAAACAGGTGTGTTTTGAATATGTGTGTTCTTGTATTATTCTGCTGTCATGCTGCTAATAAAGACAAACCCAAGACTGAGTAATTTATAAAGAAAAAGAGGTTTAATGGACTCACAGTTTCATATGGATATGAAGGTCTCACAATCATGGCAGAAGGCGAGGAGGAGCAAAGTCAGGTCTTACACGGCAGCAGGTTGTGCAGGGAAACTCCCATTATAAAACCATCAGATCTCATGAGACTTATTCACTATCATGAGAACAGCATGGGAAAGACCCACCTTCATCTCCCACGTGGTCCCTCCTGCAACTATGGGAATTATGGGAGCTACAATTCAAGATGAGATTTTGGTGGGGACACAGCCAAATCATATCAGTTCTATACTACAGAAGATGTCTATTTTGAACTCACTGCAGCATTATATCCATTGTGTGTTTAGCTCATTTTCACTGGAGTTGTCAGAGACAAAGTGTCTCACATGATACACCAAGTAAATGTTAAGAATCTTAAATGTCATTTTTATTGTGGTCACATTTTTTATTTTTCATTTGAGGATAGAGTTTTATAATGGTATTAGCTATTCATGGAAAATATAGTTAAAATTGCTAACATTCATTGTTTTAGTCCATTCAGGCTGCTATCATAAAAATAGCATAGACTGGGTGGCTTATATACAGAAGAAATTTATTTCTCACAGTTCTGGAGGCTGGGAAGTTCAAGATCAAGGTGTTGGTAGATTTGGTGTCTGATAAGGGACCTCTTTCTGATTTATAGGCAGCCATCTTCTCACTATAATCTCACATGGAGGAAAGGGCAAGGGAGCTTCCTGGGGTCTCTTTTTAAAACAGCACTAATTTCATTCATGATGGTGCCATCCCCATGGCCTAATTACCTCCCAAAGATCCCCACCTCCACATGCCATCCCACTGGGGGTTAGGATTTCAATATATAAATCTGAGGGGGACTTAAACATTCAGTCCATAACATATATGCTCTTCAAATTGGAATATCTAGTCCACGTTCTTGGGTAGGTATATTTTTGCTAATATTACATTTTTAAATTCACAGAACACAAAGACAGATGCATAAGATGCAATGAAGGGAAACCAAGGCTTGAATCTAGTGTCCCTTTAGCTCTAAGAGGGTTTCCAAAAACTGGAGGAGGACAACTTAGATATACCTGAAAACCGTACAGTACTTTTTTGCCTCCTGGGGAAACATCATTCACATTGGGATACATCTAGCTAATTCTTTATTTGCTTTAAATACTGATTAAAACTACTAATACCTATGGAGTTATCAGCTATATTTGCTCCCAACTTGGAGACTGGACTTATCTTTGTCTTAATCTTTCCTAGGTTGTAGATCACTTCTGTTTTTCTTCTACTTCATTTGACTTGATTCTTGTCTATGACCAAGGCTACAAACTATAGCCTTATTCCCACCAGTATTTGCAACATTCTCTGAATATTTGCACCCCAGTCTGCTTTCCTTACGACCTTAATTGTGATCAGTAAATCATCTTCTTACATATTAATTTAAAGAAAACTTTTCCATGTAGTCTGCTCATATGTTGGCTCAGCCCTGTTTTCCGTATTGATCAATTGATCTTATTGCGCTCCTTTGAAAGATGGTGGATGTGTGTGTTGGCTAACTGTGCCTCAGTTTATACTTCTGAACAGTGGACTGGCAAGAATTCTGAGCTGAGGTTTCTCCAAAGACAATACTGTTATCATAACTGAGTTAGTTAGGGTTAAAGTAAGGTTAAGCACCTAGTGCACAACTTAACTAACACATGGTAGGTGTTCTATAAATGTCGATGTTTCACCCATTTTCTGCCTATCAGAGACAAAGGGAAAAGGAAAGAGGACGGGAAAGAGAGACTGTAATATGTGTTGTACTACAAGATTTTTCAGATTCAATATAGAAGAGATTTTGGCCTTTCACAGCTGCCCACATTCTCTTGTTGAATTTAGCCGTTGCCTTAGCTGTGCTTACCTGTGGAGGGAAGCATGGGTGACAGCTGCCTTCAGCAGTTTGCTCAGAACTGAATTTAGATGTGTGATTGCCATACCATAGAGGCCCTAGAAACTCTCAGTAGGGCTAACACATCTTCCATTTGGATTATTAAACCCAAATCTTCTATTTGCTGACATCTCTAACTGAGATTCTACAATGTAGAAAAGGAAAATCCTCATGTCCATTACAATCAATAAACAGTTTCTGAACATCTCCAATGACATATCACTAAGCTCTCAGAGGGTTACAGAAATGACTCACATATAGATCATATTTCTTTCCATTCAGCAGACACACACATACACACACACACACGTAGTCACAGTCTGAAAGGATGGCAGTATGTCTTCTGATTTACAAAGTCTGGTCTGTTCATGTATAACATGCTATATTTCCAGATGACATACTAAAGAGTCTCCTACATAATTGTCACATCCATTTGCTCCCAGTTCTCTTTATATTTTTATTTAAGATAAATGGCTCACAAGTGCTCTCAGTTGACACATTTTTTGTTTGTTTGCACATGAAAGCATGTGGAATGAGCAGGCATGGAGGGAGACTGGCATGAAGGTCCATGGAGCCGGTGAAGAGAGCTTGGGCTCCATGCTAAAGGGAGAAATTATTAGAAATCAGGTTTACCAAATCTTTTCCTCAATGTGTTATTAAAAAGGAAGGTGCACAGGTTTTTAGCTATTTAGTCACCTCTATATGCAAAGCATTTGAAAAGTAACTCTGAATGTTATTTGATCAATGGAAAGCGATGAATCATCACATTTCAATAATGCCGTATGTACGGGGATGATAAATGAGCAAGTGATTGGTGTTGGGGTAATGAAAGGAAATGCAAGCAATGCAGATGTTGCTCAGCTCCAATGGTAAGGCGCATTTGTCAGGAAATTCCCACTCAGAGTTTTATTTATTTCCCCTTCCTCCACTCACCATCTATCTTATCTTTTTGCTTAATTACAGCCCAAAGTAGTTTTAGGAGGTTACGGTCAAGTGTTGCAGAAATATAACTGTTAAGTTTTTCTCTCATTTTCTGTGTTTTCTTTTAAGTTTTATCTAAGTGTGTTCCTATTTTCGATGCTGTTTTATGCTTAGTTCTTATATGAAATTTTTATTTTATTTGAATGTAAAACTTCTTTACATTTAGCATTGAGTATTGTACAGTCTTGGTTTGTGGTTTAATTTATAATAACTAGGTAACAAAGTTAGAACTCTGAATGGCTTCAGAATAAATATTGGATTTCCAAATCCATTCTTGCCAAATAAAAAGTCATGTTTATGTTAGTTACATAGCTAAAGGGAAGAGATTAATGGGAGATGTTTTAGATAAGAAAAGAATAAAAATAAGGGTCCAATCAATGTACATCCTATGGAAAAGATAAATAATATTTCTGAAATGATTTAGAGAATAATTTTCTCAAAAATTGAGCATGTTGTGTTTGAAAAAATATCAAAATTATTTGTGCTGTGTTTTTCCTTTCTTGTTTGGTATAGCTTATGGTAAGCAAGGAAAGAAAAATATACTGTATTTTACCATATTTTTTTCTAGAGTAAGATTATGAATGTTGTATGAGCAGAAGAATAATTTTGAATCAATTTGGGCTGCCCTCAACCCTCTTCCCTACCCCAGAGCTAGTTTTTAAACTATATAAAACATTGGTCTGGAGTCCATTAAGAGTTTATTACGTATCAACTATACACACCCTCTGTTGCTATAGGGTGTGGAAACTTGAGTGCAAATGAGAGGATATGGCTTCATTAGTTTACTGTGATTGCTATAACAAATTAACACAAGCCTGGTGGCTTAAAACAACAGAAATGTATTCTCTCACAATTCTGCAGGTCATGGTCTGAAATTAAAGTGTGCTGGCAGGGTCACGCTCTCTCTGAAGGCTCCAGGGAGGAGTTTCTCTTTACCTCTTTCAGCTTCTGGTGGTATTCCTTGGCTTGTGGATGTAATCACTCCAGTCTCAGCCTCTGTCTTCACATGACCTTCTCCTCTTCTCCCTGTGTGTCTCCGGTAAGGACACTTGTCACTGGATTTAGCTCTTACCTGGATAAGATCACATTCACACACTCCAGGAATTACAGCATGGGCATATCTTTTTGGGTCCACCATTCCATCTTCTATAATGACTTAGGTGAAGCTATGTTATCAAGGCTGCTAAAAAATATTCAGAGTTGAGATGTGATGTAGTAAACTGCATCAAAAGTAGTAGAAAAGTCATTTTCCACTTTGTAGAACCTTCCCCATATTTTACTTTGACCATCTTTTCTCAGCACTATCCCCAGCTTGTCTGCTTCCTCTTACTAAGCCAGCAAAGCTTGCCTTGCAGCTAGACTCATGTCTGCTACATAGTATGCATGTGACGAATAGTTGGTAAATGAATGGAAATGAACTTTCTGTTTTATAGATTTTAGTATAGAAGCAATATGTGGTTTTTGAAAGTTTTCCAAAATATGGTTTGGAATTATACTTAAAATATTAAAGCAGCTTTTTTTGAAGGACCTATTTCCCAAATATTCAGTCACTTCTCCAAGTGTGGGATATGTCTCACCAAGTAATGGTCACTTTTCGAAATATAAAATCAATGAATCTGTTGGACCAGGAGAGAGGCATGCTAAATCCACGTGTAAGGATTGTACAAAGGGACAGAACTAACATCTAGAGCATCCTAAATTAGCTAAATGAGGGTGCACAAGAGGAGTTTTAGAAAAAGTGGGCATCAGTAGGGAAGACCATGAGGAACTTGGTGAGAGTCCTGTTTGTAGAAAGTGAATTGATTCCAGAGATTGAGATGATTAGATGGATTATATTATTTAGTTTATTTTTTATAAAAATAAAAATAACTCTTTTTTTCCACCTTCCATTATAAAGGTATTATTAAACTATCTTTACCTACAGAAACATAAGGAAGAAAACAATTCCTGTAACTTTACAACTCAGAAATAAATTTGTGTATGCCTGGCTGGCTTGAATGAGTATTCCTCCAAAATTCTTACGTTGAGATTTAAACCTCAAGGTGATGGTATCAAGATGTGGGGCCTTGGGGGAAGTGATTGTCATGAGGGCCCCCCTTTTATGAAGGTGGTTGAAGAGATCACTCTAAGACCATTTTTGCTCTTTGCTCTTCCATCCCTTCCACCATGTGAGGACACTTAGATGGTGCCATTTACGCGGAACTAACCCTTACCATACACCAAATCTGCCAGTGCCTTAATCTTGGATTTTCCAGGCTTCAGAAGGGAAGTTTCTGTTGCTTATAAATTACTCATTCTTAGACATTTTGTTATAGCAGCACAAACAGACTCAGATAATATCTAAGGACAGTTGACAGCTAAAGGTTGTTGTTCTGGAGGGAAAGTTGAACTGATAGAGAAGAAGAGAAGTGAGTCCTTCAGCTGCAGAATCAGAACCAACCATAAGTAGTAGGGAGTCTAGATGAATCCTGAGGTCAAATGCCAGAGAAAATAGAAACAAAACAAAACAGGAACTGTGTTGCAAGATGAGGTAGGGCAAGTGGTTTATAAGGTTTGCTTTTGTATAGTGCTGGTAGCTTGCCATGACAACAGTCCTGGTAGGTCGGGGGAGCTGAGAAGTATCAGATAGCATGAGATTCAGGGGAAATTAGTAGAGGAGTAGAAAGGAGATTCACTGGGCTGGGCGTGGTGGCTCACGCCTATAATCCTAGCACTTTGGGAGGCCAACGCGGGCAGATCACCTGAGGTCAGGAGTTTAAGACCAACCTGCCCAACATGGTGAAACCCCGTCTCTACTAAAAATAATAATGATAAAAAAAATCAGCTGGGCATGGTGGCGGGTGCCTGTAAACCCAGCTACTCAGGAGGCTGAGGCAGGAGAATTGCTTGAGCCATGGAGGCAGAGGTTGCAGTGAGCTGAGATCACGCCATTACACTCCAGCCTGGGCAGCAGGGGATATTCACTAATTTTAAGCAATTGTTGAAGCAGTAATTTAAACATGCCAAGATTAACATGGCAACTAATTATCGCAATAGTTTCCATACCAGAATATTTATTACTTTATTTAATGATTTGTAGCCGGATTACTTCTAAAAACGTTTGCAACAGCTTTCAAACTAGAATTGTTTGTAATTGCACATAATTGTTAACATATTGTCCTGGGTCTGGCCTTGCTACCTAAGTCACTATTTCTTATTTGGAGGAAAGGAAATTGAACTTTGAGTGGATTCTGATGCACACCTAGTGTTAAGAGCCACTGTTCTGGGATGGCTGCACTCTGAGTGGAAGCAGTTCTCAGTGCCAGGGGTATGAGTTGATTTGAGGAGCAGGATCGAAGCCTGTGAGATGTCATTGGTAGAAACAATCAAGGTCATTGGAGTTAAGCTTCCGTTTGTGGGAGCCATAATGAGGAAGCCATTTTGGAGATTTGGACCAAGAGCCCTGGTCGTGGGGATAGTCAGACAGAACAGCCACACACATTTGGGATTAGTACAGTGGCAGCCTTGTGAGTTGCCATGAAAGCCTCAGAGGAGTAAATTCTCCCCAGACACAGAAGATGCTTCCATGCTTGAGTGTTCATAGGGCAATTGCACCTATCCCACTGCCAGGCTAGATTTTCATGGGTGTATGAACTAGCAGGGGCAGAACTTTGGCACCTGTGTCTGGGCAGGACAGGGGCTGGCAGGAAGAGACACATCTGGAACTAAGACTTGTTCCGCCACTCTTTTTGTTTGGAGGATTAATGGAGCTTGCCATGTAATAGCTCAAGAGAGCCTGTCATTGCCTGAGTTAACTCCCCTTTGCTGGGGAGAATGTCTGCTGAATGCATAACAGAAAAGGATGCAGTTTCATAGAATTTGAGTTACCCTCTCAATTCCTAAGCCCAGCATGCTTAGAATTATCTTCAGCACCACCTACTTCAAATCTGACATCTAGTCAGCTATTTGGGGGGGTAAAGCAAACTCACTTTTTAGTAGACAGTGAAATAAAAAGTTGTGTGTTGTGTGTGTACTATATGTTGTGCGTGTACGCATCTGTGTCAGGAGTAGAGGTGATGAAGAAGTGAAAGGTTCTTGGGAAAAACAGTCAAATTCTCTGTGGATATAAACAGCAAAACCACTGTACCACCACCAGTTAAAGTACAAATAGGAGTTTAGTTAAAGGAAGCTATCAAAAAATGATTTCATGTCACTTAAGATTAAAGATAACCTAAATCAAGGGTATATAAAAACAATACTAAGATATATTCACTACTTCAGAGTCAAGGGTTTTTGTTTGTTTTCGAGGTTGGAAAGAAATACTAAAGAGAATTTGGAAATTGAAGAAAGTAAATCTCTATAAAGGTCAGATTGTAAAGGACAATGGCAGTTTTCAGGTTCGGCCTAAGGAGAGTATGATATGGCGTGGCTGTGTGCACTCCCATGTGCTGATTAGTGATAATGAAAAGCAGACGATGACAGCCCTTTAGCAGTGATTATTGCTGATGGGTGAAGGAGGATTCCTGGGATTCAGGGCAGGCCAGGTCTCTGACACAGCTTTCGGCTCACTGACTTTCAATCCTCACAGGTCGACTTGGCCTGATCGGTCATCTTCAATTCAGGGTAATAGCAGTAATTTTCGCTTTATTCATTTTTGCCTCTTGGCTGGAGATTCTTTAGCACATCACTTAGTGAAGGCCTTGGCCAGTTGCTGTCAGCTTTTGATGAAAAGAAGACTTTTGATTGTGACTAGCATTTTAAGCGTTCATATCTGCCTTTGACTCAATCAGTTATTTTCTGGGTTATTTTACATGGATTTATATTGGAACAGATGATCCATCCATCCTTCCTGTTTCTCTCCCTTCAGTCCCTACCCCAATTTCTTTCACTGTCTCTCTTTTTTTCACTATTATCTGTCAAGAAATATTTTTACCATATGACATACATAGGCAAAAATAAATTATGACATTTTGGGAAAATATCAGCTGCCCTTTCCTTCCTTACATGCTAATATTCTAAAGCTGAGTATTTTTGTCCTGTGGAAAATCTGAAAAATTATGGAATACAGTGGCCATAGTGAGTGCGATTTCTATGAAACATTTTCAGATCTATGTGGGTGACTCTGATTTCACAGGAGCACCCTCTTAATTGATTCACACATTTCTCCATGCAAATTCCCTTTGCCTTATCTGTAATGGACTCATACCTAAAGTTTTACAGAAAATGTGTCTTAAAGAGTATATATATATTAAAAATCTTTTCAAATGTTGAGCATTAATAAAATAATGCAAAAATACCTTCCCTCTATGCTGTTTGTTGGACACCTTCTCTCAGGCCCCTGAGTCACCAGTCTTGGCAACTCTAGTGAAAAGATGAGCTCTCTCTGCCTCCACATGGGCATTCCAATAGTATGATGCTGCCTCTGAAAAGGCTATTATAACAGGACTCTCTGGGTCATTTTATTGCCACTGTTCTAGTTATGGTCCCATCATTGGTCGTACAATTGCAATCCCAGTCTCTCCACTTTATTGTCTCTGTTTTATACTGTCAGCATAGATTCCTTCTAAAATTTTCACTTTGTCCCTAGAAATGGTTAAATAACTCCTAGTACCCCAAGTCAGGAATGAAAGTTAATTCCCATAAAATGAAATGTGATATCTCCTCAGGATTCTAAGAGCAACTTGAAATTTTTGAAGCATATTTAAAGAGAGAGTTTGGGTGGAACATGCATATTTTAAGTTGAAACTGAGAACAAACATAATGGAAAATCCATATATATGTTTGGTTTAACTTCATTTCAATGTATATATAGCCTTATTCATCAGATTAAAACTATATTAATATCTAAAATAATTTATGGAAAATACTTGGCCACCAGAAGAAGCCTATATGGTTCAGAAAGTTAAATATGAATATTTTTAACTATGAATATAATTATAAATATAATTATAAAAATATAACTGGAATTTAGAAAAAATCAGCAAACTTCAAGTGGTCAAGAATTCAGAATTTCATAAAATGTGAAAACTGTACTTTCTGAAAAAATAGTAATATGAATGTAAATGTACATACATAACAATAGTACAATAATCTAAATTAGGAAATTAACATTAATCTAATTATTATTATTTTACAGACTTTATTCAACTTATGTGAATTGTACCAGGAATATTCTTTTTTTTTTTAACCCAAAATCAAATCCAGGATTACATGTGGTACAGATTGAGTATCCCTTATGCAAAATTCTCAGACAAAATGCTAATGTTTCATGCTTCATATTCTTGGGATTTGGGAATATTTGCATGTCTGTGCTGAAATGTTTTGGGGATGGGACTCAACTCTAAACATGAAATTAATTTATGTTTTATATATACATCGTGGGTGTGTGTGTATATATATATGTATATGTATACAGCCTGGCAGTAATTTTAGACAATTTTAAATAATTTTGTGCATGATAAGAACCTATAGTTGCAACCCATCACATGAGATCAGGTGTGAATTTTTTCACCTGGGGCATTATGTCACCACCCCCAAAATTTTGAATTTTGCAACATTTTGGATTTTTGATTTTTGGATTAAGGATCCTCAATCTGTATTTAGTTGATATATCTCATTAGTCTCCTTGATCAATTATTGATTTTGGGACCGCAGCAAATAAGAATCAGTCACAGTCCTCATCTCTCCAACTTTTGCCAATAAATAAATAAAACAAAGCAAAATCCAAATCCTAAAGTCTTAAGAGACTGAACTGAGATTCTAGAAGCCACTAGGAAATGATATATTACCTACTTCTTGGACTTCCCAAAGCAATAACAAATTTCTTAGAGATTTTGCTCTCCATTATGCAAGTCATGAAAAATGGATTTGGGGATCTCCTGAGGCTTGCCGGACAGCTAATTGGAATGCCAGTGGTAAATGAACAGATTTGCTCAAGCATTTTGCTATTACCTGCTATCTTTTTCATTTCATCTCTAGCTCATGATCCTGCCAGGCAAAGTCGGGGTACAGCATTTGGCCCTCTGCTGAACCATCAGGCAGTGTTTGAGGAAAGTCATCTCTGTATAATGTGGCAGGCCAAATAACAGTGACAGGATTGTGAGCATGAACAAACAGGATGTAGAGGGAACTACATCAAATCATCTGTGCAAAGAAAACATTAGAGTTCTTCCCAAACTGTTATAGCTTAAAAAATAAATACGAAAAAATTAGAGCATCAAATGTTTCAATCCTAAAGTCACTTTTAACACTGCAAATTAGCATCTTGTTCTTAGCTCTAGAACGTTAATGATGGCTATTAAAATATACATTCAGTTAAAGATATTTATTGCACCTGTTCATTCTCCATGTAATTGATATTTAAATACAGAAATTAGTAAAACATAATCCTTATTCTGAGGATGTTTATAGTCTAAGGTACGTTGTCAAATAGAAATCTGATGCCAGTCACATTTGTAATTTTAAATTTTCTAATAACCATGTTAAAAACAGAAAGGAACAGGTGAATTTAATTTTAATAACTTATTTATTTTATCCTGCATCTTGAAATATTTTATTACATCATTATAATATGAAACATTATTAATAAGTCATAAATTTTGTGTTTATATTCTGGGTCTTCAAAATTTGGTGTGTATATTATACTGACAGCACATCTCAATTTAGACTAGCCACATATCAAATGGACTTGCTCCATAGGACAAAGACTATATCTTATAACAAAGAGCATTGCTATACTAAATACATTTGTAGTTTTAGTATTTTCACCTTTTAAATGAATGAATAGAAACAGAGTCAAAGAAGTAATCACTGAGACATTTGAGCCAAGTCTTGAAGGTATGCTGGATCCACTTGGGAATAAAGGAGAAAAGAATGGGAAAAAGCAGGAAAATATTGCCAGGTGGAAGAATGAAGACATACAAAGACCTTGAGATCTGAGTTTTATTTCAAAAGAAGCTGCTTTTCCTCTAATCACAAGATATGAATTTATCTCATAATTGAAATAACCTGTTAAGTTTTCTTACAGTCTTTTGATTACACAAAATTTTGGAGAAAACCATGATAGAAATACAGTGTAGAAGTGACTAATTGTCAAGGTGGTTTGCACCAGAGAGTTAATTGATCTCGAGAATTCAGGTCAATTTTCTTTGCAGCCTCATATTAACCAGGTTCTTTCCATGAATAATAACAACAAAAATGTGTGTGTGTGTGTGTGTGTGTGTGTTGTGTGTGTGTGTGTGTGTGTGTGTGTGTGTGGTTTATATTTCCTGAGATTAGTGCAGAAAGAAGAGTTCAGAATTCTGATGCAGTCTGACATTATTAAGTTTTAGCTTTTTAAGAAATCAAATGAGGATCAGCAGCACTCTCATAGCTTTGACATGAATTGACTACAGAGTGACATTTCTAAAATCCACTGACCGATGCCAAATCCTTATGAGGAAGAAAACAGATTGCTCCATCTTGGTGGAAAGAATCATGTACTCATATGTATGCCAATAACTTTTCCCCAGGGACCTCTTTTAAGTCTGGTTCAAACTTACCGAAAACTAATGTACAGTCATTTTCTCTAGTTTAATTTTGTCCTCATTCTGTAGATAAATGATGAGTTTATGTATCTAATGCTATCAGTTAGCAACCATTCACACAGCTCCTAAGCTAAGTGAGGAAAGAAAAAATAATAATAAAAGAAGAAAAAGCTATTTAAAAAATGCAGGAGTTGAATATAGCGCCCTTTTATCTAACACGTTTCAAATATGCAGACCTTTCTTTTATAAAGAAAGGAGGGTCAGTGAACAATCCTAGAATTGAAAAGCACACCAGCCTCACTGAATTACTCATTTTCCTCAGGAAATAGAAAGAAAGGTGAAAATGAAGACTGCGTCCAAATGCAAACCCACTCAAATGAAGTGTGAACGCCAATCAGTGTTAGCAGTGGTCTGGCAGCCTTGGTTCCAAACAGCAAGTAAAGACAGCAAGTGCCTCAGTGTCACTGCCAGCCCTGCCCTGTGTGCTTGTCTGTTCTGGTGGTGGGATACAGTTGGTGCACACAAAGAGCAAAAGGCCTGTCTTGTATCCATAATGAGAGGCAGATTCTGCACTAATTATTCTGGCAGAGAGCTTGTGCAAAAGTGATGTACAGCATTTTTCTGAGGACTGCTTACTGTTGGTGTGCTCCTTTTCCGTCTTATGATCTGTATGTAAGACACATGTGGGAAACTTGAAAATGAACGGTTATGTGAAAAATGCATACATGAAAAGCAACCCTTTTTATTTATACTAGATATGCTAGCTTTTATTTTAAAGGCTAAATTCTCTTAACATTTCCTTTTCTGGAAAGACTCACCTAAAGTCTTTGCGCATGCAAATTATTAAATTCCATACATGACGTTGCACTTTTTCTCTAGTCAAATGAAGCAGGAAGCTTACAAAAAGTGGACTCACGTTTATAATAGTTAATGTTGTAAACAAATCCACTCAGATTTAACAAGTTTTTGCCAATGCTGATCCAGAGCAAGACATTTTAAAAAAATCTCTGCAAAGTCAGCAGACATTACATCATAATGTAATAATACCATTCTATTAGTAAAATATTTCAAAGTTAGAAGGGGAAAAAAATCTTAACGGACATGCTTTTAAGTTCTCACGAAAAGCAGAACATAAATCTATTGTGAATCCCATGTCAATCTGGATGAAACTCAAAATTAGCTAAACATTTGGATTAAATGTGTAGGGCTAGCACCTTATACTATTTTACTAAGCTTCAAGAGATGAGAGGGAAAACGTGGTGACAACAAGGGCAACAACAACAACAAAAAACAGAAAGCCACATTTTGAGTAACCTTCCTCAAGTATTATCAGAATTTAAATAAATAATCTCTTGAATATGATAAAATTTTCCTCTTGTAAAACCTAAAATATGACCAGATAGAAAAATATTAAAATGGGATTTTTTTAACTTCAAAAATAATAACTATAAGTCAGACATCCAGTAACATTAATGACCCTGACAGACATGTAAAATGAGAATAAAAGAAAAAAGTACCCGCAGTATGAGAAAAAAAAAAAAAATCACAAAGCTCATGAACTTTTTTTTTCTGTAAAAGAGTTATCATCAAGCAATATAGTTCTTAAAAATAAGGCAGTAGATTAAAAACAGATGGTAATACACAAAACAAGAACAAAAAATGAGAAAGTTAACATCCACATTAAATCTTTACCCAAATGTTGGAAAATACTTTATCCGTTTAAGAGCCTCTGAAAGCATCACTGCCCATATGTGGCTGACACTATTTGTTGACTACTATGATAAGCATTACCAGCCCCTAATGCATTTGTTACTTTCTACCATAAAGGCTAGAAAAACTTATTACTCATTTTCCCAGCATTCCTGGCAGTGAGAAGTGACCACATGACACAACGTGAACAAGTATGTTGGAAAATTTCTGAAAAGATTTTTACATTCCTGATAAAAGAGAGAGAAGTAGCTGACATCTCTCTCCTCTTCCCCACCCCACCTTTCTTTTTAATAACTTAAATGTGACTATGATGTTTGCAGCTGTGATAACATCTTTTGATCTTGCAGGGAAGGTAAACATAGATCCCTGAAACATCATCCTTCATACCTTTGATGTGTTGAATCATTGCCAACTGTCACACACCTCTACATTATAATTTACACAAGAAAAATAAACTTCTATTTATTTAAACCATTGAGATAGGTTTTCTGTTACTTGTGGCCAAAAATATTTCTAACTGATGAACATAACAAAATCATATTCCTGAAATCATCAGAAAAACATAAATTATGTTTCACGTTATTGGAGTTTAGGTGGCTAATAAATAGCAATCCTGTTCCTTGAGTTTGGACCAACTGAGAGTCACAGTATTCATGCAGAAACCAAAATATTAACATTATTACAAGTTTTATTTTGAAGGGTATGGTTTCAGGCTGGATGGAAATTCATCGCTAATAAGCACCCCATAATTAGATAGATTTGAATAACTGGCCTTGACATGTAAAACTTACATCGTGAAATAACTCAGATATTCTTTCTTCACGAGAAGGTGGGTCCAAGGAAGGAGAGAGGGCTGAGGCATAAATGCTTACTTTCTTCCATCAGATTTACCAGTCAGCAAAAGCAACAGTCTGCGAATACAACCCAGCCTATTTCCACCTTTATGATGTTAATACCAACAGCTTTTCCATTTTAGATTATCTCGGGTCCACTACTGGTTATTTCAGATTTGTTCTAAGAAAGCCCTAACATGGACCAAAATAGTACACAATTACATTAATTCTAAGACACTGCTGTAACCAAAGAACAATTGATGTCTGGCCATGTTGTCTGGGAAAGCCCACTCAAAGTACTGTACAAAGATTAAAAATCAACATACAGAAAATCCGACAATCTAGAGATATTGCACGTTTTTATTAGGTTGGTGCAAAAGTGCGGTTTTTGCCATTGATAATAGTATGAATGCCCTTTTATAATCAAAATCCAAGAAGAATTTAACAAAGATTAAATTCCTTTGCAGTTAAAGTCCTATACCCAAGTAACTTATAACCCGCAATCAAATCTTCTTAACCCATGTGAGTTAAAAGCTCAAAGTCCAGAGAAATTAATACCCTCCCAAATGTCATATTTTGTTCAGGCTTAGTCAGAAAGGTTCTCAACACTTGGAATCCTTCAGAAGCTTTTTAGCCTCTGCTGTTTTTTTCAGAGCCTCAGAAACTGCATTACTTTAATGCAAATTTCTCATGAGCTTCAGGTTTAAAGATCTTGAAAGCTAATAGGATATATGAGATTTTCACACTACTGCCCGGATGCCTGTGAAATTTAAATGCAATGAGCCTCTACACCTTAAAGCAGTTAACCTGGTTAAAATTATGATCCTAGAACTCAGCACGTTCGTGTTGCCAAAGACCATATTAAGGACTCAGAGTTACCTGAGAAAAGGAAGATACATGCTTTGCAAAAAGTCAGTCTAGATCAAAATCTTTCACTTGTGAACTTAAAAAAAAAAAATCTCTCAACCAGAGATATCTTGGTGCAAAAGGTTGAAAATATCTCTGCCTGCAAAAGTGAGGTTGGGGATATTCTTTTTTTATTGCAAAGTTTAGATGTTTGTATGAATGGCATCCAACCAGGTCTTATTTTGGTCGTATTTTCTTCTCACTCAGAATCTTAAAAACTTTTAAATTTCCATTTCTCCTTTGTTCCTTGTATTTTTGTGCATTCTTAGGATGAACGAGGTCTGAGTTCTGCCGGTGACAACGTTAATCATGTTTCACCTACATTCCTTCATTTAATCCATACTACCCTTGGAAAACATTTGTGAGAAGCTACTCTTGAAAATGTTTGCCTGAGGAGTTTTGTGATGCTCGGAACCTTAGCCATGCATTCTATTTCCCCTAGCATTACCTTTCCTTCTCTTTAAATGAACACCTGTCAGAGTTGGTAACATGTTCACTTCTCTGGTCTCTTTCCTTCTCTACTTTATGTAAGACTGACACTCCTCTTTTCTTGTTCCTTTCTTCTGCTTCTCAACCCAATTATCTGTTGTTTAAACAGACTCTGCTTGGTTTCATCCTGAGATAAAACTAGAAAGTTACAGGAATGCTCAACAAATCTTTGTCCACCTTCAACTTTTGCAGTTGGTAGTCCAGGGCAAGTTGGTAGTCTTGCCTGCGTGGTTTCAAAAGGGAGGTCTGTAATTCTTATTCTTCTATAGTTTTAATTTTTTAAAACAATTCTCTAGCTTCTTTAATTTTTTTCTTTTCTTTTTTTATTTTTTGAGACAGGATCTCGCTCTGTCACCCAGGCTGGAGTGTAGTGGCACAATTATGCCTTGACTTCTGGGGCTCCCTAGTAGCTGGAACTACTTTCCATTCGAACAGCATCTACCAGAGGACTGGCTTTACGTTGACATGCCTCACCACTTTGGTGCTTTATTTTTTCATTCTATATTCCTTAGACACAAGCTCTCAGGACAAAGGTGATACTTGTGTCTCCACCTAAAACTGATGAATCTTTTTGAAATTCACCTAGAACTCATTAGGAATTTTATCTGACTTTCCAGATCGCAAATATGCCCAAAACCAATTGGCCAAGTTTTCTCTACCTTCAAAAGGTAATTCGCAGTAGCTCTTGCTAAAGTTTAAGTACACAACTTTTTAGAGGGTGTGATCTCAATATTTCCCTGAGTTCTGGCTTCTACTGAATGAATAATTTTAGTCTCTCTGAGATCTTGGCTCCCTTCTTTTATTAGATTTCCTTATGTTCCATTATGTTTTCTGATCTGATATTGGCTAAAACATTTCCCCCGTTTGTAATGCCCACTTTGAGAGCAATTGGATTGAAATCTCTCTCTCTCTCTTTTTTTTTTTTAACCAAATGTGTATCTCTTGAATATATAAGAAGACAGGAAATCTTCTTCCACTAGTTTAATCAGTCTCTGATTCCACTTATTGTGTTTTTCACATTTTACTGCTCCTGTTTTGATAGTAAGACTGAAATACATTTGTCAAACCATTTAAACTATTTATATTCCTGAGTAAACTTGATTTATAGAGAACTGTTTCATGGATGTTTCATGTGAGCTTGAGAAGAATGTGTATTAGTGTTGTTAGGTGGATTATTATACAAATGTCAATTAGATTAAGTTGCCTGATAGTCTT
Organism: Trachypithecus francoisi; assembly: GCF_009764315.1. Taxonomy (NCBI): domain Eukaryota; kingdom Metazoa; phylum Chordata; class Mammalia; order Primates; family Cercopithecidae; genus Trachypithecus; species Trachypithecus francoisi. The sequence continues at coordinate 16,729,034 of NW_022681461.1, forward strand.
ATTTAAGTTGATTCCATCCTTAGTGTTTTTCTACCTTTTTGATATATTCAATTACTGAATGAAGAATACAGAAATCAATTATATGGTTGATTACTATATTTCTCCTTGCCAATTTTATCAGTTTTTTTGCCTCAGATATTTTGGGTTTCTGTTGCTAGGTTCATACACATTAAGGATTATATCTTCTTGGAAAACTGAACCTTTTATTACTTTGTAATATCCCCTTTCACCTTTGATAATTTTTCTTTTTCTGAACTCTGTTTTGTCTGAAATTAATAGTACTCCAGCTGTCTTTTGATTTGTGTTAACATATCTTTCTCCATTACTTCTAAGCTGAGTTTTTATATTTAGGCAGTTTTCTTTTAGACAACATTAACTGGTCTTGTTTTTTTTTTTTCAATCCACTCTAGCAATCTTTGTCTTTTAATTGGTGTATCTAGACCCTTCCCATTTAAAGTGATTATCAATATGGCTGCATTAGTTAATATCCACCTGTTTTTACTTCTTTTCTACTAATTGCATTTGTTCTTTGTTATTTTTACTCCTTCTTCTTTTTCTGCCTTTTCTGATTTTTTTTGTTGTTGTTGTTTGAAATGGAGTCTCACTCTGTCACCCAGACTGGAGTGCAGTGGTGCAATCTCGGCTTACTGCAACCTCCATCTCCCAGATTCAAGTGATTCTCCTTCCTTAGCCTTCCGAGTAGCCGGGACTACAGGCGTGCACCATCACACCCGGCTAATGTTTGTATTTTTAGTAGAGATGGGCTTTCACCATGTTGACCAGGCTGGTCTGGAACTGCTGACCTCAGGTGATCCACCCATCTCAGCTTCCCCAAGTGCTGGGATTACAGGTGTGAACCACTGTGCCCCGCTCCTTTTCTGATTTTAATTGAGCATTTTACCTCTTCTTTTAGCATATCAGTTATGATTCTTTTTCACTTTTTTTAGCGGTTGCCCTAAAATTTGCAATGTATGTTGATCACTAATATAAGTTTACCTTCTAATGACACTACATTCACTTATGTGTTGTATGAGTTGTATAGGTACCTTATAGCTCCCATCCTTTATGAAAATTCCTGTCATTTATTTCACTTATACATATGCTAGAATTACCCTATATGTAACCATGCATATAGGGTAATTAATAAAGTATAGTTAAATTAGTATTAGTATTAATAATATAAACTACTGTAAATAAAGTATAAATACTATAATATAGTTAAACCACTATTACTTTAAGTGAATAGTTATGCTTCTGATAAAAAATAAGAAGAAAATATTTTACCTTCGTTTATTCCTTCCCTGACACCTTTTTTTTTTTTTCCTGAGACAGAGTTTTACTCTTGTTGCCCAGGCTAGAGTTCAATGATGTGATCTCGGCTCACTGCAACCTCTGCCTCCTGGCTTCAAGGGATTCTCCTGCCTCAGCCTCCTGAGTAGCTGGGATTACAGGCATGCACCACCACGCCCGGCTAATTTTGTATTTTTAGTAGAGACGGGGTTTCTCCATGTTGGACAGGCTGGTCTCAAACTCCCGACCTCAGGTGATCCACCCGCCTCGACCTCCCAAAGTGCTGGGATTACAGGCGTGAGCCACCGCACCTGGCCTTCTGACACTCTTTTTTATGTGAATCCAAGTTTTGGACCTATATAATCTGCCTTCTCCCTAAATAACTTATTTTAACATTTCTTGCAAGGCAGTCCCGGCAACAAATTCCCTGCATTTTTGTCTGATAAATTAATTCTTTTTCACTTCTACAGATAAGTTCACTGATTATAGAATTTTAGGTTGGTGGTTCTTTTTTCTTCTTTCAACATTTTAAATATTTCACCTTGCTTTTTTCTTGCTTGCGTGGTTTCAAAAGGGAGGTCTGTAATTATTCTTCTATAGTTTTAATTTTTTAAAAGAATTTTCTAGCTTCTTTAATTTTTTTCTTTTCTTTTTTTATTTTTTGAGACAGGGTCTCGCTCTGTCACCCAGGCTGAAGTGCAGTGACACAATTATGCCTTGACTTCTAGGGCTCAACCAATCCTCCTACCTCAGTCTCCCTAGTAGCTGGGACTACAGACATGTACCATCATGCCCGACTATTATTTATTTATTTATTTATTTGTTTGTTTTGAGATGGAGTCTCTCTCTGTTGCCCAGGCTGGAGTGCAGTGGTGCAATCTCAGCTCACTGCAACATTTGACTCTTGGGTTCAAGCGATTCTGCTGCCTCAGCCTCCCAAGTAGCTGGGATTATAGGCGCACGCCACTATGCCCACCTAATTTTTGTATTTTGGGGTTTCACCATGCTGGCCAGGCTGCTCTCAAACTCCTGACTTCGTGATCCTCTGGCCTCAGCCTCCCAAAGTGCTGGGATTATAGGCGTGAGTCACCGCACCCGGCCGCCTGGCTAATTTTTATAGAGATGGGATTTCATCATGTTGGCCAGTTTGTTCTAGAACTCCTGGGCTCAAGTGATTTATCCACCTTGTCTTCCCAAAATGCTGGGATTATAGACATGAGCCATCATGCCTGGCCCAAGATTTTCTTTTAGTCTTTTGTTTTCTGCAGTTTAAATATGTACTTTTTTTTTTTTTTCCTATTAATTATCCTTGGTGCTTTCTGAGATTCCTGGATCTGTGGTGTGGTGTCTATTATTAGTTTTCAAATGTTCTCAGTCATTATTATTTCAAATATTTCTTCTACATATTTCTCTCTTTCTTCTCCTTCTGGCATTTGCATTGAGTGTATATGTACTTTTTGAAATTGCACCATGGGTCTGGTTTGCTTTCTTTTTTCCTGTTTTCATCCTTTTTTCTCTTTGTTGTTCAGTTTTGGAAGTTCTATTGATGTATCTTTAAGCGCACTGATTCTTTCCTCAGCTATGTCCAATCTACTGAGGGACCCAGGAAAGTCATTTACAGATTTTTTTCCATTGTTTTTTATTTTTACCTTTCCTTTTGATTTTTCCTTGAGTTCCTGTATGTCTTCCTACATTACTCATATGGACTTTTATGTTACCTCATTTTTCCATTAGGTCTCTTAATATATTAATTATATTTATTTTTAAATTCTCTGATAATTCCAAAATACATTATTCTTGTTCTAATGCTTGCTTTGTGTCTTCAGACTGTATTTTCTCTTGCCTTTTAGCATGCTGTGTAATTTTTTGTTGAAAGTCAGACATGCTATGTTGGGAAATAGGAACTAAGGTAAATCAGCCTTCAGTGTGGGGTTTTATGTTAGTGTAACTAGGAGTTGGGGTATGTTTAATTTCTGTTGCAGCTGAAGGTAAGAGAGGTTTCAAATTCCTCTAGTTTTAATTTTGTCTCCCTTGTTTTCTTTGCACTTCCCTATAAACTCCTTAAGTAGAATCTATACCTTGAAGCTCTTTTAGCTATAATATACTTATTACACAGAAGCCCTGTTGATGATCTGGTAAATTGCTGGAGAGGGGGAATGTTCTATCATATTCTGACTAAATCTCAATCTTTTAGTTGACCTGTGTTCCTGGGCTGTGACTTTTGCAAAGGTTTCTGGGTTTATGCCCCTTCCTTTCTTACCCTTCATGTGAAACAGGAAGGCTAGCATTGCTTCATTTCTCTCCCAAGTCGGTGGGATAAGGCTCAGGTAAAGTTTTTTTTTTTTTTTTCCACACAGAGTAGGTGTTCTAAAATATAGTATACTAATGCAAAATTGGAGGTCTAGTTAGGCCAACATATCAGGAGACAATTGTCATTGAATTCTCACAGTTCCTAAGAGGAGAAGACATGCCACACCGTCACGGGCAACAAGGGGAGATGCTGGGGTCCATCATGGGCCGAAGTAGTGGAGCAACTATGGGAACAACCCTTATTATGCTTTTTGAGGGAAGAAATGGGTGGGGTAAGATAAGCAGGTTTAGGGTTGGCCACCGTGAGTAATTTTAGTGGGCTCTGGGGCATAGAGGCTGTCCCTAGTTGTTTCACATGTGGGTTTAGGGTGATTAGGGCAGACAGGTAAAGAGTACAAGACCCTGATAAAGGTGGCAGTTGGGGTGTGGGCTCTCGATTGGTTGGCTTGTATTGAAAAGTACACTCTCAGATGAGTTATTAATTATCAATTATCTCTAGGAACCAGATAACCCTGGGAGGGCTGTCCCTTCCAGGGTCAGCAAGACCCAGAAATGTCACAGCGTAATAATACAGAAAGTAAAAGACACGTTCAATAAAGTAGAACTTTATTATGGAGAATACTTTGGTGTATTTTACGAAGATTAATTTTTCCCCCTGTTGCAGAGGAAATCTTTTTTGACCCTTCATGGTGAGCACCCGGTTTGGTTCCTGGAGGTAAAATGCCCTGAAGTGTGAGGAATCCTCTAAGACCATGGCTCCCAGGATGTCCATACTCAGCCTCCAGCGATTTGTCTAAACTGCCATTTCAGTGTTGCTACCAGTTTATGGCTCCAGTAGCTTCTGCTCTGGATAAACAAACCTTGGCTGTGACTATTCATCTTGCCTATTTCTATGGATTTCATAGTGGTGATCTACCCTGAGACTTCTATTCTCTGATAGATCCAAGAAAAGTCATTTTTCAGTTTGTCAAGCTTTTTCCCTTGTCGTAAAGTTGGGAGTGACAGTTTCAAAGCACTTTACATGTTGGAGCTTAAAGTACAAGTATTGTAGCTGAAACTGGAAGTTCAACCACTTAAGACTACAATATCAGTAGGGCTTTATAGTGATTAAAACACTCAGCTCTTTCAAGATTAAAGTTCCTGGTCTCCCACCCACCTCATATTTGGCTGAGAAACACAGTAAATTGCAGAAAGAAAACATGCCAACTCATTAAAATTTTTAAAAGCTCTTTTTTTCTATAATGAAATATTTCCATAAGCAGTATGTGTTTCTAAGAAGCCTGAGGCTGTATTAGAACAGCCATTTTCCTGCCTATGAATAGCCACTGATATGAACAAAGTCATGATGACCTGCAGTAATCTACCGAAGTCAAAATAACATGTGACCACTGTTTGCTGTAATGAGTCCTAAAGCTGTTCTTTTAAACCATATCACTTAAAAAGCAAACCACACCATTTTAATAACTGACTGCATGGAACAATATAAGATGCTGCAGATGTCAAGATCAAGAACTTTCTTGGTCCATACTTGCAAAAGTTTAAGGTATAAAGCCTCATATATTAGCCTCATTTAAGGACAAACCTCAAACATTGAACATTATTTTGTTCTCCTTTTCACTCCTTATCTATTTCTCAATGTTCCAGGCCTATAAATTGGATGATAGGGGTTGGCAGCCTTCAATCAGTAAAACTCCTCTGCCCTATCCAGATTCAGAACCTATTAAGAGATTGTTAAAGAATTGAGATAGTGGACATGTAAATGTCACCTATATAATTGACAGTTATATTGGAGGTTATGGGTAAAGTTGGCTAGGTAAGTGGGTGTGATATTTATACCTGCTCCTCAATTTAGATCTTGGTTGCCTTCCACTTCTCTGTGGTAGACAGGGCAGAAAAGGCCAAATCTCTCATTCTTGAGTCCTATTCAAAGATTAGCCTCATTCAATTGAGAAACATGGACACTTACTAAACAGATAACTCATTTCAAATCCACAGGAAATAGTTAAGGGTTTGGGCAAAATACCGGAAGTACTTAGGGAAATGCTTGCTTTTGAGAACTCAAAGAATAAGGAATACATGTTCTTTCTTTGAGGGAAGAAAGAAGGAAATAATAAATTTCATAATTTTTTATACACCAATTAGTGAAATTATAAAATGAAATGCTTAAATGTATAGGCTTCAGTGGGCTGGAAAATCACCTATTTAGGCAGCAAATATCTAGTAAAACGAAAGTAAGGGGGAATTTATGACTGCTTGACACTCTTGAACCTAAATATTGATATAAGTTGTTTATTACCATTCTAGGAATCAAAAAAAGCAGGGTTTTAAAAAATCATGCCCCAAACCAAAAATGTCATAAACTTTTTGAGTTATGCCCTTGAAATACATTAACTGTAAAAGCTTTAAAGACATATGTTAAAAATTTTAGCTTAACTTAGGTAATTAAAAAAAGAATCAAGTAACACTTTATTCAAGCAGAGCAATAAACATGCCAATAAACATTGTTTGTTTTTTTTCTTTTGAGACAGAGTCTGACTGTCACCCAGGCTGTAGTGCAGTGGCGCCATCTTGGCTCACTGCAACCTCCGCCTCATGGGTTCACCTAATTTTCCGGCCTCAGCCTCCCAAGTACCTGTGATTACAGGAGTGCATTACCATGCCTGGATCATTTTTTGTGTCTTTAGTAGAGACGGGGTTTCACCATGTTGGTCAGGCTGGTCTCCAACTCCTGGTCTCAAATGATTTTCCTGCCTCAGCCTCCAAAAGTGCTGGGATTACAGGTGTGAGCCACCACGCCTGGCCACAGTAAACATTCTTAAAATAGACGTCTAAGAAACATAAGAGTTTAATGTGACATAACACAATCCTATACTACTATTTACACCCCCAACCCTGAGGAGGGGAGCATAATAGAAGCTACTTAAATGTGTTTAATTATGTTAATCTTTTAAAATATAGATAAACAACCAGTTCTATGTATTGTATCAAAGGCTGTGAAATTAGTTTAGAAAAAATTCTAAAAAATATGTAGGAACTATTTTCTAATTCAGGAAATATACATTTTTAATGGAATATGTCTTATTCATTTATCAGATATGCAAAGTTTTTTTAAATACTGCCAACTATTTATTTATTTATTTATTTATTTATTTTTAAGACAGAGTCTCGCACTGTCACCCAGGCTGGAGTGCAGTGGCGGGATCTCGGCTCACTGCAAACTCCGCCTCCTGGGTTCATGCCATTCTCCCTCCTCAGCCTGCTGAGTAGCTGGGACCACAGACGCCCGCCACCACGCCCGGCTAAATTTTTTGTATTTTTAGTAGAGACGGGGTTTCACCGTGCTAGTCAGAGTGTTCTCCATCTCCTGACCTTGTGATCTGCCCAACTCAGCCTCCCAAAGTGCTGGGATTACAGGCGTGAGCGAGCCGCTGCGCCCGGCCCCTAATTCAAGGAATATATGTTTTTAATGGAATATGTTTGTCTTATTCGTTTATCAGATATACAAAGAAGTTTTTTAAGTATAGAAATACTGCCAACTATTTATTTATTTTTCTTCTTCTTTTTTTTTTTTTTCTTTTTTTTGAGACAGAGTCTCGCTCTGTCTCATTTAAGGACAAACCTCAAACATTGAACATTATTTTGTCTCCCTCAATTTCACTCCTTCTCTATTTCTCAATGTTCCAGGCCTATAAATTGGATGATAGGTCACCCTAGGCTGGAGTGCAATGGTACAATCTTGGCTCACTGCAACCTCCACCTCCTGGGTTCAAGTGATTCTCCTGCCTTAGCTTCCCAAGTAGCTGGGATTACAGGTGCCCACCACCATGCCTGGCTAATCTTTTGTAGTTTTAGTAGAGTCGGGTTTTCACCATGTTGGTCAGGCTGGTCTTGAACTCCTGACCTCAGATAATCCACCCGCCTTGACCTCCCAAAGTGCTGGGATTACAGGTGTGAGCCACCACGCCAGGCAAAATACAGCCAACTATTTAAATTTAAGCTGGAATTGCAGTACCATTTTCAATTTTCTTTTCTCATTTTGTATGATGTAGTTATTCTTATTTGTGTAAATCTTGACGAGAAGTGAGCTTTAGTTATCATGTCCACAAGTGACCATTGTAGAAGATGTATATAACTAGCAGCAAAATGGGAGAGCTAGCTGGAGACACCCATTCATTAGTTTAAAAGTTTTCAATAAATATGTACAGAGCGTTTACCATGTGCTGGGCAGCATGCTCTGTCATACAGTACTGAATGAGAAGATAATTTCCTGTAATTCTGAAGCTTATATTTCAGTAGGAACAAGACAGATAATAGGCTGGGCGTGGTGACTCACGCCTGTAATTCCAGCACTTTGGGAGGCCGAGGCAGGCTGATCACGAGGTCAGGAGATTGAGACTATCCTGGCCAACATGTTGAAACCCCGTCTCCACTAAAAATATAAAAAATTAGCAGGGCGTGGTGGCGGCCGCCTGTAGTCCCAGCTACTTGGGAGGCTGAGGCAGGAGAATGGCATGAACCCGGGAGGCAGAGCTTGCAGTGAGCCGAGAGCGGGCCACTGCACTCCAGCCTGGGTGACAGAGAGAGACTTTGTCTCAGGGAAAAAAAAAAAAAGACAGGTAATAAATGTACCAAGTATATAAATACATAAATAGGTATTCAAGATTATTGCTTTGTGATGATGACAGGAAGTGACTAAAAAATTTGTGAAACTGGTTGGGCAGAAAAGACCACACAAAAAAGATAACATTTAAAATGAGACCTAAGTGGCAAGAAGGAGCCAGGCATGTGAAGAACTGAGGCAAAAGCATTTCAGGAAGATAACACAGGCACTAAAAGTCCTACGGGTGGGAACATGGTGGTGTCTTTGGAGAAAAGAAAAAATACATATATGAGCATGGCATTGAAGGGATTGAAGGAGAGTGAAGAGGAGATTGGTAACACGTGGGTTTGGATCGTTGGTAGAGATAACTTATGTAGGCTCCTGAGACGTGCTTACAGAGTTCCAGTTGCATTCTAATGCATTTGGAAGCCATTACAGGGTTTGCGTAGAGAGGTGAAATGATATTAATTAGGTTTTAAAGATTACATGTAGAAAATTGGTTGGAAGAGATATGCGTTTCAAGGCCTATAGATCCAGGAAAGTGATAATGGCTGGTGGCAGATGGCACGGAGAGAAGTGGAGGGATTATGAGAGGTTTAAGCAGTAGAATCAAAAGAATTTCTGGGTGGAACGACTTTATGGGATGAAAGAATGAGAGAAATCAATAAGCTTTGGGTTTGAATAATGGAGTGGTGGCAATACCATTTACAGTGACTGGGGGAGGAGCAGGTTTTGGATCTCAGAATCAAGAAGTCTGTTTTCATACGTTGAGTTTGGAACATTTATTGGATATTCAGGTAGAGGTAGTTTAATAGATGATTGGATACATGAATTTGGAGTCTAGGAAAGAGATCTGGGTTAGAGAAATAAATACATATTTTAGCAGTAGATGCGTATCCCCTAAAGCCATAAGGGAAGTGTGAATGAAATTTCTAGAGAGAAGTTGGCTCTGGAGCAAAGGGCGTCATAGGACCTGGGGCACATTTAGAGGTTCAGCAGAGAAGGACCCAGAGAAAGAGATTCATGTCACATGCCCAATGCTTGGTGCGATTCTCCCTTGTAGTCTTGATGCGGGAATGTTATTATTCAGCTCTTGTCTTTGGGACAGAACTACAAGAGTACAATTGAGGTTGAAATTCGTTACATTACTTTCTTTTTTCCAAAGATGTTGTAGAATTAACTATAAAGAATGAATGGCTCATTAAGTAGCCTTTGTAAGGCAAAAGAGGCAGGTTAATCCTTCAACAGACTCCACAATGGCCACGTGAAGATTATGCTATCCTCTGCCCATGGGTACTTTTCCCCTACCTACGCTTCCTTGACAAACTGACAATATTTACATCCTAGTGTCCCAATTCAATCAGCTATTCCTTAAAGGATTGTGACCAAAGTCTTTTCTATTTTAGCCATGAGTCCTGATATTCCAGATCTACCTGTTATTCCACAAGTTTCCTAATCCCCAAATTCCTTGCTTCTTAAACAGATCATTTCCCTCTAGAGCTTGATAGTTCTTGCCAGTCTCCTCGACTCTTCTGGTGGGCTGCAGTGAGCATTTTCCTTGTTACACTATTGACATCCGTGGCCTTGCACAATTCTTGTTAGAGCAAGTTGTTTCAAAAGCACTGCACAAGCTCCTCAAGACTTGCATTAGAGAAGAAAGATGAAATGAGAGCAATAGATGTCATCTCACTTCTATTTTCAAATCCCCCTCTGCTAAACAGCAAACAACACAAAGTCCAGATTCCAAGGATCCTCCCTGCCGAGAACTGTTTGGTCATTCTTTCAAGGGGAAGTTCTTAGGATGTTGGAAATAGTAATCATCATAGAGAATGAGAGAGAGCTGAGACCCTGTTCTGTGAATTTTTTTTTCATTAATGTTATATAAATTAAGGTTTCTCTACTCCCCATAATATGCTTTCTGGCACATAATATGGCATACATAATATGCTTTATGTATGTTAAACACCATACATAAGTTCATGTTCTTGAATTTAGGCTTCATATAAATGAGAGGTTAGAGGTTCCCAAACTTTCTGGTTTCCTGACACCCTAATGTCTTAGTAATTTTTGTCATGGCACTTCTAACTCATGAGAAACACCTGACCATTCTGTTATTATTCTTTTCAATAGTGAGGTCCAAATAACTTAATAGTACTAGTTTGTGTGGTGTTAGACAGCGGTTGCTGGGTTTTTCTTTAACATTGAAAATATCCTCCAGTGCCTCTGTGAGCTGGCTGCTGCAGGCATCTTGGTGCTCATTTGGGAACTCGGCAGTCATGTGACTGGCTAAAACCATGTCAAATCTGGCACTCCGAAAGCATCTCCCATGGAAGAAGATGTCCTGATCCATAAGGCTCCTGCATTCTTTAATAGACATCCGGGCTTTGAATATTTGGGAAATGGTACATCATGACCTTTGGAATTCCCAATTTCCAGCAAATATCAGGCAAATGGCAGGAAAGTTAATCTTTTCCACAAGGAGTGAAGGAATTAGTTCAACCATTCACTGTTTATTATTAGTAGCAATCGCGTGCAAAATAAGGCACGTTTATGTAAACGTGAATGCTCTTCCAACTCAGTGTCAATCTGAAAGTTTATAAAACATAATAAAAAGCTGTGCCCAGGCTGGTAGTGAACGACACGTGTTTAGCATTCGTTCCCTTTCTCTTATCCATTCTAAATGTGAAAGCCTGCCTGCATTTAATCAGGTTCTCCCATCATTAACAGCCTATAAAAAGGCACAAGATGATAGAAAAAATATTTCTGAGTATTTAAAGCAAAAAAGTGATGAATGATGCATTTCCTCCAGAATTCAGGTGTTCTTCCTACACAGTCCGCCTGTGAACATTTTACTGTTGGGTATAACGGCCAAGTTTCAGCAAGCAGAACAAGATGTTCCTTTGCTTTCTACCAGGGGATGTAAAATGTTTGCTTTTTCTTGACTGCATTCAAGATGACTATCAAGTCTATGAAGTGAATGTGGATATAAGGGTCAGGATCTGTGACTGGTACAAGAGGCACAATTATGCTTCATTGCCCACATATTTTAAAATTCTCTTTTGTTCCTTACGTATGGCCATTTCACACGTTCCCAGATCTGGGTGCAATACAGTTTGTATCTGGCAGTGCTGACTTGTCCTGCCATGGAGATTAAAAGAATATATCTGAGTGTAATTAGGTAATTGACTGCTTAGCACTTTGAAAAGCACAAGCTGGGTGTTTCCTGCCCTGGAGTCCAAACTCAGAATGACCACCCACAGTCTGTTCTACACATGAGGCTGAGGCATACCCATTTATTTATTTATTTATTTTCTTATTTGAGAATTGGTCAAAATATGTGTGCCAGATGATCCTCCTGCCAGAGAAACATATTTCAGTTAGAAATGGTGGGTCAAGCATTTGCAGAGAACAGGAGAAAGAGGAGAAAGCAAGAACCTGGCACTGTTGGTATGTGTCAACCCAATGTTGCACAAGACAAAGTGCATCCATGTATATTATGAAGTTTGCTTTTCTGTATCTCATTTTGACTTTGTATAAGACTCCAGTGGAATGGAGCCAGATCTATTATTTCTTTTATGTCTAGGATGTAGGCGTGCACCCCATGCGGCTGGAGAATACCACTCAGCATGTGTTGGACATTCGGTAAAAGTTTACTGACTCAAACCATGAAAGCATTTCTACTCACTTCCTCTTTGGAGCAGGTCTTGCCAGACAGGCAAATGGCTAATGATGGAGGCTGGGTTATGGCTGGGAATTATTTCTAAGTAATTGGGAGCACTGAGAAACAAAGATAAAAACCAAAAGACCATGGAGGAAAACTCAGGGTGAACACAGCATCTAACTGACAGAACCTAGATTCCATACTCTAGTTGGCAACGTATCAAGAAAGCAACTCAAGAAAAAACAAGGTGGAAGGGAATATTCTTACCTGGTTTTTACATTTCCCTTTTTGTTTTGTTGTGTGGAAATTAGTAGAAGAAATATAATCTCTGGATGACAACTATCATTTGTCCATGTTTTCCAATTCCCATCACTGTCTATATACGACTTTTTAAATTTTGTTTTTTAAAACTTTTATTTTAGGCTGGGCACGGTGGCTCACACCTGTAATCCCAGCACTTTGGGAGGCCAAGGTGGGCGGATCACGAGGTCAGGAGAACCAGACCATTCTGATTAACACAGTGGAACCCCATCTCTACTAAAAGTACAAAAAAAAAAAAATTAGCCGGGCATGGTGGCGGGCGCCTGTAGTCCCAGCTTCTAGGGAGGCTGAGGCAGGAGAATGGCGTGAACCCAGGAGGCAGAGCTTGCCTCTGGGTTCTCAGAGTGAGCTGAGATCGCGCCACTGCACTCCAGCCTGGGCAACAGAGCGAGACTCCATCTCAAAAAAAAATTATTTTTGGTTCAGAGGTACCTATGCAGGTTTGTTATATAAGTAAATTCATGTCATGGGGGTTTGTCGTACAGATTATTTCATCACTCAGGTACTAAGCCTAGTACCCAATAGTTATTTCTTCTGATTCTCTCTCTCCTCCCACCTTCCACCCTCAAGTAGACTCCAGTGTCTGTTGTTCCTCTGTTTGTGTCCATGTGTTCTTATCATTTAGCTCCCGCTTATCAGTGAGAACATGCAGTATTTGCTGTTCTGCTTCTGTGTTAGACTGCTAAAGATAATGGCCTACAGCTCCATCTGTGTTCCTGCAAAGGACATAATCTAGTATTTTCTTTTTTTTTTTTTTTTGAGACAGAGTCTTGCTCTATCGCCCAGGCTGGAGTGCAGTGGCCGGATCTCAGCTCACTGCAAGCTCCGCCCCCGGGGTTCACCACGCCATTCTCCTGCCTCAGCCTCCCGAGTAGCTGGGACTACAGGCGCCCGCCACCTCGCCCGGCTAGTTTTTTGTATTTTTTAGTAGACACGGGGTTTCACCATGTTAGCCAGGATGGTCTCGATCTCCTGACCTCGTGATCCACCCGTCTCGGCCTCCCAAAGTGCTGGGATTACAGGCTTGAGCCACCGCGCCCGGCCGACATAATTAGTATTTTAAAGGCTGCGTTGTATTCTGTAGTGTATAGTGTATATGTACCGCATTTACTTTGTCCAATCTGCCATTTATGGGCATTTAGTTTGACTCCACGTTTGCTATTGTAAATAATGCTGCATGTGTCTTTATGGTAGAATGATTTATATTTTGGGGGTATGAACCCAGTAATAGGATTGCTGGGTCAAATGGTAGTTCTGTTTTTAGCACTTTGAGGAATAGCTGCAATGCTTTGCTTTCCGCAATGGTTGAAGTAATTTACACTCCCACCAACAATGTATAAGTGTTCCTTTTTCTCCACAACCTTGCCAGCATCTGTTATTTTTTGACTTTTTAATAATAGATGTCCTGACTAGTGTGAGATAGTATCCCATGGTGGTTTTGATTTGCATTTCTTCAATGACCAGTGATACTGGGCTTTTTTTTTTTTTTCCCCATATGTTTGTTGGCCCCATGCATGACTAGCTTCAGTCAGTCCCAATTTTTAAACTAACAGCATGATTTCCTGAAATGTAAGAATTTGAAGTGAGAATTATAGTGTACTAGTCCCAAAGGCATAACAATAATTATTTGTTGAGTGAATACTGTGTACAGAGTACTAGGCAAAGTATTTTACATGTATTATTTAATATTTTGACAACACAAAAATATATTATTACTATTATTATCCTCTTTTCAAAATGAAGGAACTGAGTATTAGAGCTTTTTAGTCGTGTGACCATGGATATAAAATTAGTAAGAAGCCGGAGCTAAAATTCTAATCTAGGCTGTCAACGAGAACTAACACTCATATTACCTCCCTTTGCAATCTCCCTGGGAAAACCATCTTCCAAATGCAGACACGCAGCATAATAACATGAAAAGTGCTGAAGAATATTTTTGGTGCGACACATGAGTGAGGAGAAATGAACATGGTGCCGAGATAAAAACGAAGCAATGGGATTTCTTGAAGATTTTGGAAGTCATGGCAAATACATGAGGAGAATAAATGTAAGATAAATGGCTTGTCAAAGAGGGATTAAATAAAAATAGTAACACTGAATAGCAAGTTTAAAAATGTTAATTTCCATTTTTTTTTGAATAGGGAAAACACCTGATTCAAAATTTAACAGACACAAAAGTATATACATATGTAATTCTCCCTTTAAGCCCCTCCATTTCTCTGTGCAGGGGCAGCTGCTGTCACTTTTTACGAGGATATCCTTGTATTATGTATACAAAATTTATTTTCTCTGGATTTGGATAATCAGAGAGGCCTTTTAGACATTAATTTTGGAATAGTGAAGTAGTGGTTATTTGCAAATACTTTCTCAGATATGCCTTCGTTTCTGTAAGTTCTCACAAGTCTGAAATTTGATAATCCACTTTTGACTAAATGCCTTTTGGTACATGATTTTTTCTTGACTGTAGTTACCCTAATGTACAATAGATCTCAAATGTATTCCTCCTGTCTCTCTGACATTTTTTACCTTTTGACCAGTGACTCTCTGTTTCTTTCTTCCTCCTACCCAAGCCTCTGGTAAACATTGTATGCACAATGGAATACCATCCAGCCTTAAAAAGAACGGAAATTCAGTCATTTGCAACAAAGTGGGTGGACATAGAGGATATTATGCTAAGTGAAATAAGCCAGATACAGAAAAACAAATGCTGCATCATCTTATTTATATGTATATTCTATTTAAATTTTCTAAAAAAGTGAGTGAAACAAGATCAAAAACAGGGATTCCTCACCTACCATTGAGAAGAAATTGCTTTCAAGTACTTTAGAAGAACTAAGCTTTGTAAATCATTCTCAGCTCTTCATTAAAATAGCCTCTCAAAGGATCTGAAAATATCAACTGTCTACTTTCCAATGCTTTCTTTGCCTCCACATATATGCAAATACATAAGTGTATGCATGTGGGTAATACTTTCAAGTAATTATGTATATATATGAACTTTTATATAAGATTGTAAGATACATAATTCTACATATAAAATTTGAACTTTTCACAATTTCGGATTCTTCCTGTCTTTGGTGTATCTGCCTTGCTGAGATCCATGTGGGCTTTATGTTATGATGGAGGAGAGACAGCTATGTCTCTGACAGCAGCAAAGAGCCACAGCATAGTGGGAAGAGATGAGTGTGAAAACAGAAAGGTGACCTCTCTTTATTCTTTATGTTGACCAGGACCTCACAAATGTACACTGGGCAAACAAACATACCTGCAGCATAGTCACCTATACTGAAGTATCACGTACACTTCTGCATATCATTTGGGATACATCACAACCCTTCTCAGAAATCTTTCTAGACTCGGCACAAAGAGAAGTGGTAACATTTTGTAATTGGTCTTGATCCTGCTGAGTCATTCCAGGGCAGGGCCAGCAAGACTACAGAAACTTAGAAGTCAAAGCTTTGGGGCTTTGTGGTGTGTGCCAAGGATAGTTCTGGAAATAATTTTAGGTCCTGTTCACTCCACATCAGAGGGTTCTCTCATCCTCTGTGGAAAAAAGAGAGTGGTAATGGTTTTATCTTGAGAGCTTGAAAGCTTGGCTCTGAAAAAGGAGGACTTCTCTTCATAGAGGGATGTAATGTGACCAGCAGGAATTTTGGAACAAAACAAATAAATTTTTTTTTGTTTGCTATTGCTAAATATATTACTGTGGACAGTTTCCCTGGTCTGAGTCTAAATCTTCTCATCTATGGAATAGGGATAATCATCATATAATAATGTTAACCTTGCAACTTTGTAAGCATTATATGAAATAATATATTCATGCCACCTAAGCATATTGATTTGCATTAGTCAATGTCAGCTTCCCTGTACCTACACTGGAAGTGGGAAGAGGA
This sequence comes from Trachypithecus francoisi, assembly GCF_009764315.1. Lineage (NCBI taxonomy): Eukaryota > Metazoa > Chordata > Mammalia > Primates > Cercopithecidae > Trachypithecus > Trachypithecus francoisi. The sequence goes on from NW_022681461.1 coordinate 16,745,109, forward strand.
TGCTTGTAGGGAAACCCAACGACCTGCCCTCATCTCTTTCTCAACACAAGAAAAGCCTCAGATTCTGGGGATGTTCCTGTGGGAAGTGGAGCTTGCGGAGGTTTGAGGTAGTTTGGGATTTATTTTCTTAAATTCCCACTCCTGTTCCTTCTCTTCTTCTTTTCCTCTGCGAGAGAGGAATTGGAGGGATTCACTTCCTGGGCACAGGTGTACAAAGTGCTCAGTCTCATGGGAGCAAGAAGCATAGTCTGTTCAGCTAAATACCCCAAACTTTCTGTCTTAGTTTGTTTGTGCTATTATAAAATACTTGAGACTGGGTCATTTATAAACAACAGAAATTTATTTCTCAGAGTTCCACAGGCTGGGAAGTCCAAAATCAAGGCACCAGTAAGTTTGGTGTCTGAGGAAAGCTTGTTTCCTATAGATGGAGCCATCTGGGGATCTTCACATGGCAGGAGGATCAGAAGGGCAAAAGAGAGGGCTGAACACTGCTTGAAGCCTCCTTTTTAAGGGCATTTATCCCATTCATGAGGGAGGAGCCCTGGTGACATAATCACCTCGTAAAGGCCGCACTTCTTATTACTATTGCATTCAAGATTGTTTCAACATGAATTTTGGAGCACACACATTCAAACCATAGTACTTTCCAAACTGTTTTCTTACCAAAATACTTATTTGTCTCGCAGCATCATATTTCAACATAGAAAGTAGATAGAGATGTGAGACATATATGAAGAAATGGCCCTACCCCAAACCCTGTAAGGTTCTGTCCCCAGTGTCTGACGTCTTCTATGATGTGAGAGAATGAACAGGGCCAGCAGTTGGTCAGAACGAACTCATAAACATGTCTCAACATCCACCAGTAGCAATTTTATTGAACTGCTACAAATTTCCAGTATGATTGACTTTTCTTACCTGTTATTTTTTGTATTTTATGTGCCATTATTAATCATTCAAAATTGGTATCTTGGTTATGCCACTGTTTGAGAGAACAGGAGCACACCTCCCTTCAAAAACATATAAAAGATGAGAAATTGTACCCTTGTGAAATGTAGAATCTTTTTGAGACTTTGAGGTTTAGTGTCTAGTAATCACTTGGTGATTGAGTTTTTATGTTTTTGACATTTTTCTAAAGGAATTCTTCTCTGATGCTAAACCTGGAATAGTTGCTTGTCTTTCAATGTATTGGGTTAAATGTTAAGGGGAGAGAATCACCCAGGAAATTCCCTTTGGTATTGTAGCAGATGTTAGGCAATAGCAGAGAGTCAATTGTGAAAGGGTTGCTAGACATGGTCAGGACCCTGTGATAATCTGATCACTGAGACCTGTTCAAAGTATTCAATATGTGAAATTCAGGCTGATTCAATCACTCTCTGTGGCCACCCAGGCAGCTTCCTTGAGTATATTTTTAAAAAATGATCCAGACAGCAGCTGCAGAAAATTTGGGGACCCTTTTCCCTTTGAGTGAGCATTTCCAGAAAGAAAAATAAATAAAATGTCAGAGTTGGTTCATCTGGTTTGCAAGGCAAGCTCTCCCTCTTCTATGAAGGAGGTTGAGTTGAGGAACGTTGTGGTTTCTGGGATGCAAAGCCGGAGACACAGCACAACGCACACCTTATTTGAGAGCGATTCACATCATACATTTTCATAAGGCATGGACCAGAAAGCAAGCTTTGTTTTCAAACTGGGTTTCCTTGGCACTGGTTGCAGCAATTTGGTGTGTGGTTCATTGTCAAAATGCTGTGGGTGGCAAAAGTAATCAACTAAGGGCGCATGAAATATTTAAATTGGGGTGGTTTGCTGAGGCCATTTACTCGACTCTTAACACCTGTACTCCAGTGACAACAATTAAGCCTCTTGTGGGGTTATACTTGTATCATATGATGTGAGAGTTGGCAGAAACCATACTGAGCAAACTTTTGTGTACTGGGCCACATAGTAAATATTTAAAGCTTTGCAGGCCACACAGTCTCTGTCATAACTACTAAAATCTCTTCAATTCTGCCATTATGGAACAAAACCAGCCATAGACAGCACATAAACAAGTGGGTGTGGCTGTGCGCCAATAAAACTTTATTTACAAAAATAGTCAGTGGCTGGATGTGGCTCATTGGTTGCAGTTTGCTGACTCCTGGTTTAGATACTATTGCTTCCTTTTGCAGATGAGGAAAGCAAAACCCGAAGAGATTAAAAGAGCCTGCCACTGTTATGGGCCAGTTAGTGGCAGGACACAAAATATCAAATTCCATATTAAGTTCTGTTATTTTTTGCTCACGGTTTTATGCTTTGCACATAAAAACAGTCCCCCTGTTGCCTCAAAAGCCTGAAGAAGACAGACAACTTTCCCCTCTTGGTTTTGTCATTACCTTAGCTAAAGCAAATGTCTCCACTTAAGAATGCTACTATTCTTTGAACATTTAATACAGAAGAAAACTTTAATAGACAGGTATAAATATGTTTAGGAAAATATGCATTTCAAATATTGAATTGGTTACTTAAAGCCATAAGGGTAAAATCATTGCTAATAGAAGAGGAAAAAATGATTTGGATATTAATACTACTTTGCTCAGAATGTTGGCATTCTTGTTTTCCAGAATGCCCATTCCTATCCTCTATTTATTTTAGTTTTACCAGCCCTTCACATTTTCTGAGGCCTTGGTGTTTTGTGAAACACCAGTTACCGGTGGCCTCAACTGCAGTAGCACTTATTTCATGTGCTTCTTTTGTAGTATCCTATACCTTTGGTGATGTCATAACCTACATTGAGTTACATTATTGTTTATTTTTCATAATAGTTAATAAAGGAGAGTTAGGCAGTAAGAAGAGGAAAGGACGATAGATAATTTTTAATGCTGAAGAGAGAGAGAGAGAGAGAAAGAAAAAGAGAGAGAGTTTGATGGGGACATTACTGATAATTCTCTCTGTTAAGAAAAAGAAGAGTAAGAAGTGGGTGAGGATCACAAGCCACCCTGTTATGTTCTGTTTGGATGAGTTCTAGTTCAACATCCTGCCAGGCAGGCAGGGATAGCACTTTATGAAGACCCTAAAGTCTGGTGGGAGGAAGGATGCTTGCACACCCCGCTGCTTAGTGTGCTAGAAAGCTGACCTGGAGGCTGCTCCCCTGTAGCAGATTCTATGGATCATTAACTCTGATACATATGAACATGTGTTACATAAATATAATGTTTTTTTTTTTTCCTCAAGTAAATTTGGGAAGTGATGGATTAAACAAAGCCCTTCAGTCTTCTCATGCTGAAGGCTTCTGAAAGCCTTTAATGTGCCAGAATCACCAAGACAGTGATAGAGTGTGCAGTGGTTTCCTAATATACCAAATCTTTCAATCATTTTATCACAAAACACAGAATGAGACAAGCAACCCCCAGAACACATTTGGGAAATGCTGAATTCAGTTCTCCATTGGGGGAGTCTTACTTTCTCCAGTGGTAGACCCAGCATATATGTCCTTCTTCAAGGTTATCTTGGGACCTCCTCAAGAGCACGACAGTAGACCACTTACTGAATAACTAAAGGATAATTATTGATGAGTCAGCAGGCCAACATGCACAGTGACAGAATGCATAGACCTGATTTACTTTCATATCAGTTTTTTCTAATATTCTTTCATTCCTTCCAAATAGCTCTCCCTCTGTGTCATGTCTCCTTATTCCTTGTTCCCTCCTCCTGATGCAAACAAATGCACATTTTAGAGGGTCCCTGATGACCCCGAGGCCCCACAGAGGTCATCTGCTTCCCTTTGGCCTTTTTAATTGTGAAACAGAGCCAGAGGTTGTCTGAGGGTGTTTAAGTGTTGAGCAAAGCTCCTGCCACTGTGGCTTCTCTACCTTGTTCCTGCCTCAGGGCCTTTGCCCAGCTCTTCTCTCCTGCCCCTTCCCCTTTTGCACTTGGCACTCCTGGTTTCACTTATCCTGCTTTAATTTGTTTTTTTCTCATCACTGATTAGCATTTAAAACACACCATTTACTAACTTATGATAATCAGCCTATTTAATGAATGTTATATTTTGACAATGATGTATTTAATTTCTCAATTCTCTAATTGGTTTTTACATATTAGCCTGGTTTTGTTTTATGAATATAAAATCTTTTGAAATTTCTTATTTGTCTTCCATCCACTTCTCTTACAAACCACAGTTGCTCTACCTCTTTTATATGAAACTTTTCTGGGAAACTACATCTTTAATTTTAGCCTAACTTCCTTCTCACCCATCTCCCCAGAAGACTAAACAAGCTCAGGGTAGACTTATTTACAAGTTGTGATACTGACACTAATGATACATCCATTCGACATCCCTGTTGCAGTTTCTACTAGGTGAGTTCTGGAGTTCCTGAGGGTTACACTAATTTGAAACCTATCTGGCTTAACATTGTATTGATTACATTGAACCCACTTAAATGCACTTTTCAATCCAAAGAATTTGCATGTGCTTCAGGAGAACCCTGTGATGAGGGTACTAGTAGCCTACCTGTGAGTAGAAACCAGATCCATTTTTGCTTTTCCAGGAACCTCAAAATTCCACAAAACCCCATCATTTCCTCTAGTTGTATCTTAGGAGCCTTGAAGTAGGTAGTTGTGTCAAGGCATACTTTATTTCCTACTGTCCCACCTGCTCACTCCATCTAGTTAGACATCTCGATTTCTTTGCCATTCCTCCAACATACCCAGCACAATCCAGTCTCAGAACCTTTGCATTAGCTGATTTATATGACCAGATCTCTTCCCCTCTCCTCTATATCCACTTGGGTCATTTCTGAGTCCATTTAGGCTGGTAGAACAAAATGCCATGGATTGAGTGTCTTAAAAACAACAGAAATCTCTCACAATTTTGGAGGCTGAGAAGTCCAAGATGAAGGCTCTGGCTGATTTGGTGTCTAGTGAGGACCTGCTTCCTCATAGATGGCCATATTTTCACTGCAACCTCACATAGTGAAAGTGGCAAGAGATGTCACTGGGACTTTTTCTTTTTTATGACGGAGTCTCTGTCGCCCAGGCTGAAGTGCAGTGGTATGACCTTGGCTCACTGCAACCTCTGCCTCATGGGTTCAAGTGATTCTCCTGCCTCAGCCTCCTGAGTAGCTGGGATTACAGGTGCATGCTACCACGCTTAGCTAATTTTTGTAGTTTTAGTAGAGATGGGGTTTCACCATATTGGTCAGGCTGGTCTTGAACTCCTGACCTTGTGATCCGCCCGCCTCGGCCTCCCAAAGTGCTGGGATTACAGGCATGAGCCACTGTGCCTGGTCTGGGGGCTCTTTTATAAGGGCACTAATCCCATCCATGAGGTTTTCTCCCTCACGATTTAATTACACCTAAAGGCTCTATGTCTTAGCCTCATCACACTGGGGTTTAGGATTTAACATATTAATATGAGGGGCACAAATGTTCACATGAAAAGAGGTTGCGCACGCCTCTCTCATGTGAAGTCTTTCAGCCAATCATTCCATTTAAAATGGAAGTAGCCCATTCCACCCTGGTCCTCTGATCTAGTTTGGCTCTGTGTCCCCACCCAAATGTCATGTCGAATTGTGATCCCCAGGTGTTGAAGGAAGGGCCTGGTGGGAGGTAACTGAGTCATGGGGGCCGACTTCCCCCTTGCTGTTCTGGTGATAGAGTTCTCAGGAGATCTGTTTGTTTAAGTGTGTAGCACTTTCCCTTTCTCTCTCTCTCTCTCAGTCTTGCCATGTGAAGACCATGCCTGCTTCCCCTTCACCTTCTGTCATGATTGTAAGTTTCCTGAGGCCACCCCAGCCATGCCTCCTGTACAGCCTGCAGAACGGTGAGTCAGTTAAGTCTCTGTTCTTCATAAATTACCCAGTCTCAGATAGTTCTCTATAGCAGTGTAAGAACAGACTAAAATGTACTCTTTAACCATCTTGTATTTCATTTTTACCACACCACTTTAAATCTCATATGCTGTATATATTTGTTCATTTTTGTTTTATTAATATAAAGTGTCTCTACTAAAGTATAACCCCATGAGGCATATTTTCACTGCTGCTGTTCCCCCTTCTTTTACTGCTCCTTCATCCCTAGCACCTGGAATAGTATCTGGCACATGGTAGGTTTTCCAAAAATAGTTTTCAATTAATAACCTGAAGAAGCCGTTTTTAGATCAGGCAATAAGTCAGTTGTGCCTGTAAATTGCAATCCATGTAGTCCCTTAGCCAGGAGCTGAGGAGAATACACAATAACTTTTTTTTTGCAGATAGTAACAACAGTCATCACCAGTAAGAAACATTTGTTTAAGTTATCTCAGTTGTGGTTCTTTGGAGGGGACTCAAGAGAGCAATCTTAGTGATTCTTTTAAACAATTAGTCAGGTCCTGTCATTCCTCTGCTTAAACCCTTCAATGCCTTTCTGTCTCACTCAAGTAATACCCAAAATCCTTACCATGGTCTTCAAGACTCTGCATGGTCTCTTTCCTTCCCTAGCATTTTCTCTCTAATCCTGCACTGTCCACTGGTAACTCACACATATAATTTTAAAGGTTTTAGTAGAAACATTAAAAAATAAAAAAGTAGGTAAAATCAATTTCAATAATTGATTTTATTGAACATAATACCTCTAAAATATTAATTCAACATGCATTCAATGTAAAAAACTTGAAATATTTCATATTGAAAATTAATACTAAGTCTTACATATAGGTTATATTTGACTTACAGCACATCTCAATGTCGTCAGCCACAGTTTCAGGGCTCCATAGTCACATGACACTGGTGACTACCATATTGGACAGTCTCTTCTTCATCTTCTCTCCCTCAGATGATTCTATTCAACCGGCTTGGACTCCTAGCTCAGTCTGCTTAATGTTCCTGTAATAGGGCAAACACATTTTCACACCAGTAAAGTTGCTAGATTGAGCAAATACAAATAGAGGACTTCGATTTAAACTATATATTTCAGAAAAGTAACAAGTAATTTTTCAGTATAAGTATGTTCTGGATTACATGGGACATACTGGCAGCACACTGGGATGCACTGTACTGGTGTTTTACCTGGCAACCCTGCACTTCAGGCCACTTACATTTCCTCTTCCCTCTGCCTGGGCCACTCTTCTCATTACCTCATTTTCTCAGTTCATTCAGGTCTGATCTCAAAGGACTTAGGGAGGTCCCTACAAATATCTGTCTGTGTCTCCACATCATTACTTATTATTTTCTTATCCTACATTATGCTTTTTACTACTTATAGTTTTTTAAAATAAATTCTCATTTATTATTTTTTCCTCCATTGGAATATGGACATTAGGTTCTAGATAGTCTAGATGTTAGATATTCAAGATAATAGATATTCTAGATATTAGAATATCTTTATGGGAGCAGAACTTTTGTTTCCTAGTGTCTCCCTAGTGTCAGTAATAATGCTTGACACATAACAAGCTTGACACTCAATAATAGTGTCAAGAATAATGCTTTACACTCAATAAGTATTTGTTCAATATGAAGGGAAGAAAAAATAATGGAAACTTTAATATACAGTGTGGATTTTCGAGTTGGACATTTATCGAATAGAATCTTGACATTACTTCTTACCAGCTGCCTGGCTCTTAGAGTTTTCAAATGTTTCTTATACCTATGTCTTCAGATAAATGAAGGCACTAAAGCTCTTAAAAACCCTTTGATGGACTACAGATGGTCACAATCCAGGAAAATATTTGAACAACAACAATAAAAGTTTTCTACTATGCATCTAATAGACTATTGTGAGGATTTAGAAAGTGTTTAGTAAGCCTTTAGCAAAATGTCTGCCATATAATAAATAGTAATAGTAGCAGTATGAATAATAGTAATAGTGTTAATAGTAAATAATAACAGTGATTTTTGTTTGGGGGATTAACAATCCCTTAGCTGCAATTTCGATTCCAAAAATCTCTAAAACCTGAGTCTTTTTTCATAACTTTGAGATATTTGGATGCAAAACGACTTGAGGTGACAGTTAAAGTTTTTATTTACATAACTTAGTGTGACTTTATCTGTTTCACTGCAGAAAAGTTAACATGTTTGATTATAGAGTATTACCCTAGACCCACCGGTGGGTAGTTTATATTATAAAACAAATGTACCATAAGCTTTCTTAAATATGAAAATTTATCTAAATTATTATATACATCTGGCCCCAATATTTCAAGAGGGGAAAGTAGACCTCTATCAGTTACCAGTCAGTCTCAAAACTTTGCCAAATAAAACTTCAAGGAACAGCATATTGTTTTGCCTGTCAAGTCTTGCTGTCCATGAGATTACAAGATTTCCCAGAGGTTACGAATTCACGGTTTTCTTCTCCCTAATAATCTTAACATATCTAGAAAAAACTTATTAGAGAGAACTTGCTTTAACATGTCTATAATTTTTCCAATCTATTGGAAATAGAGAAAGGTAATATCATTAAAGCATTTGGGGTAACTCATTTCATAAATCAGAGACCTCCTTCTGAGTGGAGGACATAAAGCTCTGAAATTACTGCCCTCCATTTTTAAGAAACACTTTATTTATCAGAGAAAATCCTGATAGAAAGGAATGAGATAGACCTCATTCATGTCTACCCACATCTTAACTGATGAACCTATAGATACAATGTGACATCCCTTATCTTCTACTTTGGGGGTCAAACCTCTTGGTGTCAAAAAGGACCATGAGAGCAATGGAGGGAACTGTTGTGAGGCAGATAATTTGTTTATGAAGACTCAATTGGTCAAGCATATCACTAGGAAAATATTAATTTTTCATGCCTTTATACAAAATGCTTTCCCATGTGGATTCAGTCTTGCATTCTGCATGCATTTCTAAAACTCCCAGCAGTTCCTCATTCCTCTAAGAGCCGTGAGTGTGCTCATACCCTTTTTTCCTTTCCTTTACACTTGTGTGACCAAGTGTACCTTTCATGAAGCTCAAAATGTCTTCCTCCTGCCTTTGCCATGTTTAGCCTAATTCTATTGATTTGACATTGTTTTATTTCCCCGTAAAATGTAATAAACAAAATAAGCCCAGATACACATGGCTACATAATTTTACCTTTTATGTGGTGCATCACTGACAAAAGAGATATAATATACATACAGGAATATCTTATTTTATTGTGTTTCTCTCTATTGCACTTTGCAGATAATGCATTTTTTTTTACAAATTGAAGGTTTATGGCAATTCTGTGTCAGGGAAGTCTTTTGGCACCATTTTTTTCCAACAGCATGTGATCACTTCAATTCTCTGTTTCACATTTTGGTAATTTTTGCAGTATTTCAGACTTCTTCATTATTATTAAATGTGTTATGGCAAACTGTGATCAGTGATCTCTGATGTTACCATTGTATTCTTTTGAGGCATCACAAACCATCCACATATAAGATGGTGAAGTTAGTAAATGTTGTATGTGCTCTGACTGCTACACTGACCAGCATTTCCCCATCTCTGTCTCTCACTGGGTCTCTCTATTACCTGAGACACAACAAGTTTAAATTAGACTAATCAATAACCCTATAGTGACCTCTACATGGTCAAGTGAAAGCAAGTGTTCACATTTTTCACTTTAAATCTAAGACAGAAATGATTAAGCTTAGTGAAGAACGTATGTTGAAATCCAAGCTAGACCAAAAACTAAGCTTCTTGTGCCAAACATCAAGCCAAGATGTGAATCCAAGGAAATGTTTTAGAAGGAAAATAAAAGTGCTATTTCAGGGAACACACAAATGATAAGAAGGCAAAACAGCCTTATTGACGATGTTGAGAAAGGTTAGGTGGTCTGGATAGCAGATGAAACCAGCCACAACAATCCCCACAGCAAAGCGTAATTCAGAGAAAGTCCATAGTTATCTTCAATTCTATGAAATTGAGAAAGGTGAGGAAGTGACAGAAGAAAAGTTAGAAGCTAGCAGATGTTAGTTCCCAAGGTTTAAGAAGACATCTCCGTAGCATAAAAGTACAAGGTAAAACAGCAAGTGCTGATACAGAAGTTGAAGCTAGTTTTTCAGATCTAATATAATCGATCAAGGTGGCTACATTAAACAACAGATTTAATAGATAAAACAGCCTTATATTTAATAGATAAAACAGCCTTATATTGGAAGAGATGCCACTTAGGACTTCCACAGCTAGAGAGAAGTCAATGCCTGGCTTCAAATCTTCAATAGACAACAGGCTGACTCACTTGTTATGGGTTAAGGCTGCTAGTGACCTGAAATTGAAGTCAACGCTGATTTTGCATTCTGAAAGTCATAGGGCCCTTAAGAATTATGCTATATTTCCTCTACCTTTGTTCTATAAATGGAACAAAGCCTACATGACAACATATCTGCTCCCAGCGTGGTTGAATGAGTATTTTAAGTCCACTGTTGAGACCTACTGCTTAGAAAAAAGATTCCTTTCAAGACATTACTGCTCATTGACAATGCACCTGGTCACCCAAGAGCTCTCTGATAGAGATATACAAGGAAATATCCTTAAAGTTTTCATGCATGCTAACACAACATTCAATCTGTAACCCATGGATCAAGAGGCAATTTTTACTTTCAAGTCTTAGAATTTAAGAAATACATTTTGTAAGGCTGTAACTGCTGTACGTAATGCGTTCTCTGATGGATCTGGGCAAGGTAAATTGAAAACCTTCTGGGAAAAATATTTGTGATTCATAGGAGGAGGTAAAAATAGCAACATTAACACGATTTTGGAAGCTGTTGATTCCCCTCATCACGGATGATTTTGAAGGGTTCAAGGCCTCAGTGGCAGAAGTAACTTCAGATGTGGTGGAAATAGCAAGAGATATAAAATTTAAGTAGAGCCTGAAGATGTGACTGAATTGTTACAATCTCATAATGAAATTTGAAAAACCGAGGAGTTGCTTCTTATGGATATGCAAATAAAGTGGTTTACTGAGATGGAATCTATGAATACTCCTGGTGAAGATACTGTGACCAATTGCTGAAATTACAACAAAGAATTCTGGATATTATATAAAGCTAGTAGATAAAAGAGCAGCAGGTTTTGAGAGAATTGCCTCCAATTTTGAAAAGTTTTACTGTGGGGAAAATGCCACCAAACAGCATTATATGCTACAGATAAACCTTTCCTGAAAGGAAAAGTAAGTTGATGTGGCAAATTTTGCTGCTGTCTTATTTTAAGACATTGACACAGCCACCCCAGCCTTTAGCAATCACCACCTTTATTAGTTATCATACATCAACATTGAGGCAAGATCCTCTACCAGGCAAAAGGTTACAACTCCTGAAGGCACAGATGATCTTTAGCACTTTTAACAATAAAACATTTTTTTAATTAATGTATGCACATTGATTTTTAGACACAATGCCATTGCACACTTAATATTAATTCAGTATAGTATAAACATAATTTTTATGTGCCCTGGGAAACCAAAACATTTATGTGGCTAACTTTATTGAGATACTTGCTTTATTGCAGTGGACTGGAACTGACTCACAATATCTTTGAAGTATGCTTGTATTACCCATCCTGTTTTCTCAATTTTTATGCAAGGTACTACCATCCTGATGAATATTTTAATTTTTCTTCCATTTCAAAATAATATAAACAATACATCTCATAAAGCATATTCTAAGTCTGCCTCCTTCAGACTCTCCTACATTTTCTGATGAGTAACTCAGAATTATTATGAGAATTAATGATTACACTTATAGATTGGGCTATATTTAATTTAATAAATAAATATATAATTTGATAAATATATAACATTTTCCTGTAAGCATTATCAAAAACCCATGTGCACACTTAATGTTACCTATCTTTTGGTTTTTACAGATCTCAGACTTACGGCTCTTTGAACATACTGTGTTCCCATGGACACAGAGAGAGAAATAACACACACTGGAGCCTATCAGAGAGCGGAGGGTGGGAGGAGGGAGAGCCTCAGGAAAAATAACTAATGGGTACTAGACTTAATACCTGGGTGATGAAATAATCTGTGCAATGAACTCCATGAGACACATTTACCTATGTAACAGGCCTGCATATATACCCTGAACTTAAAAAAAAATACTGTGTCCCAATAGACAATAACATCATCTATTTAAATATTTTGAGGACAAACCATGACTAGGTTTTGAGATAAACTCTTTGATACCTTTAAAAACATCATTATTTGACCACAAGGTCCACATTGCTTTATTGGCCTCAAAGATACGGTTCCAGTTACCACCGAAAGCAGTGGCTCCTTCAAATAGAATGAAATCCAAAATTGTGATGCTTGCTTCATTCATTCCTTAAAGCTTGCATACAAAGTGATTATAGAAGAAGTTTGTAAGATTTTAGGGCCAGTCGCGGCGGCTCATGCCTGTAATCCCAGCACTTTGGGAGGCCGAGTGGGCAGATCACGAGGTCAGGAGATTGAGACCATCCTGGTTAATACGGTGAAACCCCATGTCTACTAAAAATACAAAAAATGAGCTGGGTGGCCGGAGCCTGTAGTCCCAGCTATGCAGGAGGCTGAGGCAGGAGAATGGTGTGAACCCGGGAGGCGGAGCTTGCAGTGAGCTGAGATGGTGCCACTGCACTCCAGCCTGGGAGACAGAGCGAGACTCCGTCTCAAAAAAAGAAAAAAAAATTTTACTGAGCGAACTGTTTCACTGCTGAGTTCATATGGATATATTTAAACTAATTCTAACTCAATTATATCACTTTATATTTTACTCCAATGTAAAAGGATCCCAATTTACAAACATTTTCCAAAGATTAAGTTGTGTCTTTTTATATACAGCACCCTTCTAGTAATAATATGGTTTTCGTATGAAACCATGGGAATTAAACTTATTGAATTATCAAACTTTTAAAACATTTTTCCTTTGATAAATTCAGATTTCTTTCAAGATATAAAAATCAGTACTCATGGTATGTTCGTTTTTATAATGTTATATTTTGTATTTAGGCAAGAACTCAAAAGTATATACAGCACACATGGGTATGAGCTGGTGATTTTATGTCTTTTCCTGATCCTTGCTTGGAATGTCTTAGAGTGGTTTCAATCAACAATTTTCAAACTTTGGCAGGCACCAGAATCATCTGGAGGATTTTTTTTTTATTATTATTATACTTTAAGTTCTAGGGTACATGTGCACAACGTGCAGGTTTGTTACATATGTATGCATGTGCCATGTTGGTGTGCTGCACCCATTAACTCATCATTTACATTAGGTATATCTCCTAATGCTATCCATCCCCCCACCCTCCCCACAATAGACCCCAGTGTGTGATGTTCCCCTTCCTGTGTCCAAGTGATCTCATTGTTCAATTCCCACCTATGAGTGAGAGCATGCGGTATTTGGTTTTCTGTTCTTGCCATAGTTTGCTGAGAATGATGGTTTCCAGCTGCATCCATGTCCCTACAAAGGACACAAACTCATCCTTTTTTTATGGCTGCATAGTATTCCGTGGTGTATATGTGACACATTTTCTTAATCCAGTCTGTCACTGAGGGACATTTGGGTTGATTCCAAGTCTTTGCTATTGTGAAGAGTGCCGCAATAAACATACATGTGCATGTGTCTCTATAGCAGCATGATTTATAATCCTTTGGGTATATACCCAATAATGGGATGGCTGGCTCAAATGGTATTTCTAGTTCTAGATCCTTGAGGAATCGCCACACTGTTTTCCACAATGGTTGAACTAGTTTACAGTCCCACCAACAGTGTAAAAGTGTTCCTATTTCTCCACATCCTCTCCAGCACCTGTTGTTTCCTGACTTTCTAATGATCGCCATTCTAACTGATGTGAGATGGTATCTCTTCTTAAAACTGACAGTTGGGCCCTGCCACCAGAGTTTCTGATTTAGTGGCATTTCTAACAAATCCTCTGGTAATGTTGATGCCACTGGTCTGAGAACATTCCCTTGAGAACCACTGGTATGTATGTTTTTCCATGTCTTACAAATTCAGCACTACCTGCATCAGAAGAGAAAGAAATACCACCACTTCTGCCATCTCGGAGTGCACTGGGAAACTTGAAGCCATTGAGCATCACAAAAACAACCCTTATTCTTGGTGGAAAATAAAATTGAACAGCAGAGCCTAGACAATTTTTTTTTAAATAAATTCCTCTCATTGCTTTGTATTTCTGTGGCCCAAAATAGACACCTAGCTATCTCAAGCTGAGCTTTGCCATAAAACATTTTTACTTATTCTTCCTATTTTTTGTGATGTTAATTTTTTTTTTTTCACAAGAAGCTTAATTTCTCAGAGTCCTTGGCTATATTCACAGAATTATTATTTGTTATCAGCTCATTATTTTACTAGCTCCTAATTTACAAAGACTAGTTAAAAAGTACAAAAAATTATTTAAAAATATTAAGCACATATGTTAAATGTCATAAAATTCAGAAAGTTCTCAAGAAACAAAATTTTTGGTCCAGGTAATATGATATTCTCAGGTTTACTAAAACGATCACAAGCTACTAGTCCAGTATTTTAAACACAAAAATTTACATAAACCTATAACTGCTATCTCCATTCTTTGATAATTGCACTATCACCACAAAGAAAGAAAGACCTACCATTCATGAAAATTAATTCACAAAAATATTTTCTCCCTGTTGTAATTAGGAACATCAAATAATTAGTGTTCTAAAATGAAAACTGTCAAGTTTCCTAGGGCTTTGTTCCACACAGAAGAATCCTTTGTTTTCAACACAGTCCATTTCCTTTGCTCTAATTCTGGGATTGTTGATATAAGAGTTCGTCCAGGAGGTAGCAGGAAGCTGGGCCCTGTGGTTGTATTGCAGAAGCAGTTAAGAAAGGAAAACCAGCAGAGGTATTTTCCAGTGAAGGGGCAATCAATAAAAGACTCTGAGAGCAAGGAACAAAAATTTCAGTAGATTCTGATAAGCACTGGATAAGAGTCTCCAGAACTGGTCAGGTATTGAACTTGTTCAGGAAGGTTTTTTTTTTTTTTATTTTTTGTTCCTGTTTCCAGGATGTTCTTACTATTCCAATTTCCCTTTTGGCTAAGTATAATTGTTTAATTTTTTTGGTCCATTCCCAATCTTATTGTAATACCTGTCAGGAGAATGAATATGTAATACTATTCTTTTCTCATTACCATCTTAATATTGTCACTAGAAATAACTAACGTGCCATTCTGTACTATTAAGAGATTTGTTACATGAGCGATAAAGAACTAACATTCCTTATCTCATTCTATAGTTCCATTTTCCAAGCAAAGGAGCTGGTTCAGATAAAAATTAGCTTCGTGCTCAGGTTAAATTCATTCTGTGAAGTGATAGTATTTCAAATGCATTATAGGAGGATTCTCCTGTTCTAAGTTCTGATGTGGGAGGATTTGTCTAACATTTTAAAAACGCATATGAAATATAAATGGTAATTTCAATGCATTTAAAAGAGTAAAATAGGCCGTGTTATGCAAGACTTCTTTTGTATATAATATGAAATGAGAAAAATGGAACAAATATCTTCACCATAAATTAGAGATAGAATCATTGGGAAGTTCGATCTATGAATATGTGTGTGCATGCATGCTTGCACATGTGTTTCATATCCTTTACAAAATTACAGATCTGCTAGATTTAGGTAACTGTGATAAGGTCATGTTAAAAGAATATATCATTAGCTACTATAGATCCTATTCTTTACATACAAAATAAGCATAGAAATGTGAGGATTTTTGAAGATAACTTCTAAAAAAGTGTTTAAAAGACATATTGCTTACCTGAAGAATCTTCTTTGAAAACAAAAAGGGGGATGGGAATCCATATATATATATATATATATATATGATCTTTAGCATATATATATGATCTTTAGCATATATATATAAGGTTACAGGAGTTGTAACCTTTTCCTGGTAGAGGGTCTTGCCTCAATGTTGATGTATGATAACTAATAAAGGTGGTGGTTGCTAAAGGCTGGGGTGGCTGTGTCAATGTCTTAAAATAAGACAACAGCAAAATTTGCTATATATATATTTGATATATATTTGATATATATAGATATATATTTGATATATATATTTTGATATATATATTTGATATATATTGATATATATATTTGATATATATATATTTGATATATGTCTCAGCAAGCAGATCTCAGCAGATATTTATTAAACACACTTTGGATGAACCACTCAGTAGAAGCAAGGCCAGCAGAATACTGCTGTGTGTTTAGAGGAGTTCAAAGGTGCTTCCAGATAGACCTTTTGGAAAAGGATTTCTGCGTGTGTGTGTCTCTGTGTACGTGTGCGTTTGTGTGTCTGTATCTGTGTGTTTATTGGTACTTTCAAGGAACAACAAGGGCATTCATAGATTGACTGTTTAGTAGAGGCCACACTGTATCTTAGTCCTGACACACATATGGTCTGCTTTCTCTTTACAAACTACCTGAGGTAGGATTTTATTCTCTTATTTTACAGATAAGGAAAAGAGCTCAGGAAGGTTAAGAAAAATCCTCAATGTCACACAGTTACTAAGTAGCAGAGGCATAATTAAAACCTAGTTCAATTTGGCTCCAAAGATAATGTATTTTCTCCTCAGAATGCAGAAATGCTTCGAAGAGAGAATTACGATTCTGAGTGCCATGTATAATAATTGATTATGGACAAATAAAAATTTGCATTTTCTTAACTACAAGTACATAGGTGTATTTTCTTAGATTGTAACTTGCTACGATTTTGAAATTATAATTATTGCGTATCAAATATCCTAAGGGTATAGCACTTAGTACAATATACATGAATAGATGATTTGATAGTGTTGCTGCTACTGTTAATAATTATACTAATTCAATAAAGGCACATTCACTCTTGTGAGCTTTTGGTGAATTTGGTTTTTAAAGAAACTAAGCCGAGCAGGTAACTACATCCTATAAAACCCTAATCTAACAACAGTCTAGGGTTACTGTGTAGGTTTTCATAATTACTGGGAGGTTTGTGTGGGCACTGGATACAGACTTTAATGACTCTAAGACAATAGATAATACTTCTGATTATAAAGAACTAAGTTAATTCAACAGCCATTAGGAGAAACTAAAATTTCCAACCAGATCTAGGCCCAATGATATTGAGTTATCTGGGTGTTTCAGCATCAAACTTCAGGGCCACCAACCTTGACTTTTAGTTCATTATGGAAACTAGTGCCCAATTAAAATATTCCTTGGCAAGCAACTTTCTGGAGTTAGGCAGACTAATTACTGCAGGGAATGAGGAGGAAGTCATGCTCTAAATCATACTGTCTGACCTCAGAAGGAGGAACAGTTTAGTGCCAAGAATACAGCTACAGAGAGTAGTAAATAAGAAGGAATAAAATTTGCAGATATTAAATCATACCTACCTGAAAGGGCACTGAATGATATTATACATCATCCTTGGTTTTATTTGATAGCCATGTGGAAGTCGAATGTGCATGAAATGTTTTACAAATGTATAATTTACAAATTACAAAATGTAAAACATTTAAGAGGTTTTACAATTTGTGCCTATAACATTTAAGTTAATAACCTATTAGTATTTTAAAGTTACTGTTGTATTGAAACTGGTCCTACTATTATCATACTTATCATATAAGATCAGATAATGTACTGTAATATCATATCATATAACAAATAACTGCTTTGAATTATTTTTCAACTGATGAAGGTGAATTTGGTTTGCTGTCCGTCATATTTTTAAATTTTTATCTACTGTATTTTATTATGTTATAGTCACATGCAAGAAATAAGCAAGGGGAACACAACATTTTCTTGAACATAAGAAGGATGACATCCTCTGACATAGTTTTAAATAACTTACATCTTCAGAAGGAACCTACGTATAACAGTAATTCTTATTGTCCCTAAATAATAATCTCAGTAGATGTGTAACCTCTTTCTGAAAGTTTGACCAGCTTTCCATTTCAACCAGAAATAAATGAGTGATGTCATCACACATTACATGAAAATCTAAATGATTGTAATATATAACACACACCCACGTGCTCACATATAAATACACAGAAATAAGCCTCAGCAGAATTTTATAAAGAGAGAAAGGACTTCGGTTTGGTTTTCTACTCTAGAAACAAGCATGTGAACTCCTATAGACAGGTGGATTCCATTTAATCGAGTCTTTTCAGATGGTAACAACTAGATATTCTTTAAGAAGTGTGTAAAGATGAAAAAAGGAATATATTTTTTCAAAGACTAAAACCCAATTCAAAAAATTAGAACTTTACAAATATCTACCCATAAATTAAAGTAAAATGGATATATATTTCTTTTTAATGTCAACTTGCTGACTTTGCTTAAGAAAAAACGATAAACCTTAAACCACATGGCTTACAAACAGCTGAACTTTTAAATTGTATCCTATGTTGTTTTTGTTCCAGTCATCTACTTTGCTGGAACCACTTCTTGCTTTAGGACTCTATTACTAAATCATATGTATGTATGCATGTATTACTTATGTACTTGCTAAAAGTACATCTTGTTTTCAAGTACTGAGTCTTAATTAATTTATGCTCATGCATGATTTTGCTCCTTTCTAATGAGCTCTGCAGGATGCTGGCCATAGTTGAGAGATGTTTCAGCTCTTGCTCTCTTTGGCAACTGTATTATTTCTGTTCCACATGTATTTGCTTTGCACTGGTGATATTGTAGAATTTTGAACCCCCTTTCTTTTTTTTTTTTTTTTTTTTTTTTTTTTTTGAGGCGGAGTCTCGCTCTGTTGCCCGGACTGGAGTGCAGTGGCCGGATCTCAGCTCACTGCAAGCTCCGCCTCCCGGGTTTACGCCATTCTCCTGCCTCAGCCTCCCGAGTAGCTGGGACTACAGGCGCCCGCCATCTCGCCCGGCTAGTTTTTGTATTTTTTTTAGTAGAGACGGGGTTTCACCGTGTTAGCCAGGATGGTCTCGATCTCCTGACCTCGTGATCCGCCCGTCTCGGCCTCCCAAAGTGCTGGGATTACAGGCTTGAGCCACCATACAAAGAGTTGCTGCCTATTTAAGATGCAAACAAAAAATGGATCCTCCGTCTTTTCAACATGGTGACATTCCTTCTTTAGCATTATTAAATATTTCCTTAGCAGTCACAATTCTGACATGACTCAGGACATTATTTCTTTCACACTTTCCATCCGTTATTGTGAAGCCTCCATTGTCCTATGACTGAAGGCCCTGTATGTTTAGTGAGACTTGAGGCTTCATGGTCAGAGCTGTAGAAAGAAGAATTTGAAAGTGTGTAGAATTTTTGTGGAAGTTCTTCTTTTTGAGTGATGAGGGACCATCTGTGATTTTTACAGCAGCACTGTCCAATAGAACTTTCTGTGATGACGAAATTGTTCTATATTTATGCTCTCCAGGATGGTAACCACCAGCCCCATGTGCTCTCGAGCACCTGAAGTGTCACTTGTTGTATTTAATTTAATTAACTTAAGTATGATTTAAATAGACAGTTATGGCTAGGGGCTGCAATATTCAATAATGCAGCCTTAGAGGATAACCAGAAAATTTGTCCAGAAATTTGTTTTGGAATCGATCTGTGTAGCCCTATTTTATATTTGGATTTATAGTACTGATTTTTAACCATAGTATGGTAATAATGACTGAGAGAAAACATCTATCATCTATCTATCTATCTGTCTATCTGTCTATCTATCTATCTATCTATCTATCAATCATCTATCTCTGTTTGTGTGCATGTGTGTGTGTAATTGCTTTTCAAGGAGCTATCGGTAGTGATAGATGAAAGAGAATTTCTGTGTATAAAATGTATTCATCAGTTGGTTGATATTTAGAAGACAAAATCAAGGAGATTGTTTTACTACTTAAGAACTTTTACCCGAGTTTCCCTAATCCTTAGAACTTCTGGTTATCCTACAAATATAATTGTATTCTCAGAATCTGGCATTTAACCTTTTGAATGGATTAGATAACACATGGTAATACACTGGCTGCATTTAAAACAAGTGCATGGAGGACATGATGCTGAGTGAAATAAGCCAGACACAGAAGGGCAAATATTGCATGATCTCACTTACATGGGAAATCAAGAAAAGCTGAACTCATAAAAGCAGATAGTAGAATGGTGGTTGTCAGGGGTTAGAGGTGAAAGCAAAATGGGAGATGTTGGTTAAAGAGTACCAGGTTTCAGTTAGATACAATATGTTCTAGAGAGTTATTGTACAGAATGGTAATTATGGTTAATAATAATATACTATTATATACTCAAAAATCACTAAGGGTACATTTTAAATGTTCTCAGCACAAAAAAGTAACTATGTGAGGTGATGGAGATGTTAATTAGCTTGATTGTGATAATCATTTCACAAGGTCTTGCACCATAAATCTATACAATGTTACTTGTCAATTATACCTCAATAAAGAAAAAATTAAATGTGTTTGATAATATAATGCTCCGGACTCAGCACTGTACTTCACTAAAATTATTCAGTTAACTTTTGGATTTGGATACCAAATCCAAACAGGTTGCAGCAATATAATGTCATTATTTGAATATTCGGAAAATTCTGTCTTTGTGGCACTTGACGTATGGAAAATGATAGTCATTATGAGCTGTGCAAATCCTATGGTTCATAATAGGTACATAGTGTCAATGTATTGCATGTTATCATATCATGTCGACTAGAAAAAATGTTTAAATTATTCACCACTACAGTAGTCCCCCTTTATCCAGAAGGGATACATTCCAAGACCCCCCGTGGATGCCTGAAGCCATGAATAGTGCCGACCTGTATATAATATGATTTTCCTATATGGACATTCCTATGATAAAGTTTAATTTATAAATTAGGCACAGTAAGAGATTAAAAACTGTTAAACCAATTACAAAAATATGTTGTAATAAAGGCTAAGTGAAAGTGGTTTCTCTTTCTCCTATGTGCTCTCTCACACACACAATATCTTAGTATACTGTACCAACTTCCTTTCAGACTGTGGTGGGCCGTAGGTAGTCAAAATCATGGAAAACAAAACCGTGGATAAGGGGGAACTACTGTATATTTATTGGTGAATATGATTTTTTTCCATCGAGTTAGAGAATTTTTGTTTTACTTGGCTCTCATAGCTTTTCTTCTCTTTAGAAATTTTTGTTGGTTACCATAATAATGCCATATGTGATTATAAAAGATTAAAAACAGAGAAAAGGAGTAATTTAAAATATTTATTAAATATTTTTAAATACACTCATTTTTTACTGTTAAAAATCCTAATAAACTGAAGATAGTATAGAAACATTCCCTATAAAATCAAGAATAAAATACATGTTTATTTTTACCATTCTTGTTGGTTTTTCTGGAGGTACCAAAAATACAATAAAATAGGAAACAAATATTAGCTAGTAGGTGAATATAAAAAGATGAGCAAGTTGGCTTTTGCATACAAAATAACATTTTCTGTAGGGAATCTTAGAAAACAAACTAAAAATACTAGCAATTTTGGCCCAGTGCGGTGGCTCACGCCTGTTATTTCAGCATTTTGGAAGGCTGAGGCAGGCGGATCACCAGGTCAGGAGGTGGAGACCATCCTGGCCAACATAGTGAAATCCCGTCTCTACTAAAAATACAAAAATTAGCTGGGCATGGTGGTGTGTGCCTGTAGTCCCAGCTACTCAAGAGGCTGAGGCAGAAGAATTACTTAAACCTGAGAGTCAGAGGTTGCAGTGAGCCGAGATCGTGCCACTGCACTCCATCGTGGCCACAGAGCAAGACTCTGTCTCAAAAAAAAACGAAAAAAAAAAAATACTAGCAATTTTTACAATTTAATAAATTTAGCATATGCCAGCAACTGTAAAATATTTATTGAGATTGCAAATGCTGGAATTAGACTGGCTGTTTCATAATACCACAAAGATATATAACTGGATAAGTCACTTATATTCCTTATGCTTCACTTCCTTGAGCTATTAAATGAAACTAATAACAGTATGTACCTTATGGAGGTCTGTATATTAAATGGTATGATTCATGTAAATTAGCAAAGCATGTGGCACTTAATAAAAATAAATGCGAATTTGTTAGTAAGTTAATTATTGTTGTTGCTGCTTAGTAAATATAACAAGGGAAAATTATTTCACTAGCTGTAACAAAATAAGAAAAAAATGAAAGTATGACAGTATTAATTCAAAAGATAGTGGCAATAAATTGGGAATTTTAAGGCTCTTCTTTTTTTATTTTTTTACTAGACATGAAAAAAGACTATAGATTGTAGAATGAAGTATATTGGAAACCATTTAGCAAGAATTTTTTAAAAGAGGTATAAATAATGTGCCAAGCATAAATATAAAATGGAATAATAAAAAATACTAAATAAAAAAGTCAGATAAAGAGGAGTAAAAGGAACATAGGATGGTTGGACACAATAAAACAATTTTAAAAGGGTAGATTTAAATGTAATGTTATCAATAATTACTTTAAATGCAAATTAACTAGGCAATTAAAAGGCTGAGCTTGCCAACCTGTATAAAATGCAAGACCTAACTATGAGATGTCAAAAAGAAAACCACTTTAAATATAAAGATGTAGGCAGGTTAAAAGTAAATATATGATGAAGGATATATTATGTGATGATTACTAAAAATGAAGCTATAATGGCTATATTAATACAAATTAAAAGTTAGAACATAAAATATTAACAGAAATAAGAAAGGACATCAAATACCAAAAATGTGGTCAAAATAGCAAAGAAAACATGAAGATGCTAAACATGTTTCTACCTAGGAGGGTTTCCCTACAAGAATAAACAAAAAATAAACTGATTGACTGAAAACAGAAATACACAAATTCACAAGTATACTTAGAGACTTCAAAATTTCTCTGTTAATAATCAATAGAATAGGAAGCAAAACATACCAACCAGGATAATTCTAACATCCCTGCCATATTCGAGTCTGATTCTAATGTTTGCTTGCTTGATTCCAAATGTGGATTTTTTTTTTTTTTTTTTTTTTTTTTTTTTTGCCTTTTAGTTTACCTTATAATTTTTGTTGTTGTTTTTGAAAGCTTGGCATGATGTACTGCACAAAAGGAACTGGGTTACTTAGGTCTCTAAGTAATATGTTGATAAGATGTGGGTGAGGAGAAACATTCTGTAGTTGTAGGATTTAGTTTCAGTCTTTCAGTGAGCCTGTGCCCTGGGCTGTGATCTTCACAGGTGGTTCACCTTAGGTGAGACAAGAAGGATTAGATGGGGGTGGAGTTTAGTGTTTTCCTGTCTCACATGGAAGGCTAGATGGGGCTGAAGTTGACCACCTTCCCCCATGCAGAAGTTGCTCCTTCTTACTTTTTTACACCAAAGCGAAATCTACAGCTTTGTTCAGGGATTACTATGTTTATTCTCAGGTTTTCTAATACTAATGTGAGGGGTGTGATTTGATGGGGTGATCAGAGTGATAAGAAAGGAGCTGGAGAATGGAATTCTTGTTATATTTTGTAATTTATTGTCTTTGCATAATTCAAAGATGCAAACCCTCAGCAAAGAGTTCATGGCACAACTTTTTATATTCTCATAACCTAAATATTGGCCATGAGTTTGAACTACGTCTAGTTATTGACTTTCTTTTATATATTAGCATGCCATTTGGGATATTTTATAATTGTTTGTAATTATGTGCCACAGTTATATAGGCAAATAATTTTCTCATTGTTTTCAAAGTGCTTGATTTGCTGTAAAAAAAAAAAAAAGTTGTTTTGCTATATATTACATAAGTCAATAAACTGATCTAGAGCAAGAAGAAATTCTAAGATAAACTGGGGGTGATGAATGATTTCTAGTTTAATTAGTCAATTAGAAAAGCAACTTACACCTACTACATACAAAGCATTGTGCCATGTGAGAAAGATACATACAGCAATTTGTTTCAGCATATCGCATTTTGGAAGTACATTATTTGCCAGGTAGTAAGTCCTGGAGATTCAGGGTGAGTACGATGTAGATTCAGCTTTGGGAGCTTCTAGTACATTCAGAGAAATAGATACACAAAAAGTTCCTTAAATTGTCATAAGTGAAAGAAAAGACTTGAATAAAGGCATTAAGGAAGCACAGAGGAGGGTTATTTATTCCAGAATATTGTTCCAAAAGTGATAATGATCTAGATAGAAAATAGCTAAAGCACTAAAAATGCAACATTGATGATAATGACAATAAATTCTATTTGTTCCTAACTTAATTTGCAGATCTAATGTTTCTCCTAAAAATAAAAGAATTTTTTTTCATTTTATCAACAATGAGAGTAAAGAACAGAAATGGTATGTGACTCGCTTAATAGAATAGAAATATTACATGGCAAACTAGAGACTGGAAATGCAATAATAAGACTTATCACTCAAACATACCTGGCATAATTTATTCATGTTACGTTTGATCAACTAGATGTCCTGGTGAAGTCATCTGTGGCAAGGGAAATATCTCTGTTCATTTGGATTGGTTTAGTATCATTTGGTCTTTCTGGGACGACTTGCTTTATGAATAAGTACTCCCACATTGAAGTAGAGTGTACCTGTTCTGCAACCACCTGCACAAAAGCAGACATATTTGTTTTCATTTCATTCTAGGAAGACTGCCTTTATCTAGAGAAACACTTTTTTTCATCTCTGATAGGTGGATCATGAGGTCAAGAAACCAAGACCATCCTGGCCAACATGGTGAAACCCCGTCTCTACTAAAAATACAAAAATTAGCTGAATGTGGTGGTGCACACCTGTAGTCCTAGCTACTCAGGAGGCTGAGGCAGGAGAATCGCTTGAACCCAGGAGGCAGAGGTTACAGTGAGCCGAGATCATGCCGCTGCACTCCAGCCTGGTGACAGAGTGAGACTCCGTCAAAAACAAACAAACAAACAAAAACACAATGTAACAGAGAAAGTCCAGCTGTCGAAAATGCACCAATGAAGTCTGTCTTCCATTTCTGTAGCCTCTTTGTAGTCAGCTTCACCAATAAATGGTTTCTATGCCTCCATTATGGTTTCCCTTATTCCTTGTTTTGTGTGAGGCATCCCTTGGTCAAAGAATAGGAAAACCTATGATTTCTAGCTGCTGTTTTTGTTTCTCCCCTACTCCTGAGATTGACCATAAACATTAGCAATCATTATTCTATCTATTGATGTCTATGGTTCAACCACTGACTTCATAGTCAAGAAACATTGGCTTGCGTGTTGTTCAGGCAGTAACATATTTCAGCGATTGAAATAGGACATTTATTATTATTATTATTATTATTATACTTTAAGTTCTAGGGTACATGCGCACAACGTGCAGGTTTGTTACATATGTATGCATGTGCCATGTTGGTGTGCTGCACCCATTAACTCGTCATTTACATTAGGTATATCTCCTAATGCTATCCATCCCCTCTCCCCACAATAGGCCCCAGAGTGTGATGTTCCCCTTCCTGTGTCCAAGTGATCTCATTGTTCAATTTCCACCTATGAGTGATAACATGTAGTGTTTGGTTTTCTGTTCTTGTGATAGTTTGCTGAGAATGATGGTTTCCAGCTGCATCCATGTCCCTACAAAGGACACAAACTCATCCTTTTTTATGACTGCATAGTATTCCATGATGTTTATGTGCCACATTTTCTTAATCCAGTCTGTCACAGATGGACATTTGGGTTGATTCCAAGTCTTTGCTATTGTGAATAGTGCCGCAATAAACATGCGTGTGCATGTGTCTTTATAGCAGCATGATTTATAATCCTTTGGGTATATCCCCAGTAATGGGATGGCTGGGTCAAATGGTATTTCTAGTTCTAGATCCTTGAGGAATCGCCACACTGTTTTCCACAATGGATGAACTACTTTACAGTCCCACCAACAGTGTAAAAGTGTTCCTATTTCTTCACATGTCATGGCATGGCTTTTAATAATATTCAAGATGAATCCAAAATTTTCTGTAAAGTCTATGTAAAGATTATCAAACAGATTGTTTTATTGAGTTGCTTGAATGACTCGGTCCAAACACTCAGTTTGAATGTTTTGTATTGATACAACCCCATTTGAGGAGATATGAAGATTTCATATAAAGGCTGCACTGTTTTATTTCTAATGGAGCAATGGTAAATGTACTCAACTTAGAGCCAAATCCAAATTACCTGTAAGTGCACATGAAAATCAGTATTTAAACTGCTTTTAACTTTTATTTTTTAGCATTAAAATAAATGCAAATATAGAGTATGGCATTTCTACTCTGAAAATTAGATAAAATATATTTAATATTATGTTATGTTCTGAATTAGAGTATTTGTGTGTGTGTGTGTGTGTGTGTGTGTGTGTGTTTAAATTTCTAAAAAGGTAAAATAGAAAAGAAAGAAAATTGGGTTATATTTTCATGAGTAAGAAACAGCTGATTTGATGTTACACATATGTGGGGAAAAATATTGCCTCCTGTTTTGAAGTTTTCATTATTTACCAAAAGTTAAAAATCAGGAATGATAATCCAAATACATTTAACTGCTTTTGCTATGTGAATTCTGTGATGCAATAAGACTAAATGTCAAGGCATGTGGAAGTTAAGAATTTAAGTTCCTCATCATCTAACTTGTTTCCTGCAAAGTTATTTACAAGCTACATTAATTTAATCCGACTAGTAGCATACCATTTGAAAACATTGGCTGAACTTTAAATTTATCATGGAAATGAATATAATCTTTTTAAATAGAAATCTAGTACATAAATGGGTTAGTCAAATAAGGTAATATTTAATTTATCTTGTGTCATGACTCTTTTTGATAATCTGATCCTCTTCACAAGGGGAGAAATACATATATGTCATTTTGCGTCTAATTTCAATATGTTGAAAGGTCCCTGAAACTCTTGGCTCCAGGTTAAGAGCTCTTAATCAAATGAATAGGAGATTTGATTATAAACAGCAATCTTAGATTCTTACCTGACTTTAATGTTGATGAACTTGTGACCTTGAGTAAATTATGTATTTTTGTGCATTAAAATCTTCATCTATAAACATGATTGCTACTAATAGTAATACTTTACTCTTTAATATAAAGGGGAATTTTTGGCTATCTGGAGGCACATCACCATATAACTCCGAGATACTATTGCTATTGAAGATGACATATATGATGTATGGCCCAGATGCTGTGTACAATAATAATACCAACATCATGTATCTACATATATAATTGTTTTCCTTTTTTCTATATTAGAAGGATAAGACTCAAACTAATTCGGTTTTCCGGGCTTTCTAGTTTTACTGAGGACTCCCTATGACAACCTAATTGTAAAAACACACTATTTTGAAATATAATTGAGGTATAGGGTTTAATAGCACCCACACTTGATCATCATTCATTGCTTCCTAATTCTTGGTTTTAGACCAGAAAAATACTGTAGGGCTTTCACTAAATTGCCCTGTGGAATTTGAATCCAAGGTTTCATTTGGATCATTAAAGTGATAGACCTTGTTTAAAACTGAAATCATGTGGCTGTATTTAAGAAATTTCACGCTGATGCCAGACATTGGCATGGCTTGATATCATTTAGTTTGAAATGCAGTCCTACTGATTTTGTCTCAATTTTCCTATCGGTATGAATCTCAGACGATGAACAACCATGGCTTTTCGTGGTTTTGTATATCATTGAACACATTCTTTAAATCTTCTCATGGTGTCCAGATTCTACAAGGGAGGTGCTCTTTTGCCAAGTTCACCACCTTAGCTAAGTATCTGTATTGACTAAATCAAAGCAAGTAAAAATGAAAATTGGACCTGTTAATGCAATAGTCAGTCACTAAGAATAATGCAAACCAGCGAAAGTGAGTGGAAATAGATATCTTTTGTGGTAGGATGTGAATCAAGATTTGGCTAGAATAACTGGCCATATTGGAATAACGAAGTATCAGCAATTGAAAATGGGAGGTTTGAATGCTGAAATGGTTTCAATGAGCTATTAACAAATCCGAAGTGCTGTAAAAATTATTGGTAGATATGGAACTGTGGTTTGAGGGTATATAGGAGTGATTCATTTTTCCTTTGTGATTCTTGAAATGCTACAGGCTCAGTGGCAAACTGCCTGATGATTGTTGGACCTTTCTACATTTCATTTCAAAGAAGGATAAAAAAACACAAAGTAAAGACTATATTCTATAAACTTATTGCAAGTGAAAAAGTGCCAACATATACTTTTCGGTGCTGTTACTACCTTGAAATATATTAATAGTATGATTCCTTTTTTGTTGTTGGGTAAAACAAAAAGTCAAAGATATTCTCTTATGATTTTTTCCCTGATTTTTAATGTTTCTCAAACTTCAAAGTATTTACTTTGGAAACACAGCATCTTCAGAAATAAAAGATGGTGCACCTATCTAATAATATCATTATTTGGAATCACAGGATTTATTAAAGAGATTATTTTGTTAAAAAGTTCAAAATACAGGAAATGGGCTTATAGCCCTAAATAATGTGCAGCACACTCACAATTTTAAGTTAGATGAAGTAGACTGTGATTTTTTCATCGATTATACTTAAAATAGTTACCTGTGTTATTGTTTGTTAAATGTCTATTTTTGTCTCTGGCCAGTAAGATAACTGAAAACATGATCATGTCCATTTTTTTTCTTATATTTTCTAGACCTTAACTCAATGTCCATCAGGGAAGAAATCAACAAACATTGTTGACTGTTACATGGATGGATGTTTAAATTTTCAAGCTTTTGAGGCAAAATTCCATAGTACTAAAACTAAATATAGTCTTCTTAAAAAGTATATTAAAAATTAGTTAATAATATGGATTAAATTTGCCCTTCTCAACAATTCTGATGCTATAATCTTAACATAGAATTAAGATGTATTCAATCTGTGAGTTTTTTTAAAGAGGGCTTTGGCCCTTTGTAAACTATACTCCTGGTCTACAGGAAAGGATGTAAGTGACTCATTGAAAAGTAGGCCTTTGCAGAAAATCAGTATTCATTAGACGTTCCTTGTAAAGACTCCACTTTTACAGATAACCAGCTTGCTTTTGAAAGAACTGTTTCTGATGTTCTGCTTCAAGATTTTCATCATTCAGTATTCTTTAATGTCATTTTTTTTTTTTTTTTTACACATAGATACATATTTCACTAGATACTGCCTTCTGTTTCTTGGGCTTTCTTTTCCCTTCCATGAATTTTTTTTGAACTGCCCATTGGCTTAGTTTATAAAGGCTCCTCATAAGTATATATATATATATATTTTTGGTTCCTTAATTTTTCTCACATAGCAAGCATAATACAGGACCACTCCACGCCACCTGGGTATGGACCCTAGGTAGTACCAACCTTTAGTTCACACACATTTTATTTTATTTATTTATTTATATTTATTTATTTATTATACTTTAAGTTCTAGGGTACATGTGCACAACGTGCAGGTTTGTTACGTAGGTATACATGTGCCATGTTGGTTTGCCGCACCCATCAACTTGTCATTTACATTAGGTATTTTTCCTAATGCTATCCCTCCCCCAGCCCCCCCCCCATGACAGGCCCCATGTGGTGTGTGATGTTCCCTGCCCTGTGTCCAGGTGTTCTCATTGTTCAATTCTCACCTATGAGTGAGAACGTGCGGTGTTTGGTTTTCTGTCCTTGCGATAGTTTGCTCCGAATGATGGTTTCAGCTTCATCCATGTCCGTACTAAGGACATGAACTCATCTTTTTCTATGACTGCACACTTTTTAAACTTCATTTTGCAAGCTAAGCAGTGACCTCAATTTTCTTGAAACCCCTTTAAATGTACTTTCCCTATTTAGTCCAGTGAGAACGATTTCTTGATTTTTTCTCTTTTTTCCAAAGAGAGCATGCAAATCCATTTTAATTTTAAAACATGTTACAGTATAATAAGCATAATGAACATAAAAATGTTCACAAGTGGGCCCAATAAAGACAGGGAATTTTTCTTTTCCTGTGGTTTTTACACAATTATAAGAACAATGTTATTTTATGAGTGAAAATTCTTAAGAGCATAAAGACCAAAGATGATGTAGTAATTGCCAACTAGTAAGTGATAGATTAAAAGCATGTGAGTATTTCTAAAGTGCCTCAATGTGTAAAATAATGAACTATGGTATTCGTGTAAAAAAGAAAATTGCCGAAATTATGCTATTTTAATTCTGCCTCAGAAATAACTATCACGGTTGAATTAGGTTCGATGTTATGTTTCTTTTTCTGTCTTCAGATGAAATGACGCTTTCTTCAAAACTTTTCAGAAGGAATAACAAAGAGGTTCATCCAACAGAAATAATTTGTGGCATTTTATTTGCAGAGGCATCAGAAAATTATGGTCTGTGGTGGTAAATAAATGCATTAGAAATTCCACTGATGTATAGAAGTGTAAGTCTTTCTACAAAGAGAATAATCAGAAGAGGGAGGTTCAGAAGAGTAGGGAAATCGTATCTGTATGTGAGTGCATCTTTATTCTTAACTACCTTTTAGACTAATTTTTTTCTCTTTTTATTATAAATTGAGAATGTATAATCATATACATTTATGGGGTACTGAGTGATGTTATGATTTATGAATACAATGTGGAATAATTAAATCAATCTAACATATTCATCATCTCACCTACTTAACATTTTTTTGTGATGAGAACGCTTGAAATTTAATCTCAGTGATTTTGAAATTTATAATACTCTTATTAATTATTCATTATACTGTGAAGTTGAACTAAAAACAATTTCTTGTCTAACTAAGACTTTGTGCACTTTGACCATCATCTCTTTATTCCTCCCACCTCCAACCTCAGCAACCAACATTCTACACTCTGCTCCTATGAGTTTGATTGTTTTAAATGCCACATATAAATGAGAACATATATTTGTTTTTCTACAACTGGCTGATTTCACTTAAAGTCCTCCAATTCCATCCATGTTGTGGCAATTAAGAGAATTTCCTTCTTTTTAAAGGCTGATTAGTAGTCCCTCATATATATATATATATATATATATATATATCACATTTTCTTCCTTCCTTTATTGGTTCAGGGACACAGGTTGATTCCACAACTTGGCTACTGTGAATAGTGCTTCAATGAACATAGGAGAGCTTACATCTCTTTGACGAACTAATTTCAAACCCTTTTGGTAAATACCTAGAAGTGGGATTGCTGGGTCATATAGTAATTCTATTTTTAGTTTTTTGAGAAACCTCCACATAGTTTTCCATAATCGCTGTACTAATTTACATTCCCATCAACAGTGTACAGAGTTCCCATTCCTCCAAATCCTTGCCAACGTGTTATTTTTCATCTTTTTGATAATACCTATTCTGACAGGTATGATATCTAATTGTGTATCTAATTTGTGTTTCCCTTATGATTAGCAATGTTGAGCATTTTTCATATCCGTTGTCCATTTGTATGTGTTTCTTGAGAAATTTCTAATCTTATCTCTTATCCATTTTTTAATTGAGGTTTTTTTGTTTTGTTTTCTTGCTATTGGGTTGTTTGAGTTTTTTGTATATTTTGGATATTGACCCCTTAGTGAATGTATGGCTTGCAAAAATTTTCTCCCAATCTGTAGATTGTCTCTGCACACTGTTGTTTCTTTTGCTGTACAGAATCTTTTTAGTTTGATGTAGTTTCATCTATTCTTGCTTTTGTTGCTTGCATTTGTGGGATCAGATCCAAAAATTAATTACCTAGACCAATGTGGTATAGTTTTTCTCCTGTGTTTACTTCAAATGGTTCTATAGTTTCTGGTCATGCATTTAAGTCTTTAATCCATTTTAAGCTGACTTGTTAATATGTTGTATGATAAGGGTCCAATTTCATTCTTCTGCATATGAATATTCAGCTTTCCCAATGCTATTTATTGAAGAGACTCATGTATTCTTGACTCTGTTGCTGCAAATAAATTGACCAAACATGCATGGGTTCATTTCTGGACTCTCTATTCTGTTTTATTGGTCAATGTGTCTATTTGCCAGTATCATGCTGTTTTAATTACTATAGCTCTATAGTATAGTTTGAAATCAGGTAGTGTGACATCTCTAGCTTTGCTCTTTTTGTTCATGGTTTCTATTGCTATTTGGGTTTTTTTTTTTTTGTGGCTCCATGTGAATTATAAAATAGTTTATTCTATTTTTATGAAAAATTACTTTGGAATTTTGATAGAGGTTACATTGAATCTGTATATTGTTTTCAGTAGTATGGACATTTTAACAATATTAATTCTTCTTATCCATGAACACAGGACATTTATTTGTGTCTCCTTCAATTTCTTTCATCAATACTTTATAACTTAACTTCCAGTGTACAGGCCTTCCATTTCCTTGGTTAAATTTATTCCCAGGCATTTCATGTTTCAGAGCTATTGTAAATGGAATTGTTTCTTAATTCTAGGATAGATCACATGTTAGGGCACAAAAGAGGCCTCAGCAAATTTAAGAAGGTTGAAGTTATGTTACGAATACTTTCTGAGCACAATGATATGAAGCTAGAAATCAATACCAGGAGGAATTTTAGAAAATTCACAAATACATGGAAATTAGACTGATTTTTGAAGGTCTAACATGTCATTTCATCTAAAGAATCCCTTTTGATTATCAGGGTAAGCCTAAGATTGGATGAAAACACTTGATGCCCTTTGGCAATTCTTTTAACAATTATCTCAACTTTTTGTATTAAAATTAATGGAAGAGCTATAATTTAAAGTAACACCCTGCTTCTGATATTTTATGTAGCCAATGTAAGCAATATGCTTAAATTACTTCATACCATAGTTTATTCTTTTTTAAAGTTGGATCATAGGCAATCACAATTATATGTACTTTAAGTTTATTGTCTTCCCTATTATAATAGAAAGATAAATTTTGAAATCCTGAGGTATTAGAGTCCTGATGTATTATTCCCTCTCTGAAGCAGAGATGCAAAGAAATTTCTGAGGTCTTAATTTCCTACAATTTAAAGTGTCATTGTCTCAGAATATTTGTGGGAACTTTCATAAGCACCAATTTTGCAAGCTATTCACTCTCATTCTATACCTTTCCTTCATTCTAGGATCATGTCTATACTACAGACTGACACTAGCTTTTCATTTGATTAGCTCTTAGAGGAAAGAATGTTCCCAATAAATCATTCCCTACAATTATCTAGAGTTCTTCAAAAATACGTCTATTATTAAAATACAATGTACGATAATAAGGCAATTGGCTCAATTTTTTTTCATGTACTCATCTCATAGCTTGACCTTAAGTGTCCATAAATAACTTGTTCTAATAAGCATTTATTATGCACTAACTGTATATCTAGTAAAGTACAAAGGAAAAAAAATACAAAGGTGACCAGACACACTCTAGTTCAGAATTTAGTGTATTGACTCTGTCTAGTCATACTTAATTATAATTGATACTAATGTTGCTTTGAGATATATGGAACTTTATTCTCATAATTTTACTATTTAATTTTTAGTCTTCTTTTTATAGGAAGTAACATCCCATTAATTAGTGCAGAATAACTTTCACTTATATAATTTATATACACATTATTTTAAAATTTTGCACAAAAAAGCATATGTATAAATTCATGTAGCATTACAAAGAAAGGGATGAAGAAGACTTCTAGATGAAGGCTTCTTCATTGAAGAAATAAATAATTTATTTCAACAAAACAATTTTTGCTAATACACTTGCTCATGGCAAAAAAAAAAAAAAAAAAAAAACCACATGAACTAAAAAATGTAAACTACACTGCCTTGATATGGATTAAAGTCCCTTCCTTCCTTAGCTAATATAGCCTTAGTCGGCAATTATGTACCACTTATAAAGTATGTGTTTATGTAATTTTAGTAAGCGTAAGGATAGCAAGTGATCCCATATTGCCAGTTGTGTCGGACATTAAAGAGCTATTGTAATTATCATACTGTCATTCAGATAAATCCCCTGAGATATTGAATACTCATACCCAGTTGGCTTCATAAAAAGTGCATCTAAATGTTCTGTGGTTGTGACATCACCCTGAAGGGCCTCTTCACCATCTATGAGACTGAAGATATCATATCACCTCTCCACACTCTAGCCATTGTATGTCACTCTTTAGTTATTAGCTAACTAAATACTTTGGTTTGCAATGATTGCCTTAAGAGACAAAAATTTGAATGTGACACATAAACACACAGAAGATGAGGCAGATTAGGTTTGAATTAGAAATATTTTATTTGATTTGAAGTTATTCCATTAACTCTAGATAATATGTTAGAGGGCAGAACTAGACTCTTATTTTTTAGAATGTTTAACTGCTAAGATATTTGGCAAATCTAGGAAGTTGCAATTACCGGTTTCAGAACATTATCAAACTATAGCACTGTCTTTTCATCCTGGCCTTCATAAGAGTTATAAATTAGAAGATGTACATCTTATAAACTTCTTAAAAGAAAGGGAAGTTTAGATTTATTGTCACAAATAATAATATCTAGAATTCAGTGTGATGCTTTTTAGAGCGGTTGCTCACAAGTGTATTTTTTTTTTGGATGTAAAATCAATTCTAAGAAATGTATTAACTTTTGATTGCACTAATGATATATCTAAAATTATATCTGGTAACTACTTTTAGCAGTAGAAGATAAGGTGTCTAAGAAACAAATATCTTATGATGAATGATGACTATTTGGGGTTCTTTAGTGTTGTTATGGGCACTCTCCTATTGATAAGCCTGGTCCAGATCAAGTTTGGCAAACACATTTTCCTCTCAGAAGTAGTAAGGAGTAGATAGATTCTAAGCACTAAATATGATTTTGCTGTCGTGTTGGGGTTTATTTACCTCCCGTGAGTTTAAGGAATTTGTAGGCAGGAACTACATTAAAAAAAAAAAAATTCAAAGAATCATCTTTCAATCACTGAAGATACTATCTGGTTTCAACAATTGAGATACATAGCAACTGTATTTATTCACCTATTGATCATATTCTCCACAACAGTTTTCACAAATTCCTTTAATCCCTGTTCGTATTATAACTGATTCAAGATAATCTTGTATGGATAGTTGCAGAACCTCTTTATATTTCCTTTTTTATTTTAGAGCAAAACATACATTGTTTGTTTTAGGGTAAAATGAAGCAATGACTGGATATGTATAAGCTCCAGTTCCTTGGAGACTATCTCAGTGATTTAGTCAACATCTTCCTTTAGCTGGGTTAGTCTAATGGTAGGTGTGCTTTTGACATCATATCCAAAATAGCTTACCAAATACCTTTCATGTTCCACTTTTCAGGAGTGAGTGGAAACTTTTCTGTGGAGGAACCACACTCCCTGCTCACAGCAGGGCTTACGAGAATGTGGCCACAGTTTGGGGAATTGACAATTTGGGGAACGTGTTTAGATAAAAAGAAAGTATTATGGAACATACCTTGGTTGATTATTACCACTATGCAGGAAACTGTAGGCCAAGGCCAGGTAAGCTAACTACTGCAAAATCCTGTGGGGTGCCAAAGCATCATTCCCCAAATCATCTTAACATGAGATAAGTAATTTTTCTGAGATAATTAACATCACTAGATGCTTCTGGGCATTACAAAGGACTGAAATTGGCATGTTCTTTTTTTTTTTTTTTTTTTTTTTGTTGGAGTCTCGCTCTGTCGCCCAGGCTGGAGTGCAGTGGCCGGATCTCAGCTCACTGCAAGCTCCGCCTCCCAGGTTTATGCCATTCTCTCGCCTCAGCCTCCCGAGTAGCTGGGACTACAGGCGCCCGCCACATCGCCCGGCTAATTTTTTGTATTTTTTTAGTAGAGACGGGGTTTCACCATGTTAGCCAGGATGGTCTCGATCTCCTGACCTCGTGATCCACCCGTCTCGGCCTCCCAAAGTGCTGGGATTACAGGCTTGAGCCACCGCGCCCGGCCGAAATTGGCATGTTCTTGAACCTTCACTCTGCATCTTCTAACCTGTAGTGCAAAGAATAGATGAATTTATGCTGAAATGAAGAGAGGGCAGAGAACATATATCCTCCATTCTTCTGACTCATTGACAAGAGCCAATGTTATGTGGATAATTATAATTAGAAAATTTTCCTCTAATTTTTGAGCCACATAGTCATAGTCCTTACGCTAGATGGCTTTTGGAGAAAGCAGCGAATGGCAAATATAGTTAAAATGAATGACGTTAGTGGAGGGCTTTATCTTAAGCTACTTATTCAAGACTATGGGATTGATCATTAGAATTCCACAGGAGGAAAATAGATACAAATAGTTACACATATATAACTCTACCACACAAGTACAATACATTCCTCATAAGATTTTATGTCTAAACAGTAAATTTTGTGCTAGTGATGCAATGCCCTTTCCCCCCGATAATCATGTTTTATTAAAATCTTAGTTTTATATTTGGTGGGTGATTAAATATAATTTGATAGCATGTTGGACTTTTCTGACAATATGGCACTCTTCTCAGAATCCTGTCTTATTTTGTTTTCTACATTCTCATCTTTTTAGATTGGAAGTTATTTATGATATCAGTTCTGATAAGCTACTTGCAGAACCTCTTTATACTTCCTTTTTTATTTTAGAGCAAAACATACATTGTTTGTTTTAGGGTAAAATGAGGCAATGACTGGATCCAAAATAATAATTTTAAATGCAGCAACTATTCAGATTTCAGCTGATGGGTTGTGAGGGAACTACACACCAACATTTCACTGTTTCTTTCCTTTTAAAAGTATTTTATTCTCAAGTTTACTAATTTTTATTCTTATAGACAAATGTTTATTTCAGAAAGTATAGAAAAATGCCACCCAGTGAAAAATCACTATTTTTCTTCTCCTTTAGACAATATTTTAAGTATATTTTACAATTTCCTTTACATTCTTTTTTTATAGATAAACTGTGTGTTATTTATGTTGACTTTATACATAAAAATAGTTTTGCTGCGTCACAATCTTTCCTCCAAGACCTTATTCACTAAAGATTTTATCACTTGTACTGATATCCTTCTCACTCTCCCTAGCCTAGCCATTATTCTGAGTGAGGTAAACTATCCTTGAATTACTCATCTCTAGTGATTTTCACCTCCACTCTGCTTCAGCCATTCATTTCTATGGGCACACATTTGTTGTCATTCCAGACTGCTCCAACTCTGAAATGTTATGTAATGAAACACTAACAATGATAAACCACTCTCAGACCATGACCTTCTCCTCTCCCTCTCATTCACATCCCCTCTCTCACTGTCTTTCTCTCTCCCTCTCTCCCTCCCTCTCTCCACTTGATATAATTATGCCCTTTACTACACAAGGCATTCTGTACTTCGATTCTCTCATTTCTCCCTGTAAGCTCCCGTCTACCTCTCCTCGATTCCCAAACCAATTTAGATTTTTTTAACCCAGAAAAATTCTTTTTTTGTGAGGGGTTGTTCTCTGTAGTATAAGATGTTTAGAAGCATTCCTGACCTTTACCCCCTAGATTCCATTAGTACCTCCCTCTCAAGTTGTGACAACCAAAAAGGTCTCCAGACATTGTCAAATATCCTCTGGGGTTTAGGGGACAAAATTGCTCCTTATGAAAACCTGCAACATTAACTCTTGTTTTTGTTTGTTTGTTTGTTTGTTTTTGTTTTTCTCCTTACAGTGTCCTCTTACTGATTTATGCATTGTCCACCTGTCACAATAGCCTGGAGGCATACCAATCCCGAACAGCCCTACAGTCTATCTTCTTTATTCCTATTCCTGGGTTTTTAAGCAATGCTTAGGGAAATGACACAATGGTTTCCAATTTCATTACCACCTAGCAATCTTTCTTTGTTACTGTTTCAGTCCTCCATTCTCTATAATCTCTATTTTAATAGTTATCCACATTCTTTAGGATTCCCATGTGTCCCTCTCGGCCCCCTGCTTCTGATGCATGGAGAAAATAAGTCTTATATTTCTGTCCCTGAACGTGAAAACATATCTGGCCCATCCTTTCTTCTTTTTCTTGTGGTGGAAGGATTCCTTCTCCTGCCCAGTGATAATTTCTCCATATGGCAGCTGCAATCCTGACCTTTTCAGGATTTTTACTCTACTAATTATCCTGTCAACATTTAGGGAGTTTCACACTTATCTGCACAACATGATTTCTCTTTCTGATTACTTACCTATTTCTGCCTGGTTTTTTTTTTTTTTTTTTTTTTTTAGTAGCTTAGTAACCTCTAAAAAGTTAAATTTTATTGTCACTA
Organism: Trachypithecus francoisi; assembly: GCF_009764315.1. Lineage (NCBI taxonomy): Eukaryota > Metazoa > Chordata > Mammalia > Primates > Cercopithecidae > Trachypithecus > Trachypithecus francoisi. The sequence continues at coordinate 16,783,216 of NW_022681461.1, forward strand.
CTTGAATCCCATTTTATATTCCTCATCCTATAATGTATGTAAACTTCACTAGCCAGTATCTTGCTATTTATTATACTTGACCTCTTAACATTTCCTACTGCTTAATTGCTTAAAAGACTGTTTTGTATTGCTGTTGCTTTTAAAACACCATTTTCCACTTTTGTTGACACACAAATTCCATGTCTTTATTCCAATTTTCAGACATTCTTTCTTAGAATCCTTTCAAGGCTTTTCTTCCTTTACCTGCCCATGTTCTTCAGGGTTCTATGCCCAACCCACTGTCTTCTCACTGCATATTATGTCCTTGATAACCACACTTACTCCAACAGCTAAAATTTTCATATACAACCCCTGTACAGACTGCTATCTTGCACTACAAAATCATACTCACATTTATTTTCCCAGAGCCAGATTAATCTTACCACACAAAGAAAATACTGAACATATTAAAACATATCTATTGTTTTTTACGCACAATAATACGACGATGAAAATGCTAGGCACAGTTGTGCACACCAGTAATTCCAGTCTTTTGGGAGGCTGAGGTGGATGTATTGCTAGAGGCCAGGAATTTGAGACTAGTCTGAGCACGATAGCAAGTCTATAAATGTAATTTTTAAAAAATTAGCTAAGAGTGGTGGTGTGCTCCTGTAATCCCAGCTACTTGGGAGTCTGAGATGGGGGGATCACTGGAGCCCAGGAGTTCAAGGCTGCAGTGAGTTACAGTGCCACTGCAGTCCAGTCTGGGTGACAGACGAGACCCTGTCTTAAAAAAAAAAAAAAAAGACACGTAATGGATCTGATAGGGAAAGACAAAGTCAATCAGTTAATTGGCAACAATCAAAATCATCATCAAATGTTTAATTATTGAATTACAATTCTCAATGCTCTAAAGTACACAGTGCAATAACTCAATCCTTATATTCGTTTAATCATTCTGTCTATGGCTACTTCCTTCCAAGTATAGCTTGTATGTGTCTATTTCTGTGTGTCTTTGCCAATACTCTGTCTCAAAGGATCTTCTTCTCTTTTCTGGATTCTTGTGTAACAGCTTCTTAACTGTTTTGTCTACATGCAGTTTTACACCTTTGAATCTGCCTCCACAATGCAGCCAGAAAGACTTCCCTAAATTCCAGTCGTATTATTCTTCTGTTTAAAATCCCTTAATAATAGCTATTTGTAGAAAATTTACTATGTGTCATGTACTTGCCAAATAATTCTCCTTTAATCCTTACAACAACTTTATTGTTTAAGTGTTGTTATTATCTCTATTCTACAGATAACGAAACTGAGACATGGAGGAAATATCTATTAGGCCCAAGGTCAAGTGGTAGACAGAGGATTTGAACCCTAAAGGACTACAATGAAAATTTCTCACATCACTCTTCTGCTTAAAATCCTTCAAAAGCAATTCTTTCTATAAGGATAAAATACAAATTTCTGACCTGTCATATAAGCATTTTCACGATCTTAACTACACATATATCTCCAGCTTTTTTTTTTTTTTTTTGAGACAGAGTCTCGCTCTGTGGCCCAGGCTGGAGTGCAGTGGCCGGATCTCAGCTCACTGCAAGCTCCGCCTCCCGGGTTTAGGCCATTCTCCTGACTCAGCCTCCCGAGTAGCTGGGACTACAGGCGCCGCCACCTCGCCCGGCTAGTTTTTTGTATTTTTTAGTAGAGACGGGGTTTCACCGTGTTAGCCAGGATGGTCTTGATCTCCTGACCTCGTGATCCACCCGTCTCGGCCTCCCAAAGTGCTGGGATTACAGGCTTGAGCCACCGCACCCGGCCATATCTCCAGCTTTATATCCTGACCCTGTCTTGATTAAACCCTGCAATTCAACCACAGTGAACTTATTTTACACTGCAGTATGCCATCATTTGTTTTATCCACAGCGTTCTGCCTTCATTTGCGTAACAAACCCCTCCCATCAAATCATACACCCGTTTCCATCCCCTTCTGGAACATTCTTTCCTGGTCTTTATACTGACTCACTCATCATTCCAGAATCAGCCATCTCAGACCATTTTCCAAACCCTTACCGAGACTGCTGCCCCTGTTTAATTTTCCCCTTCCTAGAATTTACTCACTGTCTTGTCATTTTCTGTCTAAATCCCACATCTGAATAAGTTCCTGAAGACAAACATCGGGTACTTCCTATCAAAAGTCTTGAAACATTGTGACCACTCTGAAAACACTGGCTGTAGCAATCAATGGTTAACTTGCTCTACCCTTTGTTTTGTCCCTTATGACTATGAGATTTCGTGTTTGCTGTGATAATTTAATTTTGTGCATATGCCAATTTATGACTAGGATCAAATTTCTTTTTCTATTTTAGATTTTCTAATGCAAAAAAATTCTGTTTTCATGTGTATATTGAAGTCTTATTTCAGCCTTTCACATATTACCTGATGACGTCCTTGTTTGTTTGAACATGTTTGTATATTTATCTTCCAAGGGGCATGAAACCAGGATCCTTGCATAATTTCCAGGAGATATAACCCTGAAAGCACAAATGATGGCATACTGCAGTGTAAAATAAGTTCACTGTGGTTGAATTGCAGGGTTTAATCAAGACAGGGTCAGGATATAAAGCTGGGGACATATGTGTAGTTAAGATCGTGCAAATGCTTATATGACAGGTCAGAAATTTGTATTTTATTCTTATAGAACACCTAGAGGCATTTATTTGTATGCCAAAGGTAAGAACCTAGGAATCTTCCCCTTCTCTACCCGATAATTTGTTTACGTTGGAGAGATTATTTTCTCTTCTCACAGGAGGTAAGGATGTCAGTTGGATAGCATGGATATTAACTCCCAGATTCCTAATTATAGGGCTCTTCTCTTGTTGTATGACACACATACATGCCAGCCTATCCACATGGCTCTTCTTTCCAGAGGGGGGGAAGAAATTGAAGTGTAGGTAACGGATATAGCTACTATTATGGTTACAATCTGCCTTGATCCAGAAACCTTATGTTTGCATTTAGAATAATATAAACAAATGCAGATATTCAAAACTTATCAACTTCTTGCTTCTTTTTTATAGAAGTCATGTCAACTGGGATACTAATGAGAATGATAAAGAATTTTTTAAACTTTTTTTTTTTTTTGGCACCATTCTTTACACATGTAGAAAAAGGATAACATTTGATGATGTCCCAGGGCAGACTGATTGGACTGCTGCACGGGTCCCAGCTACCCCAGATTCTCTCTGGTTACTTTGAGAGCTGAGAAGATTAAATTTCAGTCATCTGTGGTCTATCTGCAGCCTTTAGGTATGCCACAGTACACTGGTTAGTAACCTTGGCTCTAGAAAATCATTTCAGATAGTATTTTTTTTCTATTTTGCAGACATTTTATAGCCTGCCTTATAGTTGTGACTGCTGTTTTTGGTTTGTTCGTTTGTTTTTAATGACAGTAGATTCTTGAATGAAGAAATCCATCCAGATCAGGTGCTGGTCCATAGACAGAATTATGTGTTCCCTTTGGCTTCATCTATTGTCCACTGTCCCCAGCTATAGTGCTGTCCTTGTGGATACATCTCCCAGAACATGTTATGCTGCTAGCGGTTACAAATTTTCCCCTTGAGTTTCTTCCTTCTGCTATTTGTGCTATTCTTTTATTCCAGCAAAATTACCTTTCTATTGGTAATTGCTCTATTTATGGTTGTATAACCATAATAGGTTCATTGCCCTATGTGCAGGGCAAGTCAATACGTTGAGACACTGGGTGGCAGCAGAGAAAGAGGTTTAATTGTAGGGCTGCTGAACGAGGACATGGGAGGAAACCTCATATTCATCTCCCCAAGGAGTCTGGGGCTAGGGATTTTAAGGGTTTTGGAATGGACTAAAGTGTGGAGATTGTTGAATGGTTGAAAAGTGCAGGGTGAAGTCTTGGGAAAGGGAGATGAAGAAACTACATTTTTAATACCGATTCGGTTCTTCTGTGAGGGTCTTTAAACTGGTTGGTGTCAGCTCTTTCTCTGAAATTCAGAATCTGCTTAAGCAATTCTTAAAAACCTTATGATTCTATAATCAGGAGTGCTATTTATAAGAATAGTTGGGATGCAAATGGTCAGTATGTAGGGCGATGTGACTTTTGATTACCAAAAAGTGGGTCAGAGTACAGCCTGGTTAATGCTTAATTATAACTATATTTTTGCCTAGAATTCTTGTTAACCCTGTGAAGGTGATTTTAGAGCCTTTTTTTTTTTTTTTAATTTAAGAGATGAGGTCTTGCTGTGTTACCTAGGCTGGTCTCAAACTCCTGGGCTCAAGCAATCCTCCTACCTCAGCCTTCCAAAGTGCTGGGATTACAGGTATGAGCCACCATGCTCGGTTCTTTTCTTTCTTTCTTTCTTTCTTTTTCTTTTTCTCTCTTTCTCTCTCTTTTCCCCTTCCTCCCTCCCTCCCTCCCTTTCTTTTGACGGCGATCTCGGCTCATGCAAGCTCCGACTCCCGGGTTCACGGCCATTCTCCTGCCTCAGCCTCCCGAGTAGCTGGGAATATAGGCGCCCACCAACCATGCCCAGCTAATTTTTTGTATTTTTCGTAGAGATGGGGTTTCACCGTGTTAGCCAGGATGGTCTCAATTTCCTGACCTCGTCATCTGCCTGCCTCGGCCTCCCAAAGTGCTGGGATTATAGGCGTGAGCCACTGTGCCTGGCCTCAGTACTTTCTATTCAAAATCATTTGTACCAGAAGAAAGCAAGTGGACCAAAGTCCCATTGGCATCGAGCTACAGGTTCTAAAAGTCTCAATGTAGTAATTTAAATTGTAGATATACTTAGTCCAACTTGGCAGTCCAAGTTCTTTTATACACAAATATTTCTAATTGAACCTGCTACTTTCCCTAAAATTAAATAAAAACTGCCCTTATCTAATGCTCTATGTAGGAAAGTTCTTAAAGGGTTTTAAATAATTCCAAATTTGTCACAATTTATTTTAAAATAATCCAAAATTGCACTTGAATCATATCATAATTTTAAAAGTATTAAATGGAGTATTTTAAAATCAAAATGCTGTCTCATTACTTTCAAAATCTGTCATTATCACTTTAATAGCTAAGAATTAAATGATTCTGCTTTTTGTTCCATTTAAATTTTATGAAGGTTTTAAATAGCTGATTAGAATTGGGGAGGATAATCTGTTAACAGAGAAAAAGAAGTTGTAATTATTTTCTGGTGGGCATTCATTCAAACATATTTATTAAACTACTCCTCTGAGTAAGGCAATGTGCTAGGTATTTTGAAATATCAAAATAAATATGTAAAGTCAGAAGAGGAATATATACACACACATATATACTTCTATATTTATTTAAAAAATGACTTTGTACATACAAGTTGTTTTTCTTAATCTTAAAATCTGTTTGGAGAAACTAAAGACTCCTGAAAAATTCATAGTCATATAAAATCAAATAGGAAATTCCAAGTCAGGGATTTGGCTGCTTTCTAATTCTTAACGAGGGGGAGTCGTTTATTGTCAGGGGAAGAGGAGATCGCTATGGACCAAAAGTATCAATGAAAGTTTTATAGGGAGGAAATAGAGACAAATTAGATTTGAACAGGCCAGGAGAGTGGAGCAATGTAAACAGAGAATGAGACACGTGTAAGAAGAGGATTTTGAAAACTCATTTGAAAATCAGCTGTGGGTATAGGAACGGGAATGGGAATTGAAGGACAAACAGATCACGAACAAAAGAGTCTTGTTGCAAGTAAATAAGGGATGACTTTAGCTTCATGAAGCTGACTATTTTTAGAGAGGATGAGACTGGTTTCCAAAAGAAAGGGAATTGCAGACTGGATGCCTCTACCATCTTTAGGGATCATGAGTTGTGAACTAAGTAAATTGTTTGTTTAAACAAATACGTTTGCATTTGAATTTTTCTCTCATTTTTTACTTTAATATGATGTTTATAAATCTCTCGCTTTCTGTTTGATTCCTCTGCCAAAGTGTTTGGCTACTGAGTATGTACTTTTAACTTTTTTCCCTTTTGCCCCAAGAATACCTGCCGACAGTGCTTGCAGCTGCAGTATTTACCCTGAGAACTTTGCCACAACGTACCTGGCTTTTATTATTATTTTCACATCGCTCTGGTGTGTCGACTTTTGAAACAGAAGAAATCATTGTATTTACAGTATTCTGTTTTTAGTAGTCGTATTTCCATTTACAAAATATAGTAATCCTCGAGGGATGATAACGTCAAATCCTAGAAAACGTAGCATTCCTATGTGTGATATTAACATCATTCTCAAACAATTGTTGGCTGAATTTGATGAATTTGATGAACACGATATTTCCAAACTAGACAATTCTGATGATTCCGATGATTTTGATGTTTGTTCTGTTTAGAAATAACTCCAAGGACAGTTTTTATATTTTAGTTTTACGATGAAACTCATTCAGATTTGCTTCAGCCTCAGAGAGTGTGTTTATGTCAAATTAAATGATCACTGGCAATGAGCTGTACTTTTTCTCCCCCCCGTAAACGGGAAAAGAGTTAATAATGAATATTAGCCATCCTCAAAACCAATTAAAAGTTAAAAAAAACAGATAGATGAGAAGGAATGATTGATAGAAGGCAGAATTAATGAGAGAATCTGTTACATAATCCCAGAAAATAATAATGATTGTAGAGATGGAAAATACCTGAATAGCCTGCAATTCACAAGAACTAATGATTTTATCTGAATAGCCTGCAATTCACAAGAACTAATGATTTCAGCATTTTCATTTTTATTTTTTCTTTGTCACTTTCAAAAGTCTTTTATAGATATTAGTCTTTATTTTTATTATTAAATCTTCTTTCCTTTTTTAGGCCATAGATATTTCTTCCTACTTTTTGAAATATTTCATTTCATTAATCTCTCAATGCTTTAGTCTCTGTCACCATAGCCTTTGTTAGTTTCTGAATTAGAAAGTAAGTGTTATCCACTTCTGTAATTTCCTTTTATTTCTCATTTGAGTTCTTTATATATAAAGTTTTTATTAAACATTGTCTCTCATCATTTTATTTCATTTGCAGTTTTTAAATGTTTATTACCAGTGACTATTTTTTCACATAGGAGAGTAAATAAGTGAATGTCTTTCTGTTAAAGGAAAGGCTTTTATTTAATGTTAAAAAAAAAGTACTTTAAAATACACAAATATATTTTTAAAAGTATTCCACACATTCTCTTGCTGTTAAGAACATGTGCATTATAATAAGAGTTACATAGAATCCTATTATTTTATATCTTATACTATTTTTTAAAATGTGTAAGTTTTTGACTAAGCCATTCTGCTCTTAAGCTGGTAGTCCTAAGATTCTCTACTGAGGGCAAGGCCTGTTTCAAATAAGTATCCTGTTTTTAATAAATTAGTGCTAAGCCTGCTTAGCTCTTGGGGATGTAGTTTTAGCAGAAAGAAAATTGGCCTTGTTTATAACCTTTCTTTTGCGGCCCTGAGTGGATTTTCATGCTTGTGAAAATGAGATACTGGCAGCAACCGGAATTAAAACAAGGGTGACATTGGGCCCATTTCCTCTTCTAACTCTGCTAAACCAATTTCACTGTCATAAGTAACTTTCCTTCTCTTGCAGTCTTGAGCCTCTCCTGTGTAGAAAATTAGGACAACATCTGAGGAGGTCTAGGACAAGGACAACTGTCCACCAGGGACCAAGCTAAGGTTGGTAAACCAATTTTCACTTGTGAACAATGCCAGAATTCAACCCATATGTCTCCCATGGCGAAGCACTGTAGTGCGTCATTAACCCACTGTGCCATTTAGCAGCTTCTCTCTGCTTGCTGTCTTGTGAATTAACATCGCCGCCGCCACCGCACTAGACCCTGGGTTTATTTCTGCTAGCAGTGCTGCTGAATGAACAGCAGTTCTCTGTAAGGAGGGATCAGGGCACAGCTCTTTCAAATTTTCAACTGAAAGCAATAGCAATTTGCCATTCAGTCCTATCTTATCATCATTAGGATGGGAAATCACAATCTTGAAGGCTCGTTGCAATGTGCTGTCAACCTGATATCTTGTAATTTTAATATGTAATACTGTGGTTAATAATTAATGGCTTTAACTCTGTAGGTGGGATCTGAATTTGGCTCCAAGAAAGAAATCCCTCTGAGCTGAAATATTCTTTGAGACTTCAACGTCTTATGAAGTTTCCCCTCAATCAGCCCCGTTGCCTTCTTATTTAAATGATCTGCCATCTAATGAATCTGGATCAAAAGCTCCTGGCTTAAAATATACAACAAAAAGCTGCTTCTGGGTGAAGAGTTTGGATCCAAATCAATACGTTTCTGTGCTCTGGCCATTATCACATGCAGTTAACTGCTGGGAAATACTGATGCTCAAAAGATATGGTGGAAAAAGGCACCTGCTTTCTCACGCTGGTTTATGTTTGTCGTCTTGATAAAAATGCAAGGCAGCATATGCAGAAATTGTGCGGAAACACCATTCACATGGTAATTCCTTTGTATTTGAATAACTTCTTTTCAGGTGGTGGACTGAATGCCAGACTTGGAGGATTTGAGCATCTCCCTGCCTTCAGTTCTTCCGTGACAATATTTTAGTGTCTGGCTCACTTTTTTGATCAAAGAAGATCATTTATTGGGACTTCAGAATGAAGGTACTGCCCCTTGATTTTCCTGGATCACAAGCCGTAATGTAGAAAGGTTTCTCAAATTTTGTCTGATGAATATTACTGACAATATTGCCAGGGAAAAAGCTTCATTCTATCAGCCCAAATCTTCTTTAGTTTCAGTGCTGTTTAACAAGCAGAAAAATAATTGGGTAGACTCAATGTAACACCTCATAAATAAAATCTCTGATAAATTTTAGTAATACTTCCTTTTGCAGGCTTCAATTATACTCTGCATTTCCAAAATGTTAGGTTTACAATCTATACCTGCCTGTTGTTTAAATTCAGGAACTTTGAGCATTATTCTACTTACAGAAATAAAAGCTTAAGATATTTTAAAAGTTATTCTGGAAGTACACTGAAGCATATTGAAAATAAGAATATATATATTGTATATATGTCTGTGAAATGTTAAATCAAAAATGACTTTGGGGCTTAATCTCATGTTTAATGATAATCAGTCACTAGTGACTTGCTTGGAACTCCATGTTGAGAGGGATGGTGAGGTTGTAGCCAACCTCTAAAGGTAGAAATTATTTGATAAATCATTATGGTTTGTCATTTTGGTCGAAGGTGGGAATAACACACTCACGTCCTATAGTGTCCACTCTGACCCTAGGAAGTCACTTATGATTGGACTTGGTGAAGTACATATGGTAAGCAGCTGACAAAGACAGCATTTTGAAGGTCAAATACATGTTGTTTTTGTCTTAAATTTACTAGTGCCTCCCTTTCAAATAGTGTTCTCAATTCCCACTCTTTAGATTTAGCTAAATTGATTTTCTTCTACAAGAGGCACTTTTATGATTGATTATATTTAGTTTTAGTATTTAATCATACCAAGGTATTTAGGTTTTAAAGTCTTTGTATTAATTCATAGCTAACTTGCCAGGCAACACTACCAATAGGATAATGGATGTGTGTCTCTACTAAGGGATCAAAATCAAAACTAATGAGGCTGGGTGCTGTGGCTCATGCCTGTAATCCCAGCACTTTGGGAGGCTGAGGCAGGTGAGTCACTTCAGGCTAGGAGATCAAGACCAGCCTGGCCAACATGGCAAAACCCCATCTCTAATAAAAATACAAAAATTAGCTGGAGTGCACTACTGCACTCCAGCCCGGGCGAGAGAGTGAGACTCAGTCTCAAAAAAAATAAAATAAAATCTGGTAAGCTCCAGCTAGTGGGAATATGAGAAGTGGTTCATTGGAACCAGCTTGCGTTAACTTGTGAGAACTGATTGTTAAATTATCAGCACTATTGTGAGCAGGTTGTTAAACACAGCCTTTATTAACCATTCAATTGTAGAAACTCGTAACAGTAAATGGTCTTTAAAATAAAAATAATACATTCTTTTTGTTTGTTTTTCTGGGTTTTTTGTTTTTTTGAGACAAAGTCTCACTCTGTTGCCCAGGCTGGAGTGCAGTGCGGCAAGCTTGGCTCACTGCAACCTCTGCCTCCCAGGCTCAAGCAATTCTCCTGCCTCAGCCTCCCAAGCAGCTGGGATTACAGGCACCCACCACTACACCCAGCTAACTTTTTGTATTTTTAGTAGAGATGGGGTTTCATAATGTTGGCCAGGCTGGTCTCGAACTCCTGACCTTAGGTGATCCACCTGCCTTGACCTCTCAAAATGCTGAGATTATAGTCCTGAGCCACCTCACCCAGTTGTTGTTGTTGTTTGTTTTGTTTTGTTTTGTTTGAGACAGAGTCTCCCTCTGTCATACAGGCTGAAGTGCAGTAGCACAATCACAGCTCATTGCAGCTTCGACCTCCTAGACTAAGGCAATCCTCCCACCTCAGCCTCCGAGGTAGTAGGGACGATAGGCAGACACCACTAATTAGACCCAACTAATTTTTGTATTTTTAGTACAGACAGGGTTTTGCAATTTGCCCAGGCTAGTCACAAACTTCTGGGCTCAAGCCTGTCTTAGCCTCCAAAAATGCTGGGATTACAGGTATGAGCCATTGTGCCTGACCAAAAACACAATTTTAAAATTCACAAAATCTTAATTATTTCACTAAATTTGCTTTTATCTATGTTCTTGTAGTTATTTATGCCATTTGTATCTATATATTGAAAACAGTATATAATCATATGTTGATGTGCGTTTCTCCCCAACTCTGCCTTCAGTGATATGTTAGTGATTTGAAATTGGCATAATATGTTCACATCATAGAAACTGGAAATAGTAAATAAAGGCATGATTTATTATGTTGATTTATTATGTAGATTGTCTAGATTATGAGTTACCAAACTTCTACTGTAAAGGACCAGATAGTAAATATTTAAGGCTTGATGACTATGTAGTTGGTCTTTTTTACAACTACTGTATTGCTGTTGAGTGAAAGCAGTCGTAGGCAAAACATAAGTAAGTAGCTATGACTTTGTTCCAATAAACTGCATTTTCTTTTTATTATTATTATTATTATACTTTAAGTTCTAGGGTACATGTGCACAACGTGCAGGTTTGTTACATATGTATACATGGGCCATGTTGGTGTGCTGTACCCATTAACTCGTCATTTACGTTAGGTATATCTCCTAATACTATCCTTCCCCCCTCCCCCCTCCACACAATAGGACCCGGTGTGTGATGTTCCCCTTTCTGTGTCCAAGTGATCTCATTGTTCAATTCCCACCTATGAGTGAGAACATGCAGTGTTTGGTTTTCTGTTTTTGTGATAGTTTGCTGAGAATGATGGTTTCCAGCTGCATCCATGTCCCTACAAAGGATATGAACTCATCCTTTTTTATGACTGCATAGTATTCCATGGTGTATATGTGTCACATTTTCTTAATCCAGTCTGTCACTGAGGGACATTTGGGTTGATTCCAAGTCTTTGCTATTGTGAATAGTGCTGCAATAAACATACATGTGCATGTGTCTTTATAGCAGCATGATTTATAATCCTTTGGGTATATACCCAATAATGGGATGGCTGGCTCAAATGGTATTTCTAGTTCTAGATCCTTGAGGAATCGCCACACTGTTTTCCACAGTGGTTGAACTAGTTTACAGTCCCACCAACAGTGTAAAAGTGTTCCCGTTTCTCCACATCCTCTCCAGCACCTGTTGTTTCCTGATTTTTTAATGATTACCATTCTAACTGGTGTGAGATGGTGTCTCATTGTGGTTTTGATTTGCATCTCTCTGATGGCCAGTGATGATGAGCATTTTTTTCATGTGTCTGTTGGCTGTATGAATGTCTTCTTCTGAGAAGTGTCTGTTCATATCCTTTGCCCACTTTTTGATGGGGTTGTTTGTTTTTTTCTTGTAGATTTGATTGGGTTCTTTATAGGTTCTGGATATTAGCCCTTTGTCAGATGAGTAGATTGCAAAAATGTTCTCCCATCCTGTAGGTTGCCTGTTCACTCTGATGGTAGTTTCTTTTGCTGTGCAGAAGCTCTTTAGTTTAATTAGATCCCATTTGTCAATTTTGGCTTTTGTTGCCATTGCTTTTGGTGTTTTAGACATGAAGTCCATGCCCATGCCTATGTCCTGAATGGTATTACCTAGGTTTTCTTCTAGGTTTTTTATGGTATTAGGTCTAACATTTAAGTCTCTAATCCATCTTGAATTAATTTTCGTATAAGGAGTGAGGAAAGGATCCAGTTTCAGCTTTCTGCTTGTGGCTAGCCAATTTTCCCAGCACCATTTATTAAATAGCGAATCCTTTCCCCATTTCTTGTTTTCGTCAGGTTTGTCAAAGATCAGATGGCTGTAGATGTGTGGTATTATTTCTGAGGACTCTGTTCTGTTCCATTGGTCTATTTCTCTGTTGTGGTACCAGTACCATGCTGTTTTGGTTACTGTAGCCTCGTAGTATAGTTTGAAGTCAGGTAGCATGACGCCTCCAGCTTTGTCCTTTTGACCTAGGATTGTCTTGGCAATGCGGGCTCTTTTTTGGTTCCATATGAACTTTAAAGCAGTTTTTTCCAATTCTGTGAAGAAAGTCATTGGTAGCTTGATGGGGATGGCATTGAATCTATAAATAACCTTGGGCAGTATGGCCATTTTCACGATATTGATTCTTCCTATCCATGAGCATGGTATGTTCTTCCATTTGTTTGTGTCCTCTTTGATTTCACTGAGCAGTGGTTTGTAGTTCTCCTTGAAGAGGTCCTTTACATCCCTTGTAAGCTGGATTCCTAGGTATTTTATTCTCTTTGAAGCAATTGTGAATGGAAGTTGATTCCTGATTTGGCTCTCTGCTTGTCTGTTACTGGTGTATAAGAATGCTTGTGATTTTTGCACACTGATTTTGTAGCCTGAGACATTACTGAAGTTGCTTATCACCCTAAGGAGATTTTGGGCTGAGACAATGGGGTTTTCTAAATATACCATCGTTTCATCTGCAAACAAGGACAATTTGACTTCTTCTTTTCCTAACTGAATACCCTTGATTTCTTTCTCTTGCCTGATTGTCCTAGCCAGAACTTCCAACACTATGTTGAATAGGAGTGGTGAGAGAGGGCATCTTTGTCTTGTGCCAGTTTTCAAAGGGAATTTTTCCAGTTTTTGCCCATTCAGTATGATATTGGCTGTGGGTTTGTCATAAATAGCTCCTATTATTTTGAGATATGTTCCATCAGTACCAAATTTATTGAGAGTTTTTAGCATGAAGGGGTATTGAATTTTGTCAAAGGCCTTTTCTGCATCTATTGAGATAATCATGTGGTTCTGCCAAGAGATTTGCTATTAGTCTGATGGACTTCCCTTTATGTGTAACCCGACCTTTCTCTCTGGCTGCCCTTAACATTTTTTCCTTCATTTCAACTTTGGTGAATCTGACAATTACGTGTCTTGGAGTTGCTCCTCTTGAGAAGTATCTTTCTGGCATTCTCTGTATTTCCTGAATTTGAATGTTGGCCTGCCTTACTAGGTTGGGGAAGTTCTCCTGGATGATATCCTGCAGAGTGTTTTCCAACTTGGTTCCATTTTCCCCATCACTTTCAGGCACTCCAATCAGACGTAGATTTGGTCTTTTCACATAATCCCATATTTCTTGGCGGCTTTGTTCATTTCTTTTTACTCTTTTTTTCTACACTTCTCTTCTTGCTTCATTTCATTCATTTGATCTTCAATCGCTGATACTCTTTCTTCTAGTTGATTGAGTCTGTTACTGAGGCTTGTGCATTTGTCACGTAGTTCTCGTGTTATGGTTTTCATCTCTATCAGTTCTTTTAAGGACTTCTCTACTTTGGTTATTCCAATTAGCCATTCATCAAATCTTTTTTCAAGGTTTTTAATTTCTTTGCACTGGTTATGTAGTTCCTACTTTAGCTCTGAGAAGTTTGATCTACTGAAGCCTTCTTCTCTCAACTCGTCAAAGTCATTCTCCATCCAGCTTTATTCCGTTGCTGGCGATGAGCTGCGTTCTGATTTTTTCAATTTCCAGTTTTTCTGCACTGCTTTTTCCCCATCTTTGTGGTTTTATCTGCCTTTGGTCTTTGATGATGGTGACGTACTGATGGGGTTTTAGTGTGGGTGTCCTTTCTGTTTGTTAGTTTTGCTTCTAACTGTCAGGACCCTCAGCTGTAGGTCTGTTGGAGTCTGCTTGAGGTCCACTCCAGACCCTGTTTGCCTGGGTATCAGCAGCGGAGGCTGCAGAAGATAGAATATTGCTGAACAGCGAGTGCTGCTGTCTGATTCTCACTCTGGAAGCTTCGTCTCAGGGGTGTACCCCACCATGTGAGGTGTCTGTCTGCACCTAGTGGTGGATGTCTCCCAATTAGGCTACTCCGGGGTCAGGGACCCACTTGAGCATGCAGTCTGTTTGTTCTCAGATCTCAGCCTCCATGCTGGGAGATCCACTGCTCTCTTCAAAGCTGTCAGACAGGGGCATTTACCTCTGCTGAGGTTTCTGCTGCTTTTTGTTTAGCTATCCCCTATCCCCAGAGGAGGAGTCTACGGAGTCAGGCCGGCCTCCTTGAGCTGTGGTGGGCTCCACCCAATTTGAGCTTCCCAGTGGCTTTGTTTACCTACTTTAGCCTCAGCAATGGTGGGCGCCCCTCCCCCAGCCTCGCTGCCACCTTGCAGTTAGATCTCAGACTGCTATGCTAGCAATGAGGGCGGCTCCGTGGGCATGGGACCCTGTCGACCAGGTGTGGGATATAATCTCCTGGTGTGCCATTTGCTAAGACCCTTGGTAAAGCACAGTATTAGGGTGGGAGTTACCCTATTTTCCAGGTGTTGTGTGTCTCAATTTCCTTTGGCTAGGAAAAGAAATTATCTTCCCCCTTGCGCTTCCCAAATGAGGGGATGCCTTGCCCTGCTTCAGCTCTCACTGGTCGGGCTGCACCCGTGGACCAGTGCCAACTGTCCAACATGACATGCCCCAATGAGATGAACCCGGTACCTCAGTTGAAAATGCAGAAATCGGCTGGGCACGGTGGCTCAAGCCTGTAATCCCAGCACTTTGGGAGGCCGAGACGGGCAGACCACGAGGTCAGGAGATCGAGACCATCCTGGCTAACACTGTGACACCCCGTCTCTACTAAAAATACAAAAAACTAGCCGGGCGAGGTGGTGGGCGCCTGTAGTCCCAGCTACTCCAGAGGCTGAGGCAGGAGAATGGCGTAAACCCAGGAGGTGGAGCTTGCAGTGAGCTGAGATCCAGCCACTGCACTCCAGCCCGGGCGACAGAGCGAGACTCCGTCTCAAAAAAAAAAAAAAAAAAGAAAAAGAAAAAGAAAATGCAGAAATCACCCGTCTTCTCTGTCGCTCACACTGGGAGCTGGAGGCTGGAGCTGTTCCTATTTGGCCATCTATAAACTGCATTTTCAAACCAAGAGGTCAGCCCACTGGCCATAGCTTGCCTATGACTGATCTAAACTAAAGAAAGCAATAGAAAAGTTTTAATTATGCTGATTAAACTAAAAGTGTGCCATATTTGTAGCTATTGCAAAGTGAACAGCACAAAATTTTGAGAAGTTATTCTTTCAATGTTTGAAAATCATTGTGATTCAGTAAAAAATTAGGTTAATAGGACTCAGAATCAATTTGAACTGCCTTATACTAGTCACAGGGGAAATTTGAGAATCATTAAAAATAATGCAATGGGTTGAAATCCATCGTATTTATGTACATCCATTTGTTTATAACAGTATTAAACATTGGTAGGTGACCTTTGAGGATACTAACAAACCAAGTTATGATTTTGAAAACTCCCATATAATAATAAATAGTCAAGATTTTTTTCAGCTTTTTCTAAATGAGCTGTACTTCAGGATGAGAAACTAGTCTATGGTTACATTTTGCTCTGTGATTATTTCAGTTCATACATGAGAAATAAGTAGTAGAATGTCAAAATTTAAAACTCCTATTAAGTTAACAGATCAGGACAATTATCACAAACTGCTGAAAAAGAAAATAACAAAATGAGAGACCACTGATGTGCAAATCCTGATTTGGTTATACAACACCACCTATGAAAACAAATTACTCAAATAAACCAAAATATGATCGAACCTATCAATTTATAAAAAGTAAAGGAAACAGAAGGAGATACAAAACTCACCAGGAACATGCAGTGAGCCACAAATTTCAGAGTGTGACAAATTGTTTAAGATGAATAATCAATAATAGAAACAAATTGCAAAGAAAAAAATAAGATGGATGGCAAACTATAGAATTAAAGATATATTAAAAAATCATTTAATGGCAAAGCTGTGATCTTAACTGGATTTCAGTTGAAGTAAATTGGTACAATGGGAACAATGAGCAGTTTATCAATGATAAAGAGTCAGTGTTATTATATTTTAGGTATCGTAGTGGCATATTTATGAGTGCCTGTCATCTAGAGATACATCTTGAAGTATTTGCAGATTAAATAAAATGATATGTAGGTTATAAGATTATATATATTGATTGTTTTAAAATAGTCATTGAAAAAAAGAGGGTATAGTTGTATAATGAACCATAATTAGCCTTGAGTTGATACTTATTAAAGCTGAGTGATCAATGCATAACCATTCATTATATTAGTTACTCTACATTTTATATTTTTGATATATTCTATAATAAAACTGAAATAAAAAATAATACAGTCTCTAATTTTAGAATAGAGTTAGGCTTCTTATAACTCTCTAAACTTGAGGATTGATTTTCTTAAACTGGAGACACTTTTTCAGTTTTGTTCAAACCAGTTTGCCAGGCACTAAGACAAATCTCTCATTCATTTATGTTTTTTAGAGACAGGATCTCACTCTGTCCCCCAGGCTGGAGTGCAGCAGTGTGATCATGGATGGTTCATTGTAACCTTGAACTTCTAAGCTCAAGCGATTCTCCTGCCTCAGCTTCCTAAGTAGCTGGTACTACAGGTGCATGCCACCATGCCCAGCTATCTTTTTTTAACTTTTAATTTTGTAGAGATAAGATCTGGCTATATTGCCCAGGCTGATCTCAAACTCTTGGCTTCAAGTGATCCTCCCATCTCAGCCTCCCAAAGTGTTGGAATTATAGGCATGAGCCATTGCCCTCAGTCTCTTCAAAAACTATTTAATACCTTATGCTTTTGTCTCAAAATCTCCCTTTTCACCTTTACTCTCAGCTTACAGCATTTAAATCAATTCTAAGAGAATTTCTATAAGCTTCTACTGCCATGTTCCCATCTACCAGTGTGCTTTTTCTTCCATCTTCCTATCCAAAAGCAGTTCAACTTGTGCACTAGATGTCAATCACCTTATGTCCACTCAGACATGTGTTCATAAATTGTCCACTCTTCTCTGTTATTTTCATGCTACCATTGCTCATTATTTTCATGCTATCATTGCTCTCATCTTAAATAAGAATATCTCTTAACCACCCTGCCCAATGGCTGCCATCACATTTCTTTGCTCTCCGTCACTGTAAAGCTCTTCAGAAGAGATATGCAGATGTTTTGTCTCCAAGTTCTCCTTTCCTTTTACTCCTACTACTCCACCAAAAAATGATACTGTTGAGCTTACTTATAACCTTCAGATCACTAGTCTAAATGGTCAATTTTTGGTTCTCATGTTACTTGACCTCACAGTACCATTTCACAGGCTTGCTTACTCTATCTTCCTTAATCTGATGGCCTCATCTGTGCCCTCCAAACTGAGCATAGGCTTATCCAATTTAGCTGATGGCAACTACATTCTGATTGTTCAATTCAAGACCTTTGCATCATCTCCCACCCCATACCTAATTTATTACAAAATTCTGTTGGGTCTTTCTTTAAAATATGTCCTGGATTTGATCACTTTTCACCAACTCCTTGGCTATCACTCCGTTTTAAGCCATTATTATTTCGCATCTGGGTTACTGCAATATTCGCTCAACTAGGTTTCCTGATTCTACACTTGCTTTCCCAGCAGTTTCTTCTCAAGAACTCAAGTACTGTTCTGAAGATGTGAGTCATGTCATAGCATGCCTCTGCTCTAGACTCTGAAATGGCTTCCTGTTGTACTTGGAGAAAAAGGGAGAGTCCTTGAATATGCCCAAAGACCCTGCGTGGATGTTATGTTTGCTCTGCAAACCCCACCAATACCACTCTGACCTCGCCTATGGGTCTCTCACTTACTCCTCCATCGCCAGAAACCCCCAACCTCCTCATCATCCCTATTTTATTCACCTTTCTTCATCTATTGCTTTAGCTATTTCCTCCCCCTGAAAAGTTCTTTCCTCAAATATGCTTATTTAGGTAACTCTAAAATCTCTTTCAAGTCTTTGCTTAAATTTAACTTTTTCAATAAAGCCTGGCCAGCCCACTCTATTTCATATGGCAACATGCATCTTATTTTTCCAACCACCCGACTATTGATTCCCCGTTCTCTATTTTCCTTTCCTTGTATGTAGGACTTTTCATTTTCTTGCCTGTTTTATAGTTTTCTTATCCTGTTTATTGTTTGTTTTCTGTCTCCTCACTTGAATATGGCAAGAAATTCCTATTTGTGTCTTCACTTATTTATCCAAAATACTTATAAAAACTTCCAACAGATAGTAGGTAATCAAGCGTGATGTGCTGAATTAAATTTTAAAGGTTTAATAAAAATAGCCAATCAAAAGTCCACAGTTGTGTCCCTTTTCATGTAAAGCAGTCACCCAAATAAGAAGATATATCAAATAATAATTTAAATTTGACTGATTAATTATGATTTATTTTCCCAGCAAAGTTAAGTTTCTAAAGGCAGAGTTTGTCATTTATTACAAGTTTCCTATATTTTCTGTGTACACAGTGGTTGGGAGTCATGAAAAAGATATCAGGAGAAAACTAAGTTGTTGGGAAAGATCTGGCTACAGAAAAAATGTTTGCCCCAGGCATTTGGAAAGCAATAATGTATGGAAGATATCTTTATAATTCCCTTAAAATAGGAGTTAGAGACTGAATTAGAGAAGTAATGACAAAAGAAATCTTTGACGTCACATCATCTATCATCTCCATAATTTTTCTTAAGAAACTGCTGATTGCAATCGTCTTTGCTGACGCAAGGATTAAAAGTTCTAACATTTTTCCTGTGAAATTATGTCAGCTACATAAAAGTATTAACTTAATTGTAAAGCTATCTTCACATTCTTTACATTAATCAGGAGAGTCCTATTTATCTCACAATTACCTGATGTAAAAAGAACAAGATCTCGCTGGGAATTTTTTTTTTCAACTCTAAATAGGATGGTATTAAATTCAGGAGTTGTTTGATATTCTAAATGAGGAGTGAAGTAGATTGTTTTAAGGTACTCTCTCTCCATAGCTCAAACAGGGGCTTATAATAGTATTTTTAACAATTTTAATGAAAGTTCAATTTATATTTCCTTAGTATGAGTTTTTTCCTTACACTGCTGGTAAAATATGGGATTATCATTCAACATTTGTTATCTCTTTGCAATACTGGTTAGACTAGCTCTAAATAGGACAACCACATTTAACCACATATAATGGGATGTTATGCACTGTAAAAGATTTGATGGATACCAAGCTAGTCAGCAAGCATGTGGTTAGCCAAGTTGAGTCATCAATGAAGATAATGTTTGCTAACTGCTTTGGTATTGTGGTGTGAGGATGATTTTTCTGACTTTGTCTCTTCATTCCTAATCTCTTGGAGAATAAAAAAAAGTGTTTCTATCCTATGATTATAGTCCAAACTCTACACCAAGTTATGGCTACATTTACAATGTTAATCTCTTCTGGAGTACTGTTGGTTTATCTTTTTCAAGATTTACCTTGAGAGCTCTGCATTTGAATGCCAATTAGAGTGATTCCTTAATTCATAGTCTGAAGGGAAAGAAAAAATTCTGAAACCATTAACCATAATAAATAGGTTTTATAAAAGTTTAAATTCCACTATAGTTAATCAGTTTGAACAAGACATTTAGGCTGTAAATAGCATTTTAAAGTAAACAAAGCTTTACATGAAGTGACAGCTAGAATCACATTTTCTGCTTCTGAGTGTGAGGAAACGAATGTACCAAAAAAGTGCCTACTATTTAAAGATGTCTCGCTCCAGACATATTTAACAACTGAGATTTGCAGTGGGTAGACCACTGAAGTGTCTCATCATTAAATTGTGCACTGTACATTAGAAACAGATGCACTCCTGGAAGTCTTGCATGACAACATTGTTTTGCCATTTTCCAATTAAGACATTGCTAAAATTGAAATGGGAACTAAACTGACAGGTCAGCCATCTTATCTTGATCATGGAGAAATGGTGTACGTTTTGAGAAGACCTAGTGGTTTTCATTCATATCCTGATATAAATTAGAAAGCTAATCCTTCTCCTTGTTTTTCTCCAATACCTAGAAAGTTTACAAAATGATTCATTTTAAATATTGCTCAAATTTTGTTCAAATATTTAGATTTTAACAGGCCTATATTATACACTACTTTGGCTTATTTGGTCATAATAAAAATCTTACAAAGCAAATAAAATATAGCAGTGGAAAAAAAAGTTATGCCTATTCTTTCTAATCAGTGGCAAAAAATAGCTATATAACTCTCTGGAAATGATCTGTAGAAAACAATATTTGAAGGAAAGTGGAATTGCAATGAGGCATATTTATTGGGATGGTATAGAACAAAATAAGTAAGTGTACAAAAAAGGAGAAGGGTTATTGCCCTGGATACAGCTGCTATGGTTCACATTAGACATGTGATATCACTATTACTATAAATCCTATTTTATTAACCATAACAATTTTGTTAGTCTTTTGCAAAAGAAAAAATGTTGAAAATAAAATTCCAATACACTATTGAGCTATTCTCTGCAACTCCCTTACAGGGAAGTTTATATTCTGATTACTTCAGCCAAACAAACATTTTACTCAATCAAAGGGAAAAGAAAAGCTGCTAATTGTCCTCATTTATGGTTGCTATTCCAATATGAATCAAGAAAAATATTTTTTCCCGATTTTGAAAATTATGGGCCACATGTTCTTTTGCCTTCCATCTGTTTACTTTTATATAAATTTCTACACTAGGAATTTTATACTTTAAAAAACAAGCTCTAAAATTGTTCTACACCCACAAGTAGGCTTCTTGGGTCTATACATATGCACTAGATGTATACAATCGAAAGAGATAAACACTCTAAAACATCATTTTCCACTGAAAAGATTGTTAATTTTCAAAATGGCTTCCGATGACTGATTCTTTTTTAGCCACTGCCCAGTTGAAAATCTCTGAGAGAGAAAAAATTCTTCCTTCATTTCTCATTCCTTACAAACACAGAGTGGAACAGTCTGAGCCTAAGAAAATTAGTCCTAGGTGATATTTTGTTAACCTTAATTGTGAAGTAATGTCAAATGAAAAAATTTATCTATTTAGTTAGTTTATACTTGTCTAAATTTACTTGGATGACTGCAATTTTATTAGTTAAAAATACTGTTATACATGAGTTGAGGTTTTATGGGAAAGGAAAACATGCATCATATTATGAAAGACAGACACATATTTAAAGCGTTGCCGTTTGTTATACATGAATTAGAAAGGGATGACACAGCTATGTTTTGAAGTCATGTCTTCATAAATTATTTTATAAATAATACAGTTAAAACCTCAAATTTATTTTTTCAATACTTTTTTTTCCCTGTGACTTTTAAATCCAGGCATTTATTAAAGAAAACTAGATCCTTAAATGTCTAGGTTATGTATCCTTGTGCAACCAAAAGAGATGATTTATATGGCTTTATTTCTTATTTTTTGGTCGTACAAGTCTTTTTAATATTTATGTGTTTATTTGCTTAGAAAGTATTTAAGTCCATATTTTTTGTCGAAACTGGCAATTGTGCTTTGCTAAGTGTAAACAACATAAAAAACTAAAGTATTTCCTAAGTTTGGAATTAATCTCCCAACCCATGAAAACTGAGAAACTTCTCACATTGGCAAAATGTGTTCCTACCCTGGCTACCAAGGAAGAAGAATGGGTCAACAAGGAGCTTTAGCATTTTTTGTCAGCAATTTACATATTAATCAAATGTGATCTTTCTTTAAATTGCACTTAATACAGGAAGTACAGCCATGTTTGATTTCAAGCTGAATTGATATGTGAGCAGTCATTGGCTGTCCATAATTAAAATCTTACAGAAAGCCCACCTATGGTGAGCGATTTAATATTTGTGGTCTCAGTTGGTAAACTATGCCAATTCCATGAAAATCACATTCTCATAGTTAGATCCAGGCTAACCACATAGAGCTCTTTCTTTCTCTATCCATAATTATGTAATTAGATTATTTTTATCTTAAACCTACTTTAAAAACATTTTCTTTCTTTATGGTACATTATTAAAGAATCATGCCTTCTGAAGGTCTCTTCATAAGCCAAGAAATCCACATGTTACGTATTATGCAGAAGAGATTTTCATGAGTAAATTTCTTTAAAGCTTTGAACCAAGGTCCAGGAATTCTATTACAGTTTGCCAGTGATATTTAACAAGTGAGAGGAATATAGTTGCAAAGCAAACTGGAATAAGATAATTGATGAGAAATGATATTGAATGTTAGAAAATATGTTGTTATTACTCTTAATGCCAAATCTGTCTCTCTCATGAGTTAGACTTAAACATTTAGGATAAGATAACTGTACTATCTATCTATATAAGAACTGCATTTACTAAGGAGGGATGAGAGAAGGAGGCAGTTATAATCTGTAATAAGTGTATTCTGTCTCCATATTTGGCAATGAATGTATATGTCGTCTTTCATTTTCAGGTCTCTATTTTTCTTATTTTATTTTTAAAACTATTTATTAATTTATTTATTTTGAGACAGGATCCCACTGTGTCACCCAAGCTGAAGTGCAATGGCACCATTATGGCTCACTGCAGCCTTGAACTTCTGGGCTCAAGCGATCCTCCTACCTCAGCCTCCTGAGTAGCTGGGACTAGAGGTGCATGCCACCATACCTGTGTGTGTGTGTGTAACACAGATACATATATGGTTTTTTGTTTGGTTGGTTTTTTTTTTTTTTTTTAGAGACAGTGTCTTGCTATGTTACCCAGGCTGGACAGAAACTCCTGGCCTCAAGCAATTGTCCTGCCTCAGCCTCCCAAAGTGGAAAGTGCTGGGATTAAAGGTATGAGCCACGGTGCCTGACCCATATCTCTATTTTATATATGCCCAGGAGATAGTGCAAATATGTGAATAAACTAGGAATACAGAGTTTGGTAGCTATGATGATACACTCTGGTAACTTGCTGATTTTTATTGTGTCTCTATTTTATTGTGTCTCTATTTTCTCTATATTTGATGACACTAGAAATGTCAGTTGCCGACCTGATGGTTGTGAATAAGAGAAAGAAGAAACAAATGCCTGTGTAAGGACAGAATGCCAAGGGAAATAGAAACATGGGATGTGATAATACTACTCAACTAAACAGACAATAGTAGCGAATGCCAACATGTAAATGGCTTTGATTACATTTATTTTATTTTCTGTCAATCTAGATGTAAAAATTGAACTGAGAGTAAGATATTAAATTTGTCCTTAGATATTTCATGCAATGTTACAGCTCTTTGGAATTCCTCACAAAGCTCCTCCTCTCCACAGTGGAATTTTACTCCGAGGAGAGATAGGCTGAAATGTTTCAGTCCCCTATGTGGTAAGTCTAAAATCACCGTTTCACATATATGCCGACCTGATACATTGAGTCATTGACACGTGTCTTTCTACCTTCAGTATATTTGCTTTGACTAGCTTTATTGCTTCCCTGTGATGCTGAATTTTGAGCGTGGACATGTATATCCATAACAAAAGCATCCTAGGCAAACTGGATTTGGTTATTTGAATTTCATAATTACTCTTTACTCCAAGTGTTGTGGATTCATGATGCAAATTTGCCCATTCCTATTCCAATGACTTAGAGCCACATATCAATTGTTTTAAAGATTGTTACTTCAGTGATGAGAACGAATGTTGAAAAAGACACTATGCCTATATTTAATAGTTTGCTATTCAACTTTACTTTGGGTTACATCAAACTTGTAAAAAGTAGTGACTGGTTTAGGAAGGTGAGGTGTGCTGATCTAAGGATGCCCCTCCTTCATCTATTTTAGGTACTAGAAAATAGGTAGCAAAAAATAAATCTTGCAGTACTCTGAGTCTTTTAATTAATTACACATTTTCCATTTTGGAGTAAAAAGTAATTATGAAATTCAACTCTAATTGTATAGTTTTTCTGGGTAAAATAACTGATAAAAATAGAATAATTTAGATGCTTTTTCTTTTCTTTTTTATAGTATTGAATAGCAGAGCATAACAAATAGTACCTTCAGTTTGCTTTCTCTGGAAAAAATGATTTGGTACGATTTTACATGTCTCACAAATGCTCTTAAACAAAAGATATATCCCCAAGTGGACAACAGATAAGTTTATATTTTAAAAAAGAAAGGAAGAAATGTATATTTCTAGAATTTTCTAGCTTATAAGAAAAATAAGGAGAAATCTTCTAATTGCTGGTTGGCAGCTAACCCTCCAGTTCCTCTACAGTGCACAAATTATATTAAATGAATTCGTTGCATTAATAAAGACAAACATCATTGATATTTGAACAATGAATGTAAATGGTATGGAATCAAGAATTACCTTTATTCATTATTAACAATTATCAGACAACACCAGTTTCCAAATAACATTTTTCCTAAATTAACAGGGTGACCACACATCTAGATGGTTATTGTGTGTGAGGACAGAGACATCACCAAAGGTTTGTGAAGGACTAACTGCTGTAGGAATAAGCCATAACTAGAGACCAGGAAGAAAACAAATTTACAAGAGTGTTCAGAGTTCTAGGAGCATGAGATTGTGATACTTGATAGAAGAAAACATATGAATTGACCATTACCATTAACCTTGCTTGATTACTGAAGCATAGGCCGGGGTAGAAACTCAAGCAGAGCCATGTAGTCTCACAGAGTTAAGGAGACAGGGATCAAGGTGGTGGAAAGCTAGAGTGTCAAGAACTTTTGCATAGTGAGGAGGGTTCAGAGACCTGCAGAAGGGTTAAAAAAAAAAAAAAAAAAAACACAAGTTTTTAGCTGAGCATTGATCTGCATAAATGTTGGATAAATGTTGCATAAATGTTGGAAAAGCCAGAGGGTAAGGAATTTTAGGAATTCACACATAAAATTGGAAATAATTTGTATTCTCAAGAGCAGACAGGAGAGACCTAATTCATAGGGGAATTGTGTAGAGTACTCAGAAACACTGGGCCTTGGCAATAAAGGAGAATTTGCCTTAAAACCAAGGTTCCCGTGGACACATTAGCAAAGGTTAAAACAATGGGTACACATGGATATAAAGATGGAGCTAATAGGCATTGGAAACTACAAAATGGGAGAGAGTGGATAAATTATTGATTGGGTACAAAGTTCAATAAGAAAAAACAAAGGTCAAAAAGAAGGCTTGAAAGGTAATCGACATCATTAATTGTCAGAAAAATGCAAATCAAAACCACTATGAGATATCATCTCATACCTGTTAGGAGATGATTTAACTTACTGTCAAAAACTCAAAGGATAACAAATGTTGGCAAGTATGAAGAGAAAAGAGAACTCTTATACATTGTTGGTGGAATGTAAATTGGTACAGTCATTATGGGAAAGAGCATAGAGTTTTCTAAAGAAATTAAAAATAAAACTACCATATGACTCAGTAATCTCTCTTCTGGGAATATACCCAAAGGAAATGAAATAATCACCTCATAAAAATGTCTGCACTCCCATGTTCATTGCAGCATTATTCATAATGGCCAAGATATGGAAAAGCCGAACTGTACATCAAGGGATGAATCTTTCTATATATCCCATATAAATAATAATGAAATATTATTCAGCCCCAAAAAGAATTAGATCTTCTCATTTAACACAACATAGATGAGCCCGGAGGACAATGAAATAAACCAAAGAAAGAAAAGTATTACATGGTTTCATTTAAATGAGGATTTTTAAAAACTCAAATATACAAAGATAGAGGAGGAAGGAAGAAAATTGGGAGATGTGAGTCACAGGATACAAAGTATAAGATATATATTAGACTTCTAGACTAGTTCATGATATATAACATGAGGACTATAGGCAATAAAATTTTACCACACATGGAATTCATGCTAAATGAACAGATTTTAACTGTTATTGCCATAAAAACAAAAACAAACAATGGGTAACTATGTGAGAGGATAGAAATGTTCATTCGTTTCACTACAGTAACATTTTACAATCTACATGTATTTCATAACAGCACATTGTATACCTTAAATATACGTACTAAAATTTATTTTAAAATAATTTTTTAAAAATTAAATCAAGTGGGCTTCATCCCTGGGATGCAAGGTTGGTTCAACATATGCAAATCAATAAACATAATCCAGCATATAAACAGAACCAAAGACAAGAACCACATGATTATCTCAATAGATGCAGAAAAGGCCTTTGACAAAATTCAATAGCCCTTCCTGCTAAAAACTCTCAATAAATTAGGTATTGATAGAACGTATCTCAAAATAATAAGAGCTATTTATGACAAACCCACATCCAATATCACGCTGAATGGGCAAAAACTGGAAGCATTCCCTTTGAAAACTGGCACAAGACAGGGATGCCCTCTCTCACCACTCCTATTCAACATAGTGTTGGAAGTTCTGGCTAGGGCAATCAGGCAAGAGAAAGAAATCAAGGGTATTCAGTTAGGAAAAGAAGTCAAATTGTCCCTGTTTGCAGATGACATGATTGTACATTTAGAAAACCCCATTGTCTCAGCCCAATATCTCCTTAAGCAACTTCAGCCAAGTCTCAGGATACAAAAATCAGTGTGCAAAAATCACAAGCATTCTTATACACCAGTAACAGACAAACAGAGAGCCAAATCATAAATGACCTTCCATTCACAATTGCTTCAAAGAGAATCAAATACCTAGGAATCGAACTTACAAGGGATGTAAAGGACCTCTTCAAGGAGAACTACAAACCACTGCTCAGTGAAATCAAACAGGACACAAACAAATGGAAGAACATAACAATGCTCATGGATAGGAAGAATCAATGTTGTGAAAATGGCCATACTGCCCAAGGTAATTTACAGATTCAAAGGCCATCCCCATTAAGCTACCAATGAGTTTCTTCACAGAATTGGAAAAAGCTGCTTTAAAGTTCATATGGAACCAAAAAAAGAGCCTGCATTGCCAAGACAATCCTAAACCAAAAGAACAAAGCTGGAGGCATCATGCTACCTGACTTCAAACTATACTACAAGGCTACAATAACCAAAACAGCATGATACTGGTACCAAAACAGATATAGACCAGTGGAACAGAACAGAGCCCTCAGAAATAACACCACACATCTACAGCCATCTGATCTTTGACAAATCTGACGAAAACAAGAAATGGTTAAAGGATTCCCTATTTAATAAATGGTGCTGGGAAAATTGGCTAGCCATAAGTAAGAAGCTGAAACTGGATCCTTTCCTTACTCCTTATACGAAAATTAATTCAAGATGGATTAGAGACTTAAATGTTAGACCTAATACCATAAAAGCCCTAGAAGAAAACCTAGGTAATACCATTCAGGACATAGGCATGGGCAAGGACTTCATGTCTAAAAGACCAAAAGCAATGGCAACAAAAGCCAGAATTGACAAATGGAATCTAATTAAACTAAAGAGCTTCTGCACAGCAAAAGAAACTACCATCACAATCAACAGGCAACCTACAGAATGGGAGAAAATTTTTGCAATCTACTCATCTGACAAAGGGCTAATATCCAGAACCTATAAAGAACTCAATCAAATCTACAAGAAAAAAACAAACAACCCCATCAAAAAGTGGGCAAAGGATATGAACAGACATTTCTCAAAAGAAGACATTCATACAGCCAACAGACACATGAAAAAAATGCTCATCACTCACCATCAGAGAAATGCAAATCAAAACCACAATGAGATACCATCTCACACCAGTTAGAATGGTAATCATTAAAAAATCAGGAAACAACAGGTGCTGGGGAGGATGTGGAGAAATAGGAACACTTTTACACTGTTGGTGGGACTGTAAGCTAGTTCAACCATTGTGGAAAACAGTGTGATGATTCCTCAAGGATCTAGAACTAGAAATACCATTTGACCCAGCCATCCCATTACTGGGGATATACCCAAAGGATTAAAGTCATGCTGCTATAAAGACACATGCACATGTATGTTTATTGCAGCACTATTCACAATAGCAAAGACTTGGAATCAACCCAAATGTCCCTCAGTGACAGACTGGATTAAGAAAATGTGGCACATATACACCATGGAATACTATGCAGCCACAAAAAAGGATGAGTTTGTGTCCTTTGTAGGGACATGGATGCAGCTGGAAACCATCATTCTTAGCAAACTATCACAAGAACAGAAAACCAAATACCGCATGTTCTCACTCCTAGGTGGGAATTGAACAGTGAGATCACTTGGATACGGGAAGGGGAACATCACACACCGGGTCCTATTGTGGGGAGGGGGGAGAGGGAAGAGATAGCATTAGGAGATACACCTAATGTAAATGACGAGTTAATGGGTGCGGCACACCAACATGGCCCATGTATACATATGTAACAAACCTGCACGTTGTGCACATGTACCCTAGAACTTAAAGTATAATTTAAAAAAAAAAATACAATGCTCAAAAAAAGAGAAAAAAAAACTTGAAAAGGTAAATATCACCTATATGTAACTGCCTGATCAAAGAACAAGGATCTTTAAAAGAATGCAAGAAGTCTATCATTGAACAATAAGTAATTAACAATGTCCACAATTCAATTAAAAATTACTAGGCTATCAAAGAAGTAGAAAAAAAAAACTTGGATTAGGAGAAATATAATTCAACTGAAACAAATGCAGAAATAAGAAACATAACACAATTAACATACAAAGGCCTTAAAAAACTATGATCTAGTTTCCAGTCCAATGTGTAGAGAGTTTGGATTGTCACTTTATACATTCAAAAAGAGAAAAGATGAGCAAGCTAAAAATCAACAATCTTTATAGATTCATCAGAGAATTGAGATTAGGATAAACCACAATGTAACTCGAAAACTGG
The DNA here is from genome assembly GCF_009764315.1 of Trachypithecus francoisi. NCBI lineage: Eukaryota > Metazoa > Chordata > Mammalia > Primates > Cercopithecidae > Trachypithecus > Trachypithecus francoisi. The sequence goes on from NW_022681461.1 coordinate 16,812,380, forward strand.
AGAAAGTCATATCCTATGAATCACAGTTCACTAGGATCAGACATTCTAGAGCAGAAGCCCACTGCAACCCAGTTCTGGTAGGAATGCTTAAACCATAATTGATGAATTGTCAGAGGCTCAGTGAGGACTAGTTTGAAAGTTAGAAACTGCATGAGAAACAGCTTTGTAGGATCCCCCACTTTGATTAGCGTTTTTACCTTTAGTAGTTCCATCAGCTTCTCAGGGTGAACACAGGGGAAAACTTATCTTATGCTTCCAATAGTGGAAGAGGAAAGTTATTATTCTGAAATAAGTCCAGAACATTCTGATCTACTTAACAAAGGACTACCCTCAAAATAAACTATTTTAACAGAGCCAATTGACTTGGGTTTTGCCAGAGCTTAACCAATTTAGAGAAAGGAATATCTAATTCTAGCTTCCTCTGGCCTTTGACACAGGAGAAGGGAAATACCCAAATCCCAACTTCCCTATCTATCCCCATAGTTTAGTGACATTTCAACCAGGCTCCTGTATAGTAACAGTGGGTTACAGATAAAAGAAATCCGAGGCTCACATGCTCTTTTAAGAAGGAATCTCCAGTAAAACCCAAAGGTAACATTCGAGACAAAAACAAGGATACCAAAGCGAATTATAGGCGCTGACCTCTATATGTATAGCAAACAACAAACACAGCCTACCTCAGCCAGATAACCATAAAACTTCACACCAAAGGCCTCTTTATCCCAGTTCATTTTACTCAGTTCATCATGTATGGCTTTCAACAAAAAATCACAAGGGATACTAAAAGATAAAAAAACAGATACAGCGAAAAGCATCAGAAATAGACCCAGATGTGGCAGAAACACTGGAATTATTAGGCCAGGAATTTAAAAAATTATAATTACTATGTTAAGAAACCTAATGAAAAAAATGACAACATACAAGAAAAGATGGATAATATAAGCAGAGAGATGGACACTCTAAGAATGAATAAGAAAAAATGTTAGAAATCAAAACATTATGATAGAAAGGAAGACTGCCTTTGATAGGCTCATCAGTAGACAAGATACGGAAAGGAAAAAAATTGAGAGCTTGAACATACGTCAATAGAAACTTCCAAAACTGAAATGAAATGGGAATAAAGAATAAAAACGGTGGAGCAGAATATCAAAAGAACTGTGGGACAACTACAGGAGAGCTAACATGTACATAATGTGAACACCCAACGAACAAAAACTGAGGACGTTTGCTACTAGTAGACTGGCCTTGCAAGAAATATTAAAGTAAGTTTTTCAGAGTGAGTGAAGATAATACAGGTAAGAATAATATAGGTTGGAAAATTTATTTTTAGGGAAAATGAAAATAATAAAGTTGGAAACAGAACTACGGGAAGGAAGGGAGGGAGGGAACATGTCATAAACCAGAAAACAGTACAAGATGGAACTCAAATTTAAACTATAAACTTTAGTTTATAATAATGTATCAATATGGGTTCATCAATTATAACAAGTTAACCACACGGATCTAATCTACCACCACACTGTTAAGAATAGGGGAAACTGTTAAAATCATGGAGGAGAGGGTATATAGGAACTTTGTACTTTCTGCCTATTTTTTTCTATAACCTCAAGCAGCTCTAAAAGATAGTCTGTGAACTTAAAAAATAGGTGTGATTAATATAGAAATATGGGAAAGGGCATGAAACAAAACGTGAGTATAATAAGGTCTTAAAAAGAAAGATCATAATGAATTTGTAAACAAAATTCAAATTGAATGTCTAGAGATAAAAATTCCATATATGAAATGAAAAAATATACATTGAGAGGGATTAAAAGCAAACTAGGCACTAGAGTAGGAAACGACATTGAACTTACAGGCAAGAGGAAAAAATATGTAATGATATTATTAAGCATGCTATCAGATTTGTAATAAGAGTTCCAGAAGAGAAGGAAATGAACAAGGCAGGAAAAAAGTTATACAGTTATGGTAAAAAAAAAAAAAAAAAAAAAAAAATTACAAATGTGATGACCATCATAGACATAAAACTTCAATAAATCTGAAAAAACAAACATAATAATGATATAGAAAGCAATACCAATGGAATAATTTCAGTAATAAAGTCACTGAAAAATCAGTGATAAGGAATAAATCCTAAAAGAAACAAGAGACCAAAGGACACACATGCCGAAGGGAGAAACATGAAGCAAAATTACAGGAGACCTGTTGTCAGAAACTATGAAAGCTGGAAGACACTGGAATAATATTTTAAGATACTAAAAAATAAAGAATGCTACACCCATGACAATGTCTTTCAAAACAGAAGGCAAAATAAAGACTTTTAGACCAACAAAATTTGAGAAAATTTAAGAAGACCTGCACTGAAAGGAATGCTAAAGGGAAAATTTCAGACAAAAATTAATTAATACCAAATATATAGTTCAATCTGCAAAAGGGATAAGAGTGCAGGGAATGGTGAATATACAAAAAGACATTATTTTATTTATTTATTTTAATTTAAAAAACTTCTCTAGAGGAGAATTTTCTGTTTAAAGCAAAAATAATAGCAATGCATGGTGAGCTGCATAGCATTAGTAGAATATATGACAAACAAGAGCACAAAAAGGAAAAGTGGAAAAGAAGATACACTCCTATAAGGTTATAACACTCTATGTAAGTGATAATTATATCTTAACGTAGACTCTACCCAGCTAAGCATGTGTATGATAAACCGTAGAGTAATCACTGAAAATAAAACATGTGTTATAGATAACAGCAGAGGCACAATATAATCATTAAATTAATTTCCTAAGCTCACTAATTGGAATATTGGGGGAAAAATAGAGAATATGTGGAACAACTATGAAATGTAGAGCAAGATGAAAGAATTCACCTCCATATCATTGATATCCACATTGGATACAATGTGCTATCTGATACTACAGTCACATTTGGTTATTAGGTGTATAATTTGTGGCTAGGCCAAACTGAAATATGATATAAGTGTAAAACACTCACTGAATTTCAAAGATTTAGTATAAGTTAAAATATTGTTACATATCTCATTGATATATTTTTTCCATTAATAACATGCTTCAATGATAATATTCTGAATATGTGTGGATAAATAAAATAATAAAGTAATTTTTCACTCGATTTTTGTGTATCTTCTAAAGTTTTTTAAAATTACATATGTGACTTATATTTGTGATTCACATTTTTATTGGATAGCACTGTTCCAAACACTCCAATAAAAGTAAAGATTGTCAGATTGGATGGAAACTATGACCTACATATGTATGCTGTCTACAGGAAACCAACTTTAAGTATAAAGACATAAGTTAAAGAATGGAAAAAGTTGTACCCTGAAAACTCTACCTGAAAGAATCCTGGAGTGGTCCTATTAAATCAGACAAAGTGGACTTCAGAACAAGGAAACATTTCAGGGACAAAGAGAGGCATTTATAATAAAAACTAGGCCAACTCATCAAGAAGCTATGATCATTCTAAATACATGAATAAAAATTAATGGCAGACTGGCATCTTAAGAAATGCTAAAGAAACTAAATCAGTTTATTGAGGCTGAAGAAAAATGGTAGTAGATACAAATTGGATCCTTAGGAAGAAATGAAGAATGTTTAAAATGGTAAATATCCAGATGAATACAAAATGCTCTCCTTTTTTCCAATTGTATATGTAAATATATCTGTTTTAAGCAAAAATTATAACTTATATGATTGTATTTGTAACCTGAGTACATATCGTATATATAAACACTTTAACATAAGTAGTGGGCCCTTGGTAATAGGGCCTATATACTTGCACTGCTTCTACAGTTTATGTAAAGTGGTGCAATATTTACTTTACATTGGCTATAAAAATGAGATAAAAGATAACATAACATAAAATTTGAATGTAAACAGCTAATGAGATAAAAGATAAAATAAAATGTGAAAAATATTCAAATAAGCCAAAAAAAGAGAGGAAAAGAGGAATGGAGGAAGAGAAAAAATAGTAAAAGGGATAAATGGAAAACATACAATAAAACGGGAGATCTAAATCAAACCATATTGATGATTACATTAAATATGAAGAACATAAACACCCAATTAAAAAACTCTGGACAAAAGTTAGACGCAGGACCCAACCATGTGCTGTCTGAGATGTACTTAAAGTAAATACTTACAAAAATGCAGAGATTCTAAGACAAAGCATGGGAATTGTATGTTGTTAATGAGAGATGTACTTTAAACTTAAAGACACAAATAAATAAATTCAAAGCAAATGAAGATAAGAAATTTATGTCCTGCAAATGCTAACCAAAAGAAGGTTTCATTGGCTATATCAATAATACATAAAGCAAACTTCAAGACAAAGAATATTACCAAAGATAAAGTTTTGAATGTAATAAAAGTTCTCCCAGTGGGAAGAAATAATCAAAATTCTGTATGTGTTTATGAATAGGAGTTCAAAATAGATAAAGCAAAAACTGACAGAATTAAATCAAGAAACAGACACAAAAGAGAGATTTTAATATGGAAAGACTTTCTCCTCTTTCAGAAACAATAGAAAACTAAATTTTAGAAGTCAGTAAAGGGCTGCTTGTGGTGGCTCATGCCTGTAATCCTCCCAGCTCTTTGGAAGGATGTGGTGGGAGGATCGCTTGAGGCCAGGAGTTCAAGACCAGCCTGGGCAACACAGAGAGACCCCTAGCTCTGCCAAGAAAAATTAGTAATGGCATAGATAATTTGAACAACACTATTAACCACCTTTTTCTAACTGACATTGATAGAATACTCCATCCAACAGCAAAAAAAAAAATATTATCTTTCAAGTGTATATAATATATCCACTAAGATCATGTTCTGGGCCATAAAATAAGTCAATAATTTTTTTTTAATTGAAACAATACCAACAAGCATATCACATATGAAACTTCTTTTAAACTAAGGCAACGGCAACATTGTTTTTGTTTGCTATGTTCTGTACCAACAACAAAATTAAATGAGAAATCAGTAACAATCAAATGTCTAGGAAAACTCCAAACATTTGGAAATTAAACAAACCATTTCAAATAATTCATGGGTCACATAAGGTATTATAGAAAGAATAAATAAATGCATTTTGACATTGGCTTCTTTTTTCTTTCTGCAACTCCAACTCACTGGGCATGCTGTCATCATGGGGCCTTTGACATAGCTGTTCCTTCTGCCTAGAAAACCCTTCCAGCAGATATCCCTATAGCTTTGCTCCTTTGCTTCCTTTAGGGGTTCAGCTCTCACACCAATGAAACATTCTCTGGCAACTCTATTTAAAACAGAATCTCCAGCATTTCCTATCTCCCTTACCAGCCTTATTTTACTCCTTAGCACTTATCAGTCTCTAACATACTGTATATTGTTTTTGTTTTACTTTTGTTTGGCTTGACCAGCTAAGCTTTAGAGGGGCAGGAAATTTTGTTGGTTTCCTTCTCTGGTGTGTCCTTTGAATCCTAGTAGACACTTACTGAATGAGTGAAATACATGTACATAAACATATACATATACATGTCTATACATATACAAGATATGTATCAATACATTAAGATAAAAAATATTTTTGTGTTTGGGGAGTATATGCAATGTAAAATTTGTATTTTCCACCTATTTGCATTTTCTAATTCTTCTATAATGAACATGAATCTCTTGTGTAATTGTTTAAAAATAAAAATCTCGTACAGAAATACCGAGAGCTGAACTCTGAAATATTTTTTGTTTCTTGGCACTTAACATGCAGAAGGAAGGGAAGCAGGAGGCATACATTTCCAGAAAACCTTTTCAGAAATGATTTCATCATTTTCGTGCCCCCCCAAAAAATTTTCTACACGAGAGATATTTATATCTCCTAGTGTGTGTGTGTGTGCATGTGTGTAGAGAGAGAGCTTATAAATATATAACAATCCACCATTTGTTAATCAGTGGTACACAAATATTTTAATTTTTATTTACACCATCAAATTCATTTGCCTTACAAATGAATTTACTTCACAATGTCTAAGCAGGTATGACTGTTACTTTGTCTCCAACTTTCTTTTGTTCAAGCCACCTTATTATTAGGTAGTTGAAAGTGACTGGACAATATCCATAGCATCATAATTTCCTTGTCATGCAATAACTTTGTTAACATTTTGTGTCCTTGTATTCTGTGGAATCATTGATGCATCTGCTTATCTACTCCGAACTTCAATATTTAACTCCCAAACTAATTCAGCTTCAAAGAGGCTGAACTATAAAATAATTCAACACAAGCATGTGAAGATATGCATAGAAAACTAAAAATTAAATTAACCTTCAAAAATTTTGTTTCTCGATTCTTTATGCTGGATATCAGAAGATAAAACAATATCTCTTTCACATAGAATTTCAAGAATTTAAACAAAATTCTTTTTATTTTGAGCTCTTTGCCAAAGGCCGTTTTTCTGTTTTATCTTTGAAAGCAAACATTCAGAATAACGGCAAAATCACCAGCAAAATGTGACATTTTATTAAGTCTCTTTGTAAACTAAGTCAACACCACCTTTGCTTCACCATCTTATTTAAAAGGCAGTGGCATAAGACAAAAATCAATGGCTAACCTGACAATATTTTTGAAAATTAAAATTACCTAAAAGCATCTTAAAGTTAAAATCTGTGAGGCATGGAAAATGTGTCTTTGTTTTATGTTTTCTGCAGCTGAAGTATTTGCTTTTCACTGCTTAAGTCTGGGATGTGTCTGGTTGTTGCTATGCACCATGAACATTTTATATGAAAAAAACCGGAAAAGTTGGTTTCATACAATGGTTAGTATTCTATGACATTTTAGTGGACAGAAGATAATAAAATGTATTTCTCAAAAAATCATTAATCCATACCACCACCAAAGATTGACATAATGGGGCAGGTAGTCTGTATTGGTAACTAGGCTCAACCCTTCTACAATTTTCATGTAATCTGATTTCTTTCTTCTCTTATCTATGCGATTGACATGAACGTGCTCCTCTTTCATCCTCTTCTGACCACTTCTCCCTCTTTTGCTCTTTGAGAAGTGGCATTCCTTGTTGGAGATTTTTGTAGGAATGTTGTCACGTCTAAAATCTGGCATTGTTTCTGACAGTCATTTAAACTGGATTCAACACAAACATGTTAGAGGGCTCAAGTAAATTAATCATGTTGCCTATTTCAATAAAAGAGCCAACATAGCCAAGCCAACATAAACAGGCTATAACAGTAATGGCCAATTTAAAAGTTCATTAACAAATACCAGTGGTAGCACTGTAATTCTCAAGCTCTCATCACTGAAATGTTAAACAACAGGCATTGAAGATACCAGAAAGATACTACACAATACTAAACAGATTGAAGTGGATCCGATTATTTCCTTATCATTATAAACATCCAACTCCAAATTAAGTTCCAGCTCCCTTGCATATTTTCAGACTTAATCATGTCTCCCAAATGATGACAATATTATGGGTTTTCTTTACTTTTTGTCAGTTTCTTCTCTCCTTTCATCTCCTCCAGCAATATTCTCCTTTCTGATGATTTTCCCATTTTCCCTTCACTACCTCTTCTTAATTGTTTAAGATGTTTCATTTAATTTGAAATGAATTTGGAGCATCAATTTTACTTCATTTGTTCACACAGTATTAACAGAAAGATACAGAAGAAACAAAAACGACAGGCGTATCCTAGGACTGGTACATTGTTTCTGCCCATTCTCCTGGGCAGAAAAGAAGACACAACTCCTGTGATAGACTGGTTGTAACTAGTGTCCAAAGAGCAAAAAGAGTAAACATTAAAATGACAAATTGGGAAAAGTTCTTTATAACGCTCTATTAGTGGAATTATTAATTTTATTAATCTATGGAGTTTTAACCATTTGGGTGGTGAAACTAATATCCTTAAGAAAAATGTGAGTAAAGATTATTAAAAATACATAGATGAAGAGATACAAATAACCTATAAGCATAGAAAGAAATGTTCACCTTTATCCACTCACACCTTCATTTGCAATTTATAAAAAATATTATTTCACTCCTCCTTTTAGAAATGAGTTTTGAGTGATGCCCTTTGTGCCACTGAGGGTGAAATGAAACAGAGAAAAGTCGGGATGATGGCACCGAAGACCAGTGGAATCTTTTTGTTTGCAAACACTATTCCTGCAATGAGATAATCACGTTTATTAACAATTGTTTGAAGTGTGGATAGGTACAATATTTTGGAAATCAGTTGGCAATGTGCTGTGACAGTCAATACAATAAAAACTTCTAAAGAAACACTGCTGACAGAAATCAGAGACAACACAAACATTCCATACTCATGGATTCGAAGAATCAGTAGTCTTAAAATGGTCATACTGCCCAAAGCAATTTACAGATTCAATGTTATTCCTATCAAACTACCAACGACACTTTTCACCAAATTAGAAAAAAACTTTTAAAATTCATATGAAACCATAAAAGAGCCTGAACAGTCAAAGCAATTCTAAGCAAAAAGAAGCAAGCTGGAGGCATTACACTACCCAACTTTAAAATGTATTACAAGGCTATAGTAACCAAAACCGCATGGCACTGGTACAAAAGCAGACACATGGACCAATGGAACAGGTTCGAGAATCCAGAAATACAGCCACACACCTACAACTATCTAATCTTCGACAAAGTTGACAATAACAAGAATGAGGAAAAGGCTCCCTAATCAATAAATTGTGCTGGGATAACTGATTAGCCATATGCAGAAGATTGAATCTGGACCCCTTCATTTCACCATATACAAAAATCAACTCAAGATGGATGAAGGACTTAAATGTAAGACCCAAAACTATAAAAACCCTAGACGAAAACCTAGGAAATATCGTTCTGGACGTAGATGCTGGCAAAGATTTCATGATGAAGATTCCAAAAGCAATTGTAATCAGAATTGACAAACAGGACCTAATTAAACTAAAGAGCTTCAGCACAGCAAAAGAAACTATCAACAGAGTAAACAACCTACAGAATAGGAGAAAATATTTTCAAATTACACATCTGACAATGATCTAATATTCATCATCTATAAGGAACTTAACAAGCAAAAAACAAACCCATTAAAAATGGGCAAAGAACATGAACAGACACTTTTCAAAAGAAGATGTACATGTGGCAAACAAGCATATGAGAAAACTCTCAGCATCACTAATCATTAGAAAAATGCAAATCAGAACCATGAGATGCCATACCACACTGGTCAGAATGGCTATTATTAAAAAGTCAAAACATAACAGATGGTGGTGAGCTTCTGGAGAAAAAGGAATGCTTATATACTGCTGGTGGTGATACAGACAGGAGACAGGGAAATACTGGGTAGAAGAGGGTGGTTCCCTGGCAAAGTCCCTGCCCTCAAGCCTGGAAACCTGTGGCCCTAAACGGGAACAGGCATTTGTGCTTTTGCACCCAAAAGTTGCCTTTCAGCCCACCACGCCCCCCTATCCTGTACCCATATAAACCCCAGACCACAGGTTCCAGAAGCAGACAAGGAGATGAGGAGATGAACAGAAGAGCAGAAGAATGGCAGAATGATGTGGCAGAAAGAAGAGAAGGAGCATCTGAATGCCAAGAGGAGTTTGGCTGGCAGTGGTTGGAGAGGAGATCAGCCTCTGGACAGCAAAACTCCAGGGGAAGATCATCTTCCCACTCCATCCCCTTTCCAGCTCCCCATCCATCCTGCTGGGGGCCACCTCCACCATTCAATGAAACCCCCACATTCACCATCCTCAAGTCTGTGTGCAACTTGATTCTTTCTGATGCTGGACAAGGACCTGGGTACCAAGAGGGCACTGAGCTGGTTAACACTTAAGCTGTCTGTGGATGGCAAAGCTAAAAGAGTGCACTGTAACACACACCCACTTGGGCTGTGGGAGTCAAGGCACCCACCCCTAAACACTACCATGGCCATTTGCCCTGGCCTTTGCACCTGCCTGTCTGCATGCCCCCCTGCCCAGTAAGGGGTTTGACACTATAAGTGATGACCAGACCAGAGAAGCCACACTCCTGTTGCACATCCCCTGTCAGGGAACTCTCCAGTTTCATCAGGAATGTAAATTAGTTCAGCCACTGTGCAAAGCAGTTTGGAGATTTCTCAAATAACTTAAAATGGAACTACCATTCAACCCAGCAATCCCATTACTGGGCATATACCCAAAGGAATATAAATCATTCTGTCATAGACATATGCACACATATGTTCATTATAGCACTATTCACAATAGCAAAGACATGGAATCAACCTAGATGCCTGTTAACAGTAGACTGGATTTAAAGAAATGCAGCACACATACACCATGGAATACTACATAGCTATAAAATACGATGAAATAATGTCTTTTGCAGCAACATGAATGGAGCTGGAGACCATTATTCTAAGTAAATTAATGCACGAAGAGAAAACCAAGTAAACACTGCACGTTCTCACTTATAAGTGGGGATTAAACATTGAGTCCACAAGGACACAAAGAAAGGAAAAATAGACACAAGGTCTACTGTGGGTGGAGGGTCGGGGACAGTGAGGATCAAAAAACTCCCAATTAGATACTATGCTCACTACCTGGATGACTACATAATCTGTACACCAAACCCCATCGACACACATTTTACTCATGTAACAAATCTGCACAGGTACCCCCTGAACCTAAAATAAAAGTTGGGAGGAAATAAACTTACAACCAACTCTTGTACTCTGTTGTGAGAAAACAATCATATGTGTTGACAAAAAGTCAACTTCTAATAGATGTATAATGATAGTATATATGTAGAAGGAAAATATCTGATATAACTTATATACCCAAAAGTGTGGCTTAAAAAGGGAATGACAATCTTTATGATGGGATATTGTGCAACTACTAGAATATTTTAAGAGATTATTTATTAACATATGATAATGACTACACTGAGTGATGGTTTTTAGAAGCATGAATTGAAACTGTGTATAAGCATGACTTTATTGTTATATATAACATTATACACACATTTATATAATTATACAATAAACATGCTTATGTTCATATATTTATTTTTGCTTATTATATTCATAAGTAAGGCCAATAGGAAGTAACAATCTGTATATCTGAGTGATAATTTCATAGATAATTTGTTTGTTCATTTTATAGCCCAATTATATTTTTCCTAATGTATTGCAACTGAAACTTGGAAAAAAATAACAGAAGCCAATAGAGAAAACAAATTGTATCAGCCATATCTCATAATCCACAAATTCATCCTATTAGAGGAGGAACTATGTAAAACAAATTTTATTGGTTGAATGTCCTATTTAGTTAATTGCAAAACTACATGAGAACATGCTTGTGACTTATTTAGCAGCTTGTTGGCTTTCCACTGGATTCATGAGTGTCCTTTGGAAAGAGAATACATTTGGAAGGCTTTACACCTTTTCTTTGTCCAGTACCCTCTTCTCACTTCTATCGCTAAGGTGTTAGAAGCAACTATAACATAAGCACTGATGTTTACTGTTCCCTGCCCTCCACTTTGATCACTTTGGGAAAGGCTTTTTAAAAAAATCAATTGTATTGAACTACAATTTACCTAAAATAAATACTCCTATTTTAAGTGCACAGTTTGCTGAGTTTTGCTGATGTAATGGCCCAGATGAATAAAATTGATTAATTAATTGATTTTTCAAATAATAAATTAACCTTGCAATCTTCTTAGAAATTTCATTTGCTCGTGGTTTATTATCTGTTCTATGTACTGCTACATTCAATTTGTTATTTTGTTTTAGGGACTTTTGAGTCTCTTTATGAGGACTAAACATATAAGTTGTATTACTTATAATGCCCTTGTCTCGATTTGGAATCAGGGCAATACTGGGTTCATAAAATAAGATAGGAAGGGTCCCTTTAAATTCTTTTTTTTTTTTTTTTTTGAGACAGAGTTTCACTCTTGTTGCCCAGGCTGGAGTGCAATGGCGCAATGTCAGCTCACTGCAACCTCCACCTCCTGGGTCCAAGCGATTCTCCTGCCTCAGCCTCCTGAGTAGCTGGGATTTCAGGCATGCACCACCACACCCAACCAATTTTTTTTTTTTTTTGGTAGAGATGGGATTTCTCCATGTTGATTAAGCTGGTCTCGAACTCCCAACCTGAGGTGATCCACCTGCCTCGGCCTCCCAAAGTGCTGGGATTACAAGCATGAGCCACCATGCCTGGCCTGCATTAATTGAATTTTTTCTTCTGTAGATTGTAATCTATCACTATTGTTATTTATTTTACTGCCCAAATTTTCTTAAATTTGGCTATGAAAGTTTACTCAAATTGGATTCTGTTTTCTTTTCACATTTTCCCATTGTTTTGTGAGCATTTCCTTACTTTATGGCATGACAAAATATTTCAAACTAATCTTGTATTTTCCCTGCCCAACCCTGATGTCAAAAATGTCTCCAAGGAGCCTTGGTTCCTTTAATTGGAGAATGGTGTTCTCATTGTTACTGAGATGGTGGTGTTTCTAGGCCCTTTTGTTAGAAGAGCTAGAAAATGTATGTATGTATACTCACACATTTATACACATCTATCTTTATTTCTACAATTATCCATCTGCATGTGTACTAAAAACAATGATTTCATATAATACTTTTGATTCCAATCCAACACTACAGGATGCATTATAGCCTTTCTCTTTCCCTTATTTGTAACTCCGTGCTCTGATGGTAGAAAACCTGGCTCTCATTATCCACAGTATATTTACATTTTGTTCAATCCTAGCATACACATAAAGTAATTTCATATTTGCAAACTCATACCCTTGTGAAAACACATTTGTAAACTATAGTAAAATATTTGTGCATAGTTCTTCTTGTCTTTAGCCTTAAGGATACAGTCAAAAACTGTTGCTTTTTTTGTTTTAAGTTACTTTGTTTAGCTCTTTTCTGCCCCAATTTTATCTGTGTGGTTGTAACTATCATTTGTAAAAGAGTTGAGTTCATTTGTTACTGTTTGTATTCCATTCCCCCACATCCTGGTAAATTTTAATTACTTATCTGTTTGAAGGCATGTGAAATATTATTATAGCTCTAAGAATTAGAGTTTGAAAAATGCTCGGCAAAGTGCCATTCTTCCGTCTTTTGTGGTATGAGGTTTCTGTTATCCCATTCTTTCCATCCCATTCACACCTGCCCTCTGTAGGTAAACAATCCCTTGTTTCTGGATTTTATTTCCCTGTATTTATTTTGCACAGAAGATCATACATGCATATTTCCTTAAATCCTATCATTTTCTACATGAAGCATAGTATACTATGGAGACTCTTTTGCACTTTGCTGTTGCCTTTAACACTAAATAGTTTATGATACTCACTTTTAAAATAGTTAAACATAGTTTTATGAACTCTAATAACATTTTTATCTTCTAGTTTCAAGAGCCTTCACAGTTCTGATTTTGTTTCTATTGTCTACTTTACTCCTGATTATGCTTCCCATTTTCATGCATCTTGGCATGTCTAGTAATTTTTTTTAATGCTGGGAATGTGAGCAGTTGTATTGCTGTTGTTTTCCTTTAAAAAGTGCTGTACTTTCCTCTCGCAAGCAGTTTGAGTGACTTGTGGATCAGTTTGATCTTTTAAGGCCTCCTTTTAAGTGTTATTATGGTTGGCATACGATAGCCTTCATTCCTGGTGTACTTTAGCTTGACTACTAAGGCACGGCCCCATGAGCTATCACCAGGGACTCTCAGTAGCCAGAATGCATATATCTTTCCTCTTTGTTTCAACTCTGCGTATTGTTCAGGTTGCATATTCCTAGTTATCCTCTGCCAGTCTCATGGACTTGAACTCTACCCCTGCACTGATTAGTTCTCTGCAAAAATGCAAAGGGTACCCCAAGCATATTTCAGGAGCTTTTTCTCTTCATACCTTCCTCCTTTCTGGAGCTCTGCCATGCACCCACTGTCTCTCCAGTCCCTGGTTTCTATATCCTCCACTCGGAAAGTCTTTGAGGTTTTATTTGGGCTCCTTTCTGTGCCTGTCATTCAGAAATTTTAACTATGCAGAAAACTGTAGTGACCATGTAGCTGGCCTTGTTTTTCTTTCACTGTTCTGTTCTGTTGTTCAATGCCGGAAACTAATTGATAAATATAGTTAGTCCAGTTGTCTAGTTATTTACTTCGGAAAAGTAAGCTTGGTCCTTGTTATTCCATCAGATCTAAGGGCAAAAATTCGGTCATTCTTATCAAATTATAAGTTTTTGATATCAAAGTTTAAGTAGCCCTCACTGGTCAGAATGCCACCTTCGTGCAATATAGGAACAGTTGACCGTTCTTAAGGTACTTAGTTACCACCTTCAAATTGCAGCAATCAGTAATATGCCAATCTATTATATGATGACTCTGAGGTAAACAGTGCCCCTGGAGCTGTGCAAAGTACAACTTATGTGATCATGAACTGCAACTCTGGGAGAATTCTAGAAATATGGAGAAAAAAATGCTGCTGCATATCTGTTTGCAGAAGAAAATGAGGTAATGATTATACTTTTTCATTTGAGGTTAAAATGGCTGGAAGGGATTCTTAAGATAAATTAGAAACATGTTGACTACTGAAGGAAACAAATATAATTCAAGAAGTATGACAAGTTGGTGAATGTATACACTGAGAAGAACGTTATGAAAGACCAGTCAAATGATTGGATGCTTGACACTAAACCACAGTGTGTGATACAATCAACAAATTAGAAATCATCAGAATGTAATGACACAGTATTTGTACACACATATGTATATTTAAGGTATGTATTTACAAAATAACATGTAATACTTCCTCCTTTATCCGGAAAAAAAACCACTTAAGTAAGCAACAGGAAAACTGCTTAACAGGAAAGAGAAAACAAAACCCGTGTATGAGAGACTATGGAGGATCTATTCTCTTGACAGTCACAGGGATGATAGATAAGACCTTTTTTAGACTCGGTAGCAGAGTTAAATAATTATCTCTAGGGGATAGTCAAGTTCCATACCTTTCCATCTGCTAAAGCCTGCCCATATTCCATGGCTCACAGCCTCCTTCCAGCTTCCAAGTCAGAAATCACATCACTCTGACTTCTGCTTCTGTCATCACATCTCCTTCTCTGACTCTATTTCATACCTACCTCTTTCTCTTACAAATATTCTTGCAATTACTCACCTACGTAATCTTCCTATCTCAATCGCATATGCAAAAATCTCATTTACCAAGTAAAACAACATAAACGTAATTTTAAAAATGTTTGGGATATAATTACATGCTCAAGTGTTCTGACTGTGAGGAGTATTGTGTGCCTCTACATCATATGCTAAATTAAATGAGTATCTTCCAAGGATTTCTCCAAAAGCGGAGAGCAAAGTGTAGTCCCTGAAACCTACGAATATGTTACCTGACATGGAAAAGGAGATCATGTAGATGTGATTATCTTAAGCACCTTGAGATGAGATTACCTTGGATTTTTCAGAAGGGCCCACTCTAATCACAAAGGTCCTTTGAAGAGAAGGAAGGATGTGTAGGAGAGTCAGAAGGAAATATGCCTAGAAGTAGGTTTACACTGATGTGATCTAAGAAGGACTCAACCTGGTGTTGTCTCATTTGAAGCTATAGGAAACGGGGGCCATGAGCTAAGGAAGGTAATCAGTTCCTACAAACTGGAAAAGGCATGAAAACAGATAATTCTCTAGAGCTTCCATAGGAAGCCCAGCCTTGCTGACACTTTGATTTTAGTCTCATAGAACCAATTAGAGTTATGACCTCTAGAACCAAAAGATTAAAAATTTACATTATTTGAATCTACTAAGTTTGTGACAATGTGTTACATCAGCAATAGAAAACTAATACACATGATCAAGAATATATCAGAATGATTAGCATTTAGTTTAAGTATCAGGAGTGGTAAAATCAGTTGAAAGCAATTTATAGAACCATCAGTTTGTTCCAAGGGAAAAGAAACCTCTGAAATTTACTTGCTTTACATTCTTTTTTAGTTTTCAAAGAATTAGGAGACTCACACAAGCCAAGTTTTAAAACTAACTTAAATTTAGAGAGTTATGAATTTCTAACAGCATGCAAATATTTTGAAATTTCAAGTCATTTCTTTCCTACAAATGTGGTTTACTGCTCAGAAGACATTCATGTTACCACATCTTCATATACAATTTTACAAACTTACGTTTTCCAGTTTTTAAATAAATGTAAGTTGATTGATATATATATATTTTTTTACTCTAAACCATTAGTGCATACTTTTTAAAGTCTCAGCCAACAAAGCTTATGCTTCACCTGTCCCTTTAAATTTTGTTGATTCTAGAAGCACATTTGAAGATATTTGTGAGAATGAAAATACAAGTACCCTTTTCTGGTTCACTGGTTTGTTTGCACGTATAGGTTTTTATTTACTGGAATCATGATTGTTATGAGAAGATAGGATTTTTCTTTGAAAGTATTGTTTCCTTATTTTGGAGAAAAGAAGTAAAGAATTGCTAGGAAATTTTATTCTAAGCATAGTACTAGAGTTATAGGCACATTTTGAGAAGATGAAAAATGTATCCTTTCAAATGAATAGAGAGTATTATCAGAGTTTCAATCTCATTTTATCCCCTGCCTTGTAAGAAACACTTGACTTTTAAGTCCCTATCATCATAACTCTCTAATTTTATTACCTACCTATGGATTAGGAGTAAAGGATGATGCATGCATACTATAGGGGGAGACAATGAGGAAGTTATCATAAATCTTTATCACATTCATGACTTTGCAGGTGTCCTGAAAGTCAAACTGAATGTAGACTTTATGTTCTCATTGATTTCTTTATCCTTGTTATGCCTTCAAGTTGTTCAGACACATAGAGGGGTCATTGGCATAGGAAAGATAATATTGTTAAATAATTGATTAACTCAAGGGATTAGTCATGAGATGATTAAGTTTTTTTTTTTTTTTTCATGCTGAGTTTGTTCATTTCAGGATCAGGTGATTCCTGCTCTGTCATTATTGTTATCTGCACATATTTCAAAGTGAGTAGCCATTTCTGGATTCATTAGTTGTTCTAAGGCAATAACTTATGTCATCCACTGAGTTTATCATCATAATGATGGAGAATTGAAAAGCAAAGAGATTGACTCCTCATTTCACAAATTTAATTTCTGTGCCAGAGTATTGGGAATTTTTCAACTTGCACATACTATTGATTTCATGAATAAAACAATGCAAGATCAAACATTTCTATTTTTCTACTTAAAAATCTAGTTGTTTCATTAGGATTGTGCTTACTTCTTTACACATGTCTTAATATATCTATGGAGGGGCAGTTAGCTATAAGGTGAAGAAAGAAAAAGTATGGCTTATTGTCCCTAGCATTATTTCAAAGGTTAGTTCTCTTCACTGAGTCTGTAATTAGAAAAGATCTTAAAACTTTTATTTTAACCATCTACATTGATAAATTTCAAGAAATATACTATGTACGTACTTATTTTGGTATTTCGGTCTTGCCTTCAGAAAAAAATGGAAATCTCAGATGATGTATCCCATTATAAAAATATTAAAGATTGGCAAATCAGACAGCAAATATTTGTGTCAGGTTCTCTAGGCTGTCCCAAGTCATGATAAAAAACATATTCTATGCAATAAAGTTAGGATATTTTAACTATGTGAGCTGACAAAATTTCTAGTTCGAGAACAATTAATTACTACATTGCAAAAAGCTATAATAGGTATCTCTCATGAATAGGAATTCATGAGAGATATTCTCATAAACTTGGAGAAAGTTTTCTCAACTGAGTTTTGGTAGACTTAGGTGTAAAATAAAATGCATATTGCATGAATAATGATGTGGGCATGATTATAACTTTTGAATAATATCAGATAATATTAAAAGGGGATGAGAAAATAAAGAATATTCACTTTGATATTAAAGACAGTAAGGGCTGATTATGGATAAAAATGGCTTACTAATTCTTACTGAAAATAGATGATTAAGGAGAAGAACTGGAAGATCTTTTGATGACACATCATGATCCTGTCATGTCGCTACTGAGACTGAGCAACAAGGCTTTTTATTCCAATATGCAAAGATAACTCTAGTGGTACAATTTCACAAACACTAAAATAATAATAATTTTTTAAAAGTGCATCAGGGAGCTTGTGGTTAAAAATGTCTTCTATGATTCCATACCTTATTGAAAGTAGCTGAGAGTTAGAAAGCCAAGGTTCTTCTGTCAATTCAAAGACTTTATATCTAAGGCCACAACTTGCAGAAACTTAATATATTGGCAGAGGGGAATTGTGCCAATGAGATTAGCTTTTACAAATGGAGAGAGGAGTTTTGATAGGTTTAAGTATAAAATAAAAATGGATATGGCATGAATAATGATATGAGTATGATGATAACTTTTGAATAATATGAGATAATGTTACAAGAGGATGAGATATATAATTTATTTTATATGTCAAACCTTGTAACAGTCATTTGACATACCGTATCTCATTTAATCCACATAAAACATTAACTAAGTAGTTCTATCTTATATTGTATCTGTCAGGAACCAGTCAGGGAAATGGAAACCACACTGGGTAATCCAATGGAAAGAATTTAGCATAGGCTGTTGGTACACAGGTGTTGGTTTGCTGAATAAGGGAAAAGGAAGATGGAAGTAATCAAGAAAGTCACTACAACCCCTAATACTGGAGCAATAAAGGAAAGTAATTAAAAATATCAGAATGTAGAATGTCAATCAATGGGTGCCAAGAAGTTGGAACTTAGGCTTCTTAGGAGGAGTCACTGCCTGTCTGCTGCTGATACCTCTATGAGACTGTGAGCCTCATTTTGTGAGTGCTAATAGGACAGTGAAAACTGGGGCTGCTGGTCATGGTGTCTCATGCCTGTGATCCCAGCATTTTTTTGGGAGGCTGAGGTGGGTGGATCACAAGGTCAGGAGTTCAAGACCAGCCTGGCCAACATGGTGAAACCCTGTCTCTACTAAAAATACAAAAATTAGCTGATCATGGTGGCATGTTACCTGTAATCCCAGCTACTCAGGAGGCTGAGGCAGGAGAATTGCTTGAACCAGGACCTAGAAGGCAGAGGCAGCAGCGAGCTGAGATTGTGCCACTGCACTCCAGCCTGGGCAACAGAGGGAGACTATGTCTCAAAAACAAACAAACAACAACAACAACAAATTAGGGCCAACAGTTCCCCTGCTATGGGAAGACTCATGGCAGGCGAGTCACTGAGAACTGAAAGAAAAAGAGAAGAAGGAAGGCCTCCCCATTCCCTTCTTCTGAATAACCTAACAAGAAGCCAGCTAGCACCAAAGAAATGTAGCTGGTAGAGTCCCAGCTTCAGTCACACAAAGCAGAATGTAGTGAGTGAATTAGGATCTGAGACATAGCAGATTGACCAGCACCATCATTTTAGTCGAAATGTGTGATACTTAGAAAAATTTAGCAGCACCTTAGTGTCATACGATCCACATATAGCACAGTCAGAATTGAAATTCCAGGTTGTCTCACACAGCCTAACCCTCCCATGCTTCTTTCCCTTCTAACAGTTGGTATTATTTGGGTCAATGGCTCATTAAATGCCATTGTTACAGGGCACTCAAACCTGATCGCAGGGCCCCACCAGGGAACCTAGCAGCATCAGGCTATAGGAGGTACCAGTGTTGGCCAGAAACTTACATTCATTCACACACCTTACAGACTCCTGGCAGCTAATAGGTGCCACTGGGATTTGAAAAGCCCTTTGGGGCTCTGCTTGAATAGAAAACAGTTTGACGTAGACTCTGCTCCTGAATCGGAGACAGAGATTTGCTCACCTCCTCTGGGATTCATCTTCCGCATCTGGCGTGAGACTTATTCATAAAACACCTTATGTCCCATATAAAGTGTTCTAAATACCATGTAAAATGATTTTTGAGAATGATGTCTTACTTCTAAGGAAGTGTTCTAGCCAAATTACATCTATAACACTAGGAGAATAGGCCAGTGTATTTTTATTCCATTTGGGTGAATCCCCAAGTCCAGCTAAATGAGGAATGCATGTTGCCAATGGTTTTAAAAATACAAGATCAGACAAGTTTTACCTAAGTTGCTTTTTTGTATGAAAGACAACTTCAGACAACTTGAAACAACCTTATTGAAGAAATGGTAAGGAGAGACCTTGGCATCTAAAAATCATTCTTAAAATTTTCTCATTCTTAAGGATTCTTATCTTACTACATGGTATTCCCAAATAGAAAATAGAAAATTCATAGTATCTGAAAGGTTGGATCACTTACTTTATCACCTTATTATGGTAACTCTAAGAGAACTAGCTAGTGGTTTAACAATTGCCCATTTATAAATGTGAATGTTCAAAAGAAAACACAGAGTTAGGATTTTAAGTTATAAGGAAAATTTTCATAAGCAATAACATTAGTCAAAATGTGTTTGCCTTCACAGTTGGTGGAAATGTGTGTGGTAGAATATTTGAGACAAGAACATGTATTCAGGCCACATACATTGCACATTTTCAGTCAAAAGAAAAAACAGCTATAAATCAGATTGAATATTTACTGTTTTAATGTCACTAGAAAGTAATTTCTCAGAAGTTATCCCAGTTGCTGCTGTACAGAATTTTTGTTAACTTTTGTTGTTGTTGTTAGAGTCAATACCTTGATTTGTTCCAAGGAATAATATTTACTCCAGGAAAATGCTTCTTCTTGTCATTTTTCCAAAACCTCTAAGTACCAAAAGCCCTTTTAGAAGCTGTTTTCTTTTGGGATTCTCACTGAGCCACCTACTCATTGGAGGAAAACTACTTCAACACCAAAACCAAATAAAGTCAATTAAGAAACACTGCTGCTGAATGATTGGTCTCAATGTCTAGAAGCTGGTGATTCGTCCAGTACAGCCACTGACTTGTGCAAAGGTCTGAATAAAGATACTTTTCTTTACAACACATCATTGTTATGACTGATCCTACAGTCCAAGTACTCATCTTTAAATTTCTTTTTTTTTTTTTTTTTTGAGACGGAGTCTCGCTCTGTCACCCAGGCTGGAGTGCAGTGGCGCGATCTCGGCTCACTGCAAGCTCTGCCTCCCGGGTTCACGCCATTCTCCTGCCTCAGCCTCCCGAGTAGCTGGGACTACAGGCGCCCGCCATCTCGCCCGGCTAATTTTTTGTATTTTTTTAGTAGAGACGGGGTTTCACCGTGTTAGCCAGGATGGTCTCGATCTCCTGACCTCGTGATCCACCTGTCTCGGCCTCCCAAAGTGCTGGGATTACAGGCTTGAGCCACCGCACCCGGCCTCATCTTTAAATTTCATGAACTGCCTGGATCACTACACGCTTTTCTTTTTAACCACCCAGGGAGGGTAGTATGGATTTGTTAATTAGTATTTACAACGTACTTCAAGATTCCACTAGGAACTAGATTCTGGTTACAAACTACAGAAAATAAGGGTGTTTACATAAGAAGTTTATAACATTGTTTCATTTCAAGTGGTTTTCTTATTTCTTTTTTCTTTTTTTCCATTTGTTTCTTGAAGGTTTTTTTTTTTTTTTTTTTTAGCTTTAGCTGTGGACAAGTTTCCTTTGTACAGGCATTTTAAAACTGTCACTACTACTTTTATAGTGTTACTCAACTAACATTTATTTTGTGTGGCTTGTAGTTGGACCTCATGCTGTTTTATGGGAATAAGTTCAACATTAATCTTCTGATTCTGTGTACATGTAGGTCAATTGCATGATGAGATGTGTGGAATGAAGAGCTTTTTATCCGTATCGTGAAAACTTAAGGAAACAGATGTTGTTTTTTAAAAATGAAAAAAGCTAAATAGAATAAATAATTGAGCTGATATCCTTCATAGAAAAGTATTCTATCTTAAAACAAGATTTGTGGTCTTAATGTATTAATTACCAAGGTCTGAAATAAATATGGGGATACTTGCATTATTATTTACACACATAAAAAGTAAAAGCTTCTAATACACATATACACTCACACACACAAATACACAAACACACACACAAATACACACACATACAAACACATACCAAATAATCTTCATTTAGTTAGTGGTCATTATAAAATAAGAACACCTCAGTCATTAGAGGAGTTAACGTAGTCTGGACTCTTGCAATGCCAGCATTTCAGTGTGCATAGCCATGCCAAGAGAAAGCTAAATACACACATGCACGTGCGTGCAGACACACACATGCACACATACCCCCCTACCTCTGAGGTCATGGTTACCTTTTGATCAGAGGTTTTGCAAAATATCCAAAGCTCTAAAAGAAACCATGAAGTCTGAGAAATATTTGTAGGTTCTGACAAGCTTCCAAGCTTCCTGGTGGGAATACTTTGTGTTCTTTTCCATCCTACTAGAGGAGAGTGGTGGTTTATGGACAAACTCCTAGGCAATTAGAATTTCATAATTCAAATTAATAACCTCATAAAACACTGCAGATTATGTACTTTTTTTTTTTTAACCTATAACCAAAGTACTATTGCGATAGCGATTTTGAAATTACTTGGAATTATCCTGGGCTTGCTAAAAATAATTTTTTTAAAATCTTAAAAACATTAGAAATGAAAAAAGATTTTATATAATAAAGAGGTTTTAAAAAAATTTACAATTAGATTTGCAGATTAGTAGGACATGGAATATATTTGCTTTCACTGGTTTCGTTTTATGGGAAGTAGATTTTAAGGTCAAGTTTTTCTCATGCTGACATTTTCTAAGTAGAAAAGGGGAAATGGCGGGAGGAGACGGGGAACACAACTTCATTTTCTCATGTTACTGTTATGCTTCATCACATTGTCTAGTGAAATGAATGAATAAATTAGGTTTTTGGTTTCATGTGCTGCATTAGGTGTTTTATATATTTCCGTACTTTTAATTTAGTAGGGCAGTCCTTTCCATTAGAAGATGGGTCTCATTAAAAGAAATGTTATTATGGAACTGTATGCATTAGTTTTAATTTTCACTCAATTTAAAAAGAATACTTGGGAGAGCAGTGCATTGAAGCACATGAAAATGATTAGTTGGGGGGTCCTTCTAAAGACAGGAGCCAAATGTGTGAGAAGTAGTGCCTCTGGGCAAATAAAACAATCAAATAGTTGGAAATGAGGTTGCAGGCTTTGCATAAATGACAGCACTGCTCTATTTTCAGACCTCCTGCCTTTCATTAATGACCATTCCTCTCTTTCTTGAGGCAACTGATGAAGAAGTGCTAGGAGTAGAGTGAAGAGGAGGGCTTTGGTGCAACTAGGACAAGACCCCTAAAGGGATGCCTTTAAGAATTTCTTATATTCTCTAGCCACGAGAAAAGTTGTTAGCTACTGAGGTGATGGATCTCATTCCAGTCCAATACTTTAACCCAAAGATACTTAAATTTCAGTAAGCATCAGAAGCATCTAGAGGGCTTGTTAAAGCACAGATTGCTGGTCCAGCCTGCAGAGTTTCTGATAGAGTAGGTCTGGGAGTGGTACCCAAGTATTTGCTTTCTAAAAAAGTTCCCAAGTGACACTGATGCTGCTGGTCCTGGAACCACACTTTGAGAACTGTTGACCCAGAACTTGCTACAAAGGACCAAATGGCTCCAAATACAGAAAAGGTACATTTACATACAAGTATTAGTAAAGTAGGTTTTTCTCATAAATTAGTTGGCTATGTAATGACATCTGAGGACTGCAGTTGTAAATGTTCAGCTGATTCTCGGTTGAAGGAAGAGTATCCCTGCATAGTTATATCCCCCTCATTTCTCCTAATGCCTCATTCGGGAAAATTATTTTGCTTGGCAAAGGTATTTCCACTCTCAGTTGGCACATGGATGATAGGGATTATTGAAAGAAGCAAGATATTCATAAACAGATGTTAATTGTCTGAAGTCTTATAAATTAGTGTAGTTGGTATTATTAGGATTTTTTTTTTTTTTTTTTTCTCAGTCGGGTAACAGAAACTAACTTGAGATAACTGAAGAAAAGGGAACTTTGTTGTTAGGTCATGAGAGTGCTCCCAGATCTGAATGAAAGGATGAAAAAGTCAAGCTTAAGAATGATAGGCACCCAAACAAATGGTGTTCTTGATAGCAGGCAATAATTCTTTGGGTGAATGCATTCCAATGTGTTTTTTTTTTTTTTTTTTTTTTTACTTTGGTTAAGATGCAGATTCCAGAAAGAGACTGTCCACTTAGCTCAGCATAGTTGAAGTGTCTGCCTCTTCAGAAGGAAGACCAAAATGTTTTTTTTTTTTCTTCATAATTCACTGAACGATGCATGCTGGGGGGGAAATTCTCCACCAAAGGGTAGAGTGTTTTTATGAAAAGTAGGGGACTAGGCCCCTGGGTGGCCGTATATGTCTCCCACATCATTTGTGAGCCTTCTACTAAGGGGACCAGCTATTTTTCAAAGGCCAACTCTAAGTGTTATCATAAAACCACAAAGTTGGAAGACAGAAGAAAATAACCTCACCAGAGACTCACTTTTAGAAAGGTTAACAACTAACGCAGTGGTTTCCACCCCAGCCTCTCCAAAGTGGAAATGGAAATCCATAAGAAATTTTCAGTATTTTGAAATCTAACCAAAATTATGCATTTGCTTTCAGAATTGAAAGGTCAAGTTTCTTCGTGTGGGATCAAATACACATCTATCCACCATAAAACACTTTTTTCCCCATGATGTTAAGCAACTCTCATATGTAGTTACAGCTATCTTAATTTGAAATCTGGTAAACAAAGTAATTAGATTTTTAAACATATGGTTTGGTGGGTTAAAATTTTGAAAACACGGGCTATGTGTCTGTGTGTTGGGGGTAGGACAGGGCAGGGAAAATACAAGAGGTCTTTGGTGACTCATGGTTACCATCACCAGTTAAGTCATCTGTTACAGGCTAAACTGTGTCCTCCCATTATTTATATGTTGAATTCTTAACCCCCCTGTGCCTCAGAATGGAATCTTATTTAGAGATGGTCTTTAAAGAGTTTGGTTAAATTAAAATGAAGCCATTAGGGTGGGCCTTCATCCAATTTGGCTGGTGTCCTCATGAGAAGAAATTTGGACACAGAAATCAAGACCAGGGATGTACACACAGAGAAAAGGGCATGCAGGCACACAGCGAGAAGAGGAATATCTGTGCACCAGGGAGAGTTCTCAGGAGAAACCCAGCCTGCCAACACCTTGATCTTAGACTTCTAGCCTCCAGAAATGTCAGGAAATACATGCTCCTTTTGTTTTAGCCACCCAGCCAATGGTATGTTGTTATGAAATACCTAGCTAACTATTAATACTACACCATCTCAGGAAGATGATTGACCACTGTCTTGATATCAGAGTCAAGGTTCCCATAGTACATCTTTGCAGATCTTTACAAAGCTTTGTCAGATGGTTTTCCTTTTTTATAAACAGAAATATATCCAAGTGCATTCTGTCCTTTGAGTCTTCTATGAACATTAAAATCAGCTGTTTGTCAAATCTCTAATACTGTACTTTCATTGAAGTGCTGGAAGTAATAATTACTCCCCTTTTATTGAGACATAACAGCCATTATACTTCTAATTGGTCTTCATAGGACTTATTTTATATTACCTGAATCACTTATTTTGCTCTTTCTCTGGATTTCTCAAGTTCCCCCAGGACACGCCCCAAGTAGCCTACTGTATTATTGATCCTTTAAATAGGATCAAATTGCTCATGTGTCATATGGTAGAAAAGATGTGAAAAGCCAGAAGCAGGACTACCCTTGCTTCTGCTGATTCCGAATTTTGCAGACTGTCATCTGTGTAGGTACCTTTTCCTAATAATTTCTAATTTGAATGTTTATTCAGCCTTCATATTTCAGTTATTTCTTCTTTCTCAGGTTCTTTGTGGTTTGAAGGGTGCCTTGAAGCCCATTTCCATTGTACTAATCTTGGACTTCCTTTGAAATCTCCAATTTCTCAAGCTCAATTCAGTTTGGAGCATTTGCGACTCTGGGATGAACTTGCTCCTAGCTGTATTGATAACTGTAGGCTCCTCAGCACTGTGCTATTACCTCTTCTCCAGGCTTGACATCCAGGAGCACACCTGTCTGTGAAGGGTCTTCCTGGTGTAGAGGAGAGGAACAATACATTTACTGTGTTGAAACCTCACATTAGCATTATTATATCCTGGGGTTCTTTAAAAAATGCTAACTTTTATGGAATACTTAATCTGTGTTAGTCACTGGACTAAGCAGTTTGCATACATGATCTAAAATAATCACACAAAATAAACCATGTGGCAGTGATTACATTATGATCATCTGATCCATGAGAAGGTAGACACACAGACAGACTAAGTAAGTTGGTCAAACTCATACATTTAGTAGTTAACAAACTAGAATTTCCTCTCCAAACTGTATCTGATGTTTAGGCTTTAAGCAAAACTGGGATGCATCCACAATGTTCTTTTATTCATTAACTTTTAACTTCCAACTTTTTCATGCACATGTATGCTTATTGCGGCACTATTCACAATAGCAAAGACTTGGAACCAACCCAAATGCCCATCAGTGGTAGATTGGATAAAGAAAATGTGGCACATATACACCATGGAATACTATGCAGCCTTGAAAAAGGATGAGTTCATGTCCTTGCAGGGGACATGGATAAAGCTGGAAAACATCATTCTCAGTAAACCAACACAGGAACAGAAAACCAAACACCACATATTCTCACTCATAAGTGGGAGTTGAACAATGAGAACACATGGACAACAGGAAGGGAAACATCACACACCGGGGCCTGTCGGGGGGTGGGGGCCTAGGGGAGGGACAGCATTAGGAGAAATACCTAATGTAGATGATGGGTTGATGGGTGCAGCAAACCACCATGGCACGTGTATGCCTATGCAACAAACCTGCATGTTCTGCACATGTATCCCAGAACTTAAAGTATAATAATAATTTAAAAAAACAGAATTCACTGAAGAAAATAACTTTGCTATCTTAGACCAAGTGACTGAGTTTTCCCAATGCTAAGTGAGATTCCTTAAAGGATATCTTTTCTTTCTAAATATATATTTAATAAATAAGCCAGAGACATGAATACACTGAAATAAGTTTATGTTATTAGTTATACTTCATCTTATTTAAAAATGATGATCACTTCAATTCGTTTATGAATTAAAAATGATGTGTCTCATCTTGTGGAGAAAACCTAGTTGAGTAAAACGATTAAATCTTTCATTTGTTAAAAAACGTATTGATTTTTCTAAACATCAACATCTCATTTGAAAACCACTTTGCACAGGGGACAGTGACTAAGAATGTGTTGGTCACTTCTGTGGCTAGCTTACTAGAAATACGTGGAAAACACAAGCATCACAGTTGGTTAAATAATGCCAAACTTCACAAGTTTTTCTTCCTAGTAGTCCTAAAATAAGAGAGAAATATGTCCTGGGTGTTTTGGTTGACTCTTCAAAGATAATAGCTACTATATTTTATCTTAATGATTCTTTCAAATTTTGCATTCTATTCAATAATATATTTGTGCTTGCTTTAATGTAAATTATTTATGGATTTAAATGCCATTGCTTACACTTAGATAATTTGTTTTCTGTATTTCTTGGTTGTTGGATAAGATATTTCACTGAGTTGATGAATTTGAAAAATTAAATGGACTAAAATGAGGAAGGTCCCATGACCGAGAAATCCATCCTGGTGTTACCTTCAGGAGTATAAGTATGGGTATGTATGCAAAGCCAGATCATAGCTCTTTTCTTTTACTGATGGATAGGTTGTATTGTAATAATCGCTGAATAAAAATGCCAAGAATGTTGCCAAAGAGACAGTTTAAGACAACGCATATTCACACTGTATTTGTCAGAAATTTTATAAATTGTTTGTGTATTTGAGTAATATGATGGGGTTGAAAGTTCTCGGCTCCACAGGTGGGCGTTCCATTTTACTATCACTGGCATAGACTCATCAAAGGACTCTTTTCAGTGAAGAAAGATGAATGATGATGTTATTCTTATCTTTAACAAAGACATGGTAAACATCATTACTTTTAATTGAACTAAAATGCTCAAATACCTCATCATTCCCACAAGCACTTCTCCTATTTCGTCTCTCAGCATTCGTTTTAATTGCAATGATCTTGTCACAGGCAATAACAACCTTGAGAATTCCTGCCATTATTGATTGACATTATTTAGCCTTGAAAAAGGATCGGCTGGATAAGCCAATTTTGTTAAACATTCTTTATCATGCAGGACAAAAAAAAGGAATTAATTCATCTTATTCAAAGCCTGACCTTTTGCTGGATGTCTTAATTCCCCTTCCTGTGAGGAAAATCATCACTGAAGCCAGAGTTACAATGCTGTGGCACCCTGCTGCGCATGTGGGTTGCAATTTTCCAGATTAAGCTAGAGTTCATCTGTGAAGTAAGTTTTCAAAGTCACTTCCTATTGTTTTTCAAAAAAGTTATTCAAATCACCAGACTTTTTGTTAAATAAAAGTTTCCATTTATGCCACTCCATTGAACACACTGAGGAAATCAGAAGGCATATTGTTTGAGGTGAGTATTCTTGGTAAGTGATGCAGAGGCTGCTGGGTCATTCAGAATGAGCGACGTCCTTGATGCGGGTTACCACTCCCAAAGTTTGATAGGGGCACCTTTTTTTCAGGTTGGCTGCCTCTTTTTGATCCAAAATAGATTTAGCCATGCCTATAGCATGAGTGCCATCAAACAATCTCCTGTTACATTAGCTTCATCTTTTACAGTAGTTTGAAAATGCCCTTGGGCCGGGCGCGGTGGCTCAAGCCTGTAATCCCAGCACTTTGGGAGGCCGAGACGGGCGGATCACGAGGTCAGGAGATCGAGACCATCCTGGCTAATACGGTGAAACCCCGTCTCTACTTAAAAATACAAAAAACCAGCCGGGCGACGAGGCGGGCGCCTGTAGTCCCAGCTACTCGGGAGGCTGAGGCAGGAGAATGGCGTAAACCCGGGAGGCGGAGCTTGCAGTGAGCTGAGATCCGGCCACTGCACTCCAGCCTGGGTGGCAGAGCAAGACTCCGTCTCAAAAAAAAAAAAAAAAAAAAAAAAAGAAAATGCCCTTGAAGTTAACTTTGAAAGATATTTTATTTCCCTGTTTAGATTTTGACTGAAGTCTCTCCAGCACAGTATTCTACCTTTTTTTATTTGAAAAACGTCTCCAGTAATTATTCTTCAAAATTTGCTAATTGTGTTTTAAATGCTGCTGCAAAAGTGATAGTATCAGACTATTTTGTCCTAATGTTTTTTAGCAAAAGGTTTCACAGGTGTTAGGTTTGTTATCTCTCCATTGTAAAAACCCATATTTTAGATAGCCATCAAAATATATTTTATTTTGCAGATGCTTACTATTTATAGGGTAGCAGTTTAAGTGTACTAAACATCATAGATAGGACGAGTCTCTGGAACACTATTTCTGAGATCACTCTCAATACCTTCAGATTTTTCAAATTTTATTTTTCTAATTTTGTATAAATTCACAGTCACAGGTTTCAAAGCTTCTCATTAGTTCTTTCTGGTTTAAGCCAAAAAACAATTTTTTTTTTTTTTTTTTTTGAGTCGGAGTCTCGCTTTGTCGCCCAGGCTGGAGTGCAGTGGCGCGATCTCGGCTCACTGCAAGCTCCGCCTCCCGGGTTCACGCCGTTCTCCTGCCTCAGCCTCCCGTGTAGCTGGGACTATAGGTGCCCAACACCACGCCTGGCTAATTTTTTGTATTTTTAGTAGAGACGGGGTTACACCGTGTTAGCCAGAGTGGTCTCAATCTCCTGACTTTGTGATCCACCCACCTTGGCCTCCCAAAGTGCTGGGATTACAGATGTGAGCCACTGCGCCCGGCCTAAGCCAATATTTTATACATCCATTACAAAATGTAATTTAAAACAATAGTAGTGATACTATAATAAAAAGTAACATTTTTGGCCAGGTGCGGTGGCGCAAGCCTGTAATCCCAGCACTTTGGGAGGCCGAGACGGGCAGATCACGAGGTCAGGAGATGGAGACCATCCTAGCTAACACGGTGAAACCCTGTCTCTACTACAAAAAATACAAAAAACTAGCCGGGCGTGGTGGCGGGCGCCTGCAGTCCCAGCTGCTCAGGAGGCTGAGGCAGGAGAATGGCGTGAACCCAGGAGGCGGAGCTTGCAGTGAGCCAAGATCCGGCCACTGCACTCCAGCCTGGGCGACAGAGCGAGACTCCGTCTCAAAAAAAATAAAATAAAATAAAAGTAACATTTTTGGCTATTTTGTAATATTATGGCAGTTACTGTGGTGGAAATTACAGCTAAATTTAGTTGTGTTCATATGAAGTTATTTGAATCATAGATTGAAATATTTATCTGTGTGCATTTTATATCCAACTTGCATGTGGCCTTCGCTGACTAGTAAGAGATATCCCTATTGCCTTGAGATGTTTGTATGGGCCTTTAAAAGACCTCTAGGTGTTCAGGTTTTTTG
This sequence comes from Trachypithecus francoisi, assembly GCF_009764315.1. NCBI lineage: Eukaryota > Metazoa > Chordata > Mammalia > Primates > Cercopithecidae > Trachypithecus > Trachypithecus francoisi. The sequence continues at coordinate 16,842,820 of NW_022681461.1, forward strand.
TTTTGTTTTTTTGTTTTTTTTTTTTTTTTTTTGACATCCAGAACAGGATTTTGAAAATCAGAAGGGGAGACTTGAGAAAGCAAGTGTTCAATCCATGTCAATGGAATTAGGAAAACAGACAGATGTAAAAATTCCCTCTTTCTCTGAAGTTTATATGCCTGGGGCTGATTGAGCTGGAGGGAAAAATGAGAAGTCAAACACGGGAAGGATTCAGCCCACAGAGAACTATGTGAACAGGTTCCGGAGCAGCATTGGGAGACTCACCAATGTTCATTTCCAAGAAGCTGCCAAGGTGGTCCACCAATTCCTGTGGATCATCCAAGGCCCTTTGAGAATGGGGTATGCCCTTTTTATCCTCAGCAGCAGGCATAATATACTAATGCATCATCCAGCAGAGAATGTATCTGCTCTAATACTTTGCAGACCCCTGATCGATTTTCCCTGGTAGATATATTTTCAGCAGCCTCCATTTTTAGCAGCTCGGATAATTTATAAGCTCCCCAAAGATAGAGGATGAAAGTTTTATGCAATCTAGGAACAGAGATGAATATAAAATGGAAAGTGCATGGGAGAGACTTTTAAGATCATGAAATCCACCCTCAGTACGTAATGCATATGATTGAATGTGGTTGTATCAGCAAGAACCAATGATTGTATATGAGTGTATATATTCAAAACAAAAATGCCAAACCGTGGTTTATCAGTTAACACACCAATCTATAAAATAAAAGGAAAGCCCAAATGGGTTACTAGTGAGAATTCTTTTCAAATGTGCATGTTGTAACTTACTTGGACAGACAAGAATTAGCCTTGAGGACCAGTGACTAGTGACCAGTCTGGTCTTGTCACAACAGTGTTCCCTGTTCATGATGTAAATGGCATGCTAAGTTTTCAGTTGTCACAAAAATAGATTTCTTGTTCAGCACACAAAAACCTTTTATTCTTTGGACTTTCATGAAAAAGCAAAAGATTCGCTGACATGGAATATACACTCTGTCGATTCTTGTGTACACATGTGAAAACCTCTCAAAGACATCAACAACATAAGACCAAAAAAGACTCTGCCCCCGTTTTGCAGTAAAATTAATTTTGTGGGTAGCTACACCATGATTATTCTATGGGTTGGGTGCCTAAGTGTGCAACACTAGGGGATATGCAGGCACTAAGTTAAGAATGACTATTTGGTTTCATGTCATCAGTACAATTTATGGAGTATACCTAAAGATTAAATTGCAGCTATTTTTATCAGTCTCCTCAGCAACACTATAAGTTTCTGAGAGATTAGGTACCAAGTCTAAAAATATTTAAAATAAATCTTAATTGAAACTGAATCTTATTGAAGCACTAATGACTGAGGATGAAAAACAAAAAATGAATCGCATGATTTTCCAGTCATATGTTGTACAATCAGTTTTCTTGTTTTGCAATCCTAGGTATCCATTGCTTCTTTGATTTATTTAGTTCTCTGCATATATTAAATCTACCCATCTTTTACTGTCCCATTAAAATGCCATCTCCAGCAAAGCGGTTTCCAGAATGCCTTAGCTGAAAGTATTGATTGCTGTCACTATTTCTTTATTTAATGTTATTTGGTATTTTTCATAGGGTATGTGATTTTCTAATTCACGTTTTACTTGTTTATATGTATGGCTGATTTGTTTGACCAGAGTGAAAGGGCCTCGAGGACAGGGACAATGTGTTACCCATCTTTGTATCCTCCAGACATAGGGAGTAGGAAATATTTTCTATAAAGGGTGTAATAGTAAATATTTTTGTTTCTTTGGGCCACAGGTGGCCTCTGTCCCAAAACTCCATGTTTTTAATAACCATTAAGAAATGTGAAAAACATTCTTAGCTTGGAAGTTGTACAAAACCAAGTTGTGAACCAGATTTGGCCCATGGACCAAAAAATCAACCCCTGCTTCAGAGTGTCTGGCAGTGCATATATAAAAACAAAATGTTTGTAGAAAGAATGAGTAATAATAAAAAATAATAATGACTAAGTAATATATTGGAGTATTCAACAATATCCCTATTCTAATCAGCACATGTAAAAGTAAAAAAAAAATTATTTCCATTAAACAAATTTACCAGGTCATCTTCTTTCCTCCAGAAGCTGTTCATTCAAAAAACAAATAGAATTAACATTTTTCTACTACTGAGTTTTGTTTAATTGTCATTCTCCCTGGGTGTGTGGGATGTTAGATATTTTAAAAGGCTATCCTCACTGTATGTAAAATCCATATACAGCAAAACAATAAATAATATGAAATACACTACTGTAAAGGAACAAGGCTTAAAGTCTGTGAGTTCTCAAATAATGCATCTATCACTATTCCTCTCCAAATAGTGAGCCATTCCTCTCCAAAGAGTAAAGCACTATGAGGGCTTCTGCTTAGGATGTCGAAAGCCTAAGGAGTCAGTCCTTCCTACCCTAAACATGAGAGAGTGCCAGAAAATTTAAGAAACTATAACTAGTTTGAAACCCGTCCAAGACTTGAGATTGTAACACAAAGAAGGAAACTGAATTCCAAAGAGGGAAAAGATTTCTTGAGGAGAGATGGGAGGCATGACCTGTTTCTCCTTTGGAAGAACTGAAGAGGGGAAGGTGGTTGCTTTAGAGGCAGGTGAGAGGATATTAGCTAAAATATTAATGAATTTTTAAAGGCTAAAGTGCAAGCTAGTGCATCAGTTTAGAATACCTAGAAGGCCAAAGACACATTCACTCCAAGGCTCTGCTTCATGAACCCTGCCGAGTGCTGTCAAGAAAGAGGCAGAGCTGGAGGCTGCTGCAAGCCCCTCAGTGGCTCAGGCATACAGAAAGCTAGTGCTTGCTTTGAGGTAGAGTTATTGTTACAGGACTGTCATCTTGTAAGTGAAAGACTTACACCTCTGGGAAAGGGGTGGAAAACCTTATTGTCCCCAGGTTTACTGTGGGATGGATCGATATAAAACCCCTCTGCCTCTTGAAGAGGGATAGAAAGCTCTACTTCATGCCATCAGAAATCAAGAGAACATCTATTGCTTCCAATGAAAGCATTCTGCTTCCAGGAGAGAAACAAGAAAACCTCTTGGGCCAATAATACTGCAATAATAGAAAGCAGATTCCCTGTGATGCTAAGGGAAGAAATGACAATTCCCTCCTGCTCTAGAACCTCAAGAGATGTAAGGTAGAATTTGGTTGCTTTGAGGACAAAGGGGCAAGAAAAATGAGAAAGTCCCATCCCCAAATGCTCACATTTAAGAACCTTCCTAATATTAAAACTAGAACAAGGAAACAGAGGACCTACCTAGCTCCACCATGAGACTGGCACTGAAATAGTCTACCCAGGGAGATAGAGTAAGAGAAGCAGTTGGCAAACAACAGCCTGTGGGCCAATTCCACTCAGCAGACTGTTTCTGTAATGCTTGTGAACTAAGAAATGGTATTTACAGTCTTAAAGGATTGTAGAATAAAACTAAGGAAAAATATGGGTCGGAGACCATATGCAGCCTAAAAAGCCACATTATTTAGTATCTTACAGAAAAAGTTTTCTGACTCCTCTATTGCACAGTTGTATAAAAACATCTAAACATGAGGATGGAGTTGGAAGACAATGAAAAACCCCATAGCTTCCAGGCTCCACTCATTAAGCACTATAATGTGAGGCAACCCCTGAAGGAATTTGAAGTTTAGGTGCACCAAAGTTAATAGTAATGATACAAGGGGGGTGCACCCAAGATGACGGAACAGGAACAGCTCCAGCCTCCAGCTCCCAGCATGAGCGACAAAGAAGACTGGTGATTTCTGCATTTTCAACTGAGGTATGGGGTTCATCTCCCTGGGGCATGTCTGACATTTGGCGGTGGTCCGCGGGTGCAGCCTGACCAGCGAGAGCTGAAGCAGGGCAAGGCATTGCCTTACCTGGGAAGTGCAAGGGGGAAGGGAATTCCTTTCCCTAGCCAAAGGAAATTGAGACACACAACACCTGAAAAATTGGGTAACTCCCACCTAAATATTGCTCTTTACCAAGGGTCTTAGCAAACGGCACACCAGGAGATTATATCCCACACCTGGCACATAGGGTCCCACCCCTACGGAGCCTCCCTCATTGCTAGCACAGCAGTCTGAGATATAACTGCAAGGAGGCAGCGAGGCTGGGGGAGGGGCACCCGCCATTGCTGAGGCTTAGTAGGTAAACAAAGCCCACAGCAGCAACGGAACAAAGCTGGATGGAGAATGTCTTTGAGAAGTTGAGAGAAGGCTTTAGTCAATCAAACTTCTCAGAGCTAAAGGAGGAACTACGTAACCAGCGCAAAGAAACTAAAAACCTTGAAGCAAAGAAACTAAAAACCTTGAAAAAAGATTTGATGAATGGCTAATTAGAATAACCAATGTAGAGAAGTCCCTGAAAGAACTGATAGAGATGAAAACCATAACACAAGAACTATGTGACAAATGTACAAGCTTCAGTAACTGACTTGATCATCTGGAATAAAGAGTATCAGAGATTGAATATCAAATGAATGAAATGAAGCAAGAAGAGAAGTGTAGAGAAAAAAGACTAAAAAGAAATGAACAAAACCTCCAAGAAATATGGTATTATGTGAAAAGACCAAATCTACATCTGATTGGTGTGCCTGAAAGTGACGGGGAAAATGGAACCAAGTTGGAAAACACTCTTCAGGATATCATCCAGGAGAACTTCCCCAACCTAGTAGGGCAGGCCAACATTCAAATTCAGGAAATACAGAGAATGCCACAAAGATACTCCTCGAGAAGAGCAACTCCAAGACACATAATTGTCAGATTCACCGAAGTTGAAATGAAGGAAAAAATGTTAACGGCAGCCAGAGAGAAAGGTCAGGTTACCCACAAAGGGAAGCCCGTCAGACTAACAGCAGATCTCTCAGCAGAAACTCTAGTGGGGGCCAATATTCAACATTCTTAAAGAATTTTCAACCCAGAATTTCATATCCAGCCAAATTAAGTGTCATAAGTGAAGGAGAAATAAAATCCTTTACAGACAAGCAAATGCTGAGAGCTTTTGTTACCACCAGGCCTGCTCTACAAGAGATCCTGAAGGAAGCACTAAACATGGAAAGGAACAACAGGTACCAGCCATTGCAAAAACATGTCAAAATGTAAAGTCCGTTCATGCTGGGAAGAAACTGCATCAACTAGCGAGCAAAATAACCAGCTAATATCATAATGACAGGATCAAGTACACACATAACAATATGAACCTTAAATGTAAATGGACTAAATGGTTCAATTAAAAGATACAGACTGGCAAATTGAATAAAGAGTAGACCCACCAGTTGGCTGTTTTCAGGAGACCCATCTCACATGCAGAGACACACATAAGCTCAAAATAAAGGGATGGAGGAAGATCTACCAAGCAAATGGAAAACGAAAAAAAGCAGTGGTTGCAATCCTAGTCTCTGATAAAACAGACTTTAAACCATCAAAGATCAAGAGACAAAGAACGTCATTACATAATGGTAAAGGGATCAATTCATCAGAAAGAGCTAACTATCCTAAATATATATGCACCCAATACAGGAGCACCCAGATTCATAAAGCAAGTCCTTAGAGACTTACAAAGACACTCAGACTCCCAGACAATAATAATGGAAGACTTCAACACCACACTGTCGACATTAGACAGATCAACAAGACAGAAAGTCAACAAGGATATCCAGGAATTGAACTCAACTCTGCACCAAGCAGACCTAATAGACGTCTACAGAACTCTTCACCCCAAATCAACAGAATATACATTCTTCTCAGTACCACATCGCACTTATTACAAAATTGACCACATAGTTGGTCAGCAAATGTAAAAGAACAGAAATTATAACAAACTGTCTCTCAGACCACAGTACAATCAAACTAGATCTCACAACTAAGAAACTCAATCAAAAGTGCTCAACTACATGGAAACTGAACAACATACTCCTAAATGACTACTGGGTACATAACGAAATGAAGGCAGAAATAAAGATGTTATTTGAAAACAATGAGAACAAAGATACAACATACCAGAATCTCTGGGACATATTTAAAGCAGTGTGTAGAGGGAAATTTATGGCACTAAATGCCCACAAGAGAAAGCAGGAAAGATCTAAAATTTGCAATCTAACATCACAATTAAAAGAACTAGAGAAGCAAGAGCAAACACATTCAAAAACTAGCAGAAGGCAAGAAATAACTAAGATCTGAGCAGAACTGAAGGAGATAAAGACACAAAAACCCTCCCAAAAATCAATGAATCCAGGAACTGGTTTTTTGAAGAGATCAACAAAATTGATAGACCGCTAGCAAAACTAATAAAGAAGAAAAGAGAGAAGAATCAAATAGATGCAATAAAAAATGATAAAGGGGATATCACCACCGACCCCACAGAAATACAAACTACCATCAGAGAATACTATAAACACCTCTATGCAAATCAACTAGAAAACCTAGAAGAAATGGATAATTTCCTGGACACTTACACTCTTCCAAGACTAAACCAGGAAGAAGTTGAATCCCCGAATTGACCAAGAGCAGGCTTTGAAATTGAGGCAATAATTAATAGCCTACCAACCAAAAAAAAGTCCAGGACCAGATGGATTCACAGCCGAACTCTACCAGAGGTACAAGGAGGAGTTGGTACCATTCCTTCTGAAACTATTCCAATTAATAGAAAAAGAGGGAATCCTCCCTAACTCATTTTACAAGGCCAACATCATCCTGATACCAAAGCCTGACAGAGATACAAAAAAAAGAGAATTTTAGACCAATATCCCTGATGAACATTGATGCAAAAATCCTCAATAAAATACTGGCAAACTGAATCCAGCAGCACATCAAAAAGCTTATCCACCACGATCAAGTGGGCTTCATCCCTGGGATGCAAGGCTGGTTCAACATATGCAAATCAAAAAATGTAATCCAGCCTATAAACAGAACCAAAGACAAAAACCACATGATCATCTCAATAGATGCAGAAAAGGCTTTTGACAAAATTCAACAGCCCTTCATGCTAAAAAACTCTCAATAAATACGGTATTGATAGAACGTATCTCAAAATAATAAGAGCTATTAATGTTAAACCCACAGCCAATATCATACTGAATGGGTAAAAACTGGAAGCACTCCTTTTGAAAACTGGCACAAGACAGGGATGCCCTCTCTCACCACTCCTATTCAACATATTGTTGGAAGTTCTGGCTAGGGCAATCATGCTAGAGAAAGAAAGAAAGGGTATTCAGTTAGGAAAAGAAGAAGTCAAATTGTCCCTTGTTGCAGATGACATGATTGTATATTTAGAAAACTCAATTGTCTCAGCTCAAAGTCTCCTTAAGCTGATGAGCAACTTCAGCAAAATCTCAGGACACAAAATCAATGTGCAAAAATCACAAGCATTCTTATCCACCAGTAACAGACAGAGAGCCAAATCATGAATGAACTCCCATTCACAATAGCTTCAAAGAGAATAAAATACCTAAGAATTCAACTTACAAGGGATGTAAAGGACCTCTTCAAGGAGAACTACAAACCACTGCTCAGTGAAATAAAGGAGGACACAAACAAATGGAAGAATATACCATGCTCATGGATAGAAAGAATCAATATTGTGAAAATGGCCATACTGCCCAAAGTAATTTATAGATTCAATGCCATCCCCATTAAGCTACCAATGACTTTCTTCACAGAATTGGAAAAAACTGCTTTAAAGTTCATATGGAATCAAAAAAGACCCCTCATTGCCAAGACAATCCTAAGCCAAAAGAACAAAGCTGGAGGCCTCACTCTACCTGACTTCAAACTACACTACAAGGCTACAGTAACCAAAACAGCATAGTACTGTTACCAAAACAGAGATATAGACCAATGGAACAGAACAGAGTCCTCAGAAATGATACCACACATCTACAGCCATCTGATCTTTGACAAACATGACAAAAACAAGAAATGGGGAAAAGATTCGCTATTTAATAAATGGTGCTGGGAATATTGGCTAGCCATAAGTAGAAAGCTGAAACTGGATCCTTTCCTCACTCCTTATATGAAAATTAATTCAAGATGGATTAGAGACTTAAATGTTAGACCTAAAACCATAAAAACCCTAGAAGAAAACCTAGGGAATACCATTCAGTACATAGGCATGGGCAAAGATTTCATGTCTAAAACACCAAAAGCAATGGCAACAAAAGCCAAAATTGACAAATGGGATCTAATTAAACTAAAGAGCTTCTGCACAGCAAAAGAAACTGCCATTAGAGTGAACAGGCAACCTACAGAATGGGAGAAAATTTTTGCAATCTACTCATCTGACAAAGGGCTAATATCCAGGACCTATAAATAACCCAATCATATCTACAAGAAAAAACAAACAACCCCATCAAAAAGTGGGCAAAGGATATGAACAGACACTTCTTAAAAGAAGACATTCATACAGCCAACAGACACATGAAAAAATGCTCATCATCACTGGCCATCAGAGAAATGCAAATCAAAACCACAATGAGATACCATCTCACACCAGTTAGAATGGCAATCATTAAAAAATCAGGAAACAGCCGGGCGCGGTGGCTCAAGCCTGTAATCCCAGCACTTTGGAAGGCCAAGACGGGCGGATCACCAGGTCAGGAGATCGAGACCCTCCTGGCTAACACGGTGAAACCCCGTCTCTACTAAAAACTACAAAAAACTATCCGGGCGACGTGGCGGCGCCTGTATTCCCAGCTACTCAGTAGGCTGAGGCAGGAGAATGGCGTGAACCCGGGAGGCGGAGCTTGCAGTGAGCTGAGATCCGGCCACAGCACTCCAGCCCGGGCGACAGAGCGAGACTCCGTCTCAAAAAAAAAAAAAAAAAAAAAAAAAAAATCAGGAAACAACAGATGCTGGAGAGGATGTGGAGAAATAGGAACACTTTTACACTGTTGGTGGGACTGTAAACTAGTTATCCTGGTTAGATTTTTCTGTCTCCTCCAGGGCCCATTTCAGTAACTTACATTTTCCTTAAAAAACTACTTATTTAGGTTTAACGTAATGTTTATAAACTTGACTAAGATTTTTTATTACTCTGATTTCCATTTACTTAAATTATTTCTCCATTGACACTTTACATTTGTGCATTTGTGCTTTCTTTTCATACTTATACATCCACAAATTATTTATGGATTTCTTTTTGTCTCTAATTTCTTACATTTATTTATTAGCCCTACGTTTTTCTGTCTCTCATTGCTTTAAGTTGTTTTTCATCTTTATGAAATTCTGTTATTTCCCTTTTGAAGTTGTATTTGGTTGCATTTCTCTTATTTGTATTCACTTACTTTGATTCGTTCTTGTGTATCTACACCATGCTTTACACTAGGAACTGCTGTAACCATATCTCATAATTCTGACATGACTTCATTGTTTTTAATTTATAAGTACTCTGCAACTTTAAGTTTTAGGTTGTCGTTTTTGAATCAACAGTGATATAACAAAATTGTGGAATGTCAAAGTTGTTTAGTTTCTTTCTCTTTTGTGTCTATTTTTTGAAAAGAAAATTCTAGTTTTATTGGGGTATAATAAAAGAGTTAACAATACAGAAACTTTTTGGAATACAGTGAGGTTTGCCTTATTACCTGCTAAATGATATCCTTTTTTTTTTCTTAGTACGTTGTATCATAAGCTCTAGAAAATAACTTTTAGATCTTGCTGCTAGGGACTGATTTTAATGCATGTCTTTACACTAAACCTTTATTTCTTAATAAAAATCAGAAAGTTGGTGCACTTAACATTCCCCCAGTGTCCTCAGCACACTCATAACCTCCTAATTGCAGCTAGACATGTCGTGTTTCCTAACATTTTAGGTCTTATAACGTTGTATTTTCTTTTGTATTTATAGCTGGTATGTAGCCTTAGTTATTTCCCACTGGGGCTTTATTATTTCTGAACTCTATATTTTGATTCATTTCTTAATTGTCTAGATTCTGTAAATCAGAATGTTTTTCATGAAAAATTCAAAAGTATTATATTCCCCAAATCATGATATGTCTCTTGCCTTTGTACTTGAAGAAGAATTTAGTTCAGTTTAAGACTATTGGGTCATACTATTTTTTTTTTTTCTGTCTAATGTTATAGCCACTTTTAAAACAATATTCTGTCCTTGAATATTGTCATGGAAAAGTTTGAGACCACCCAGATTTTCTAAATTCTGTCCCTCTCCAATTTAGAAACTTTATTTTTTCTTAAATGTCCAGAAGAGTTATTACCCTTGAAGTAAGGTAAATTTGACAAGGCAGAACTCAGTGTTGACTATTCTGTACCAGATTATCCTGGGACACAGTGTTTAGTTCCTTCTGTTATATGTTAGCATATTCATATTTCATTTAGTAATTTGGCCTTCTTTGTATTCTATTTCTATGACTTTCTTTTTAATCACCTTCATCTCTGTTTTAAATTTGCCCTTAACTTTTATTTTTCAGTGTCTATTTATCACGAGATTTCCTAATGGTGAGAAGTCAAGAAACTCTTCAGATATTCTTGAGATAAGGCATATATGTTTAATACATATTTAATAACACCCTATTTTCATGATACTGGGTCGATTTTACATGTGGCATGGTATCTACAGGAGTCTTCCACCATGTCCTCCATGCACACCTTCCTCACAGTCTATGTTGTGAGTCTAGACGGGTAAGTCAGGTTTTAAGTAGGTTGGTCATATTGGGAATAGTGAAAGATCAGCTGCATGAGATGGGTCCAGTGGTTTCTATGATTCTAAATGACTTAGAGAACAATCATTAGACTTTCTTATCGAATAGCATCATAGAACAAAAAAAAAGTAAAAGTTGGGAAATGCTTAGAAAGCTAAATCAAACTAAAAGAAGGTTTATCATAAGCAAAAAGTGCTTAGAGAATTACTTATTTCAGCAATTATCTGTAATACTGTGTAGAAAATGGGCATTTAGTATGCTGAGATGCCTTTAAGAGAAGAGCTAAGACAGAATGCTTGAGTCTCAAGATATTACAAAAACATTACAATTAAAAATGTTGGAGCCTCCAGCTCCCAGTGTGAGCAACACAGAAGATGGGTGATTTCTGCATTTTCAACTGAGGTACCGGGTTCATCTCACTGGGGTGTGTCGGACAGTTGGTGCTGGTCCACGGGTGCAGCCTGAGCAGCGAGAGCTGAGGCAGGGTGAGGCATTGCCTCACCTGGGAAGTGCAAGGAGGAAGGGAATTCCTTTTCCTAGCCAAAGGAAATTGAGACACACAACACCTGGAAAATCAGGTTACTCCCACCCTAATACTGCGCTTTACCAAGGGTCCTAGCAAACGGCACACCAGGACATTATACCCCACACCTAGCCCAGAGGGTCCCACGCCCACAGAGCCTCCCTCATTGCTAGCACAGCAGTCTGAGATCTAACTGCAAGGTGGCAGTGAGGCTGGGGGAGGGGTGCCCGCCATTGCTGAGGCTTAAGTAGGTACTGGGAAGCTTGAATTGGGTGGAACCCACCACAGCTCAACGAGGCCTGCCTGCCTCTGCAGACTCCTCCTCTGGGGACAGGGCACAGCTAAATAGAAAGCAGCAGAAACCTCGGCAGAGGCAAATGCCCCTGTCTGACAGCTTTGAAGAGAGCAGTTGATCTCCCAGCATGGAGGCTGAGGTCTGAGAACAGACAGACTGCCTGCTCAAGTGGGTTCCTGACCCCTGAGTAGCCTAACTGGGAGACATCCCCCACCAGGTGCAGACCGACACCTCACACCTCACACGGTGGGGTACACCTCTGAGAGGAAGCTTCCAGAGCAAGAATCAGACAGCAACACTCACTATTCAGCAATATTCTATCTTCTGCAGCCTCTGCTGCTGATACCCAGGCAAACAGGGTCTGGAGTGGACCTCAAGCAAACTCCAACAGACCTACAGCTGAGGGTCCTGACTGTTAGAAGGAAAACTAACAAATAGAAAGGACACCAACACCAAAACCCCATCAGTACGTCACCATCATCAAAGACCAAAGGCAGATAAAACCACAAAGATGGGGAAAAAGCAGTGCAGAAAAACTGGAAATTCAAAAAATCAGAGTGCATCTCCCCCTCCAAAAGAACGCAGCTCATCACCAGCAAGGGAACAAAGCTGGATGAAGAATGACTTTGACGAGTCAAGAGAAGAAGGCTTCAGTCGATCAAACTTCTCAGAGCTAAAGGAACTACGTAACCAGCACAAAGAAACTATAAAACTTGAAAAAAGATTTGATGAATGGCTAACTAGAATAACCAATGTAGAGAAGTCCTTAAAAGAACTGATAGAGATGAAAACTATAACATGAGAACTATGTGAAAAATGCACAACCATAAAAACCCTAGAAGAAAACCTAGGTAATACCATTCAGGACATAGGCATGGGCAAGGACTTCATGTCTAAAACACCAAAAGCAACGGCAACAAAAGCCAAAATTGACAAATGGGATCTAATTAAACTAAAGAGTTTCTGCACAGCAAAAGAAACTACCATCAGAGTGAACAGGCAACCTACAGAATGGGAGAACATTTTTGCAATCTACTCATCTGACAAAGGGCTAATATCCAGAACCTATAAAGAACTCAATCCAATTTATAAGAAAAAAAAACCCATCAAAAAGTGGGCAAAGGATATGAACAGACACTTCTCAAAAGAAGACATTCATACAGCCAACAGACACATGAAAATATGCTTATCATCACTCACCATCAGAGAAATGCAAATCAAAACCACAATGAGATACCATCTCACACCAGTTAGAATGGTAATCATTAAAAAATCAGGAAACAACAGATGCTGGAGAGGATGTGGAGAAATAGGAACACTTTTACACTGTTGGTGGGACTGTAAACTAGTTCAACCATTGTGGAGAACAGTGTGGCGATTCCTCAAGGATCTAGAACTAGAAATACCATTTGACCCAGCCATCCCATTACTGGGGATATACCCAAAGGATTATAAGTCATGCTGCTGTAAAGACACATGTACCCGTATGTTTATTGCAGCATTATTCACAATAGCAAAGACTTGGAATCAACCCAAATATCCATCAGTGACAGACTGGATTAAGAAAATGTGGCACATATACACCATGGAATACTATGCAGCCATAAAAAAGGATGAGTTTGTGCCCTTTGAAGGGACATGGATGCAGCCGGAAACCATCATTCTCAGCAAACTATCTCAAGAACACAAAACCACATACTGCATGTTCTCACTCATAGGTGGGAATTGAACAATGAGATCACTTGGACACAGGAAGGGGAACATCACACACCGGGTCCTATTGGGGGTAGGGGGGAGGGACAGCATTAGGAGATATACCTAATGTAAATGACAAGTTAATGGGTGCAGCACACCAACTTGGCACATGTATACATACGTAACAAACCTGCACGTTGTGCACATGTACCCTAGAACTTAAAGTATAATTTTAAAAAAATTAAAAATAATTGTTGACATTAAACATTTTATTTAAACATTTAAGAATATTTGTGAATAAATGTAACATCAATAAGTCAATGATATTACAAAAGTATGGATTTTTGAAGATTAATTCAGGTATTAATTTATTGGATTTTTCAAGTGCATGATTACATAATCTTTTAAATACTTTTATATGCATGACAAACAATTCACTTAATAAGAAAATGATTGATATAGTTTTGTAAAAAATGTAAAGTAATAAGGTAATATCATAAACAGTTTTCTAATATTCATTATTAGTAATATAGTTGATTTGGGGACTAAAAATGTGAACTAATTTTATAAGATAAGTAAAAAACACTTTGCAACTCTAACATTCTGCAATAAATGCCATGATAGTAGTCCATGTTTCCTAACTTCCTTCAACTCTTCTTCTCTTCACAGTTTTCTTTTTCTTCCCCCAATTATCTTCAAGTTTCAAACAAAGCGTATTAGTCTAGTTTGCTCTTCTAGAAAGTAAGATTGAGATTTTCGTGTGCTGAGACACAGGAATGCTTTCCTGGGCATCAGGCCAAGGTGTTTCAAATGTAAAATTTTTTGAGACCCTACAAATAGTCATCTTGGAAACATTTTCTTCTTGAAAACTCTGGGTAATCTCTGGTGAATGAAGCAAAAGAAAATTGAAACTCTTACAATTATTTGTCTAAAATGTGCAACATCCCCTAAGAAACTAAAATCAAAGTTTTCCTTTTCTCCCCATGTTGCATGGAGCAGCCAGAATAAGACAGGCAAGGTCAATAGGAAGTCAGGACCCCTAAGGAGAACAGCAGGTAGGGCAGGTTCTTAAAATGAAGGCTGCCCTGCCATATGTGGTCATCTGGCAACCTCATGAATCAGTTACACAAAGACAAGCACCTTTGATCTACTTGAAAGACTAGAGATGTGAAATACAAACTTGAGTGACCTTTTCACTTTTCAGCCCGAGCAGTTCCCCCTTGTTCCTTGAGTACATTTTTTCTCTCAAATTCCATGCCACTTAGGATGAATCCATGTGATTCTGTGATTTACCTATCTCTGTTCTTGTCTATTCAGCAGCATCAGAGTGTGTGCTTTATTTTTGTAAAGATGGTTCTACAAACTCTGATTACAAAAAGGGCACCTGAAAGCTATATAGAACACTTTTGAACTTGAAGGATACAGGAAGGAGACACAGAGACACTGAAAGCTGTGATTTACCAGATGAAAATGGACATTTTCTATACACATGATGTCCGATATTTAAGTACGTGCCAACATTCCCTTTAAATTAATATTAATCCTGTCATCTTTCAAAAATTTGATATCTTGTTTATATATCTTCAACCTCAATCTCTATTTCTAGAGTAGAAGATGAAAAATACCCAATATAGTTAAAACTTGGGACCTCATTAAAGATGATGGATATGTTGAGTTGTGTGGTAATCAGAGTTCATGTACAAATCATAGTGTGTTAAAATCAGGACTTTCTTCCTGGTATGAGATAGTTGCTTCAAGAGCCATTGCTTGATCTCTGATTCATATATTTATATCACGTTTTATTGGACAGTTATGTTGTAATAAAAACCTACTGGAGTTTATGTCATACTATAGAATATCAGCCATATTAACATTTGGAGTTTGCTTATAACTGAAATGTTAAAAACTCCTTCTGCCTTACTCTTCAGCAAGAGGATAAAAACAAAACAGCTAATAATAAGACAATAGATATATTATAAAAATCAAATTATCATTTAAAAAAAACTATAATGGTACTTGATACGACAGAGCATGGTTGGTCAACTTTAGTACTTACCACCTTCTAAATATTAGTTTTTATCAAAATGAATGCATAGATCAATTTAATTTTCTGTTAATTTAGAATGACATCGTCTGGAAAGATATGGAGTTTTTTTAAAAAACTTAATGTCACTCATATTTTTGCATAAATATTAGAACCATGATATCAAAAACATTTCCAAAATATTAGAGACAGCATAAAAGAACAGGCTTGATATCAAATGTGTATGGTTATAGAGTACAATAAAAGTGGGCAATTTTTCCTATCCATGAGCCAAGGTAATTTATAGATTCAATGCCATCCCCATTAACCTACCAATGACTTTCTTCATAGAATTGGAAAAAACTGTTTTGAAGTTCATATGGAACCAAACAACACCCTGCATTGCCAAGACAATCCTAAGCCAAAAGAACAAAGCTGGAGGCATCACGCTACCTGACTTCAAACTATACTACAAGGCTACAGTAACCAAAACAGCATGGTACTGGTACCAAAACAGAGATATAGACCAATGGAACAGAACAGAGCCCTAAGAAATAATACCACACATCTACAGCCATCTGATCTTTGACAAACCTGACAAAAAAACAAATGGGGAAAGGATTCCCTATTTAATAAATGGTGCTGGGAAAACTGGCTAGCCATAAGTAGAAAGCTGAAACTGGATCCTTTCCTTACTCCTTATACAAAAATTAATTCAAGGTGGATTAGAGACTTAAATGTTAGACCTAAAACTATAATAACCCTAGAAGAAAACCTAGGTAATACCATTCAGGACATAGGCATGGGCAAGGACTTCATGTCTAAAACACCAAAAGCAATGGCAACAGGAGCCAAAATTGACAAATGGGATCTAATTAAGCTAAAGAGCTTTTGCGCAGCAAAAGAAACTACCATCAGAGTAAACAGGCAACCTACAGAATGGGAGAAAATTTTTGCAAACTACTCATCTGACAAAGGGCTAATATCCAGAACCTATAAAGAACTCAATCAAATCTACAAGAAAAAAACAAACAACCCCATCAAAAAGTGGGCAAAGGATATGAACAGACACTTCTCAAAAGAAGACATTCATACAGCCAACAGACACGTGAAAAAATGCTCATCATCACTCACCATCAGAGAAATGCAAATCAAAACCACAATGAGATACCATCTCACACCAGTTAGAATGGCAATCATTAAAAAATCAGGAAACAACAGGTGCTGGAGAGGATGTGGAGAAATAGGAACACTTTTACACTGTTGGTGGGACTGTAAACTAGTTCAATCATTGTGGAAAGTAGTGTGGCAATTCCTCAAGGATCTAGAACTAGAAATACCATTTGACCCAGCCATCCCATTACTGGGGATATACCCAAAGGATTATAAGTCATGCTGCTGTAAAGACACATGCACCCGTATGTTTATTGCAGCATTATTCACAATAGCAAAGACTTGGAATCAACCTAAATGTCCATCAGTGACAGACTGGATTAAGAAAATGTGGCACATATACACCATGGAATACTATGCAGCCATAAAAAAGGATGAGTTCGTGTCCTTTGTAAGGACATGGATGCAGCTGGAAACCATCATTCTCAGCAAACTATCGCAAGAACACAAAACCACATACCGCATGTTCTCACTCATAGATGGGAATTGAACAATGAGATCACTTGGACACAGGAAGGGGAACATCACACACTGGGTCCTATTGTGGGTAGGGGGTACGGGGGAGGGATAGCATTAGGAGGTATACCTAATGTAAATGACAAGTTAATGGGTGCAGCACACCAACATGGCTCATGTATACATATGTAACAAACCTGCACGTTGTGCACATGTACTCTAGAACTTAAAGTATAATAATAAAAAAAAAATAATGTTCATCTTAAAAAAAAGTCACTCATATTTTTGCATAAATATTAGAACCATAATATCAAAAGCATTTCCAAATTATTGCCTTTTGGGAATTTTTTTCTTCACAACAAAAAGCATAGTCTTTATTCACTGTTCAGCCACATGATAGTATTAACTTCCTGACCACTTGATGTGATTCTATGTGTATCTTACACATGCATGAGTGTACAGTCAGTCACAGCTATGCATATATGAAATAAAATCTAGCAAACTTTTTCAAATTAGGCTTTAATTCTTTCCATGTAACCAAAATATCTTTTGCTTATATCCTTAATGAGGTGGACATAGTTACTGATAGCCTGTATTCCCAACTACGTGGGAAAAGCCTTTGAGTGCAGGAATTTGAGACCAGCCTGGGCAACAAAGCAAGACCCTATATTTAAAGAAAATCTAAAAATTAGATAGGTGTGGTGGTACCTGCCTGTAGCTGCCTGTAGTCCTAGCAACTGGGCAGGCTTATTTGAGCGGGGCGTGGAGGGGTATCCCTTAAGCCCAGTCGTTGAAGGCTGCCATGAGGTATGACTGTGCCGCTGCACTCCAGCCTGTATGACAGAGCAAAACCCCACGTCTGGAAAAAAAAAAATCCTTAATGGATCCATGTTGCCAAATCCAATGACCTTTCTAGACCAATCAACAGCAACTGACATAGGTGATCACTCTCTTTCTTACACACTTGTTTCACTTGGTTTCTGGGACACCAACCTTCATGTTGGCTTCTTCTGCCTCCCTGACTAGTCCTTCTTAAGCCTTTTTGCCCCTCTCTTATCTCTCTGACCAATGAATTTAGATAAAACTAAAGGCAGTCCTTAGACTTCTTTTCTCCTTTATGTTTACAATTTTCCTTGGAAATGTTTTACAACCTCATTTAAAATAATATTCACAGTCTTAGATTTTTCCAAACATATATTCCCAATTCAGACCTCTCTTGAAAATTGCATACATGCTTGTCTACACCAAATTTTATTCATTTATTTATTTATTTATTTATTTTTTGAGATGGAGTTTCACTCCGTCACTCAGACTGGAGTGCAGTGGCGCGATCTCAGCTCACTGCAACATCCGCCTCCCGGGTTCAAGCTATTCTCCTGCCTCAGCCTCCGGAGTAGCTGGGACTACAGGCACGTGCCACCATGCCTGGCTAAGGTTTTGGATTTTTCGTAGAGGTAGGGTTTTACCGTATAGGCCAGGATGGTCTCGATCTCCTGACCTCACTGCTCACCTCGACCTCTCAAATCGCTGGGATTACAGGTATGATCCACTGTGCCTGGTCTTATTTTATTTTGTAGGGATAGGTGATCATTTCTCATTGAAGCCTGAAACTCTTGGGCTCAAGGGATCTTCCTGCCTCAGCCTCCCAAGTAGCTGGGACTACAGATGCATGCCACCATAGCTGGCTATTTTTTAAATTATTTTGTAGCAAATGTGTCCTGCTATGTTACCCTGGCTGGTCTCAAACTCCTGGCCTCAAGTGATCCTTCTAGCTCAGCCTCCTAAAGTGGTGAGATTGCAGGCATGAATTACAGTACCTGGCCTACCCTAGATTTTCTTTTGGAGTTAAAATAGACATTTCAAAGTTAACATTTTCGAACGAGAGACCCTGTTTCCACCCTCAAACCTGCTTCTCCTCTAGAACCCCCAATGTTAATACATGGACTCTGTATTAGTCAGGGTTCTCTAAAGGGACAGGACTAATAGGATAGATGTATATACGAAAAGGAATTTATTAAGGAGTATTGACTCACACAATTACAAGGTGAAGTCCCACAATAGGTCATCTGCGAACTGATGCGCCCGGAAGCCAGCCTGAGTCCCAAAACCTCAAAAGCAGGGAAGCTGACAGTGCAGCCTTCAGTCTGTGGCTGAAGGCCCAAGAGCCCCTGGCAAACCAGTGGTGTACGTTCAAGAGTCCAAGAACTGAAGAACTTGGAGTCTGATGTTCGAGGTTAGGAAGCATCCAGCACAGGAGAAAGATGGAGGCCACAAGACTCAGCCAGTCTAGTCCTTCCATGTTCCTCTGCCTGCCAGGCTGGCAGCTGATTAGATGGTGCCCACCCAGATTGAGGGTGAGTATGCCTCGGCCTTTCCCAGTCCACTGACTCAAATGTTAACCTCCTTTGGCAATGCTCTCACAGACACACCCAGGAACAATACTTTGCGTCCTTAAATCCAATCCAGTTGACGCTCAGTACTAACCATCACAGGCCCTGTTCTATATCCTTAGGCCAGAAACATTGGCACTGTTCTTACTCTTCTCTCTCTCTCACCTCATATCCAAACCCATCAGCACATTTTGATGACTTTACCTTAAATGTATCTGGTGTCCAGCCATTTATCCCCATTGCTCCCTCCAGCACCTTGGTCTAAACTACAATCATCTCTTACTTGGATCATTTCAATAGCCTCCTCATTCTCTGCCTTCTTCTGCCCCTGGTGCCTTTCAGTTGATCTTCAACGTTGCAGCCAGAGCGATTGCCTGGAAATCTCCCACTGAGCATGTGTCTCCTGGCTAAATCTCTCCAGTGGCTTCAGAGCAAAAACCAGAGCCTCTGAGTCCTCACACAGACACAACATGTACTACCTCTCTCACCTAGTTTTGTATTTCTCTCTCCCTCTGTGATCCTTTTATTGTCACCCTTACCTCTTTGAGGCTCCTCAAAGGCTCCTGACACCTTTGCAGTTTCTGTTCACTCCGCCTGGAATGCTCTAATGCTCTTCTTCCAATGTACTCATGACTTGCTCCCTCTCTTTCTTTAGGTTTCAGCTTACGTACAACTTTAAGTGAGGTCATCTATGATTTCTCTTTTTAAATAGCAGTTCTCCCACTCCAACCCTTTTGACTCGCTTTACCATGCTGTATTATCCTCCTTGGCCTTTATTTGAATCTGATACACACAGGCACACCCCTATATATACATATGCACACACACATAGATTTACACATATACCTATATACACACAAATATATATGTATTATATATATTTATGAAGAAATATGTGTTTATTTACTGTCTCTCAAAATGAAGTATTCTATGTTAGCAATATTTTTTTCTGAGTGGTTCACTGATATAACCCTGACTCTGAGAACAGTGCTGAGCATATAATAGATGCTCAATAAAATGTGACAAATGAATTTAAAAAGAACATTCTTAGAATATACTTACAAATAGAATATTGTTTTAAATCAGAAGAAGAAATAAAATTAAGAGAGTAGGGGTGGGTTCTAAGAAATTCTCTTGTTGGCAGAAACAAACAAGGTTATTCACATGTTCAGCTGCAGTGAAGAGCTCACCATTGCTCCTGGAAGCTCTTTCTCTTGTGTTATGAGTTTCCTCTTTTCTTCTACTGATTCCTGACATACTGACATACGTATTGGTGATTGGAAATGGCTTTTGCACTCTTTGATAACCTACCACGTTTCTGCTGGACATTTAACTCAGTCCTTAAGAGGGTCTGGATTCTGTATCCCTATTAGGGGTCAGTCCATGAGATGAGCCACAATTTCTGCTAACTCTCTTCATCTACTTTCTCTTCATTATACTTTTCTTCACTTAGTACCCCTATCAAGCCAGCACTGTGTTAACCAGATTTTTTCTCAACTCTTTCATGTTGAGGCTAACCTACAAAACTGTTCCCAATTTATCTGCATTTTATATCCCTCTTTTCCCATGTCAATTAATACTAGATCACTTTTTGAATCTCTTCCAAGCTGAAGCATCCATTTAGAATTCATAATCTTAGAATTTATGTTTGATTAACATGACACACAAAAAATAAACTGCATGATAGACTCAATTCAGATTGTACCAGACTTAAAGGCTCTGTTTACAATTGAGCAAAAACTTTAGAAAGGGCCTTCTTCCAGAATCTTGGTATTAGTTTTAAAGACAATTAAAGCCAAAATGTGTCTTAAAACCTCAACTTTTAAAAATGACTAAGTAAAAAGTTCTGGAAAACAAAACAATACAAACACAAGCTAGAGGTTGCATATTCTTCTTTTTTTTATCAAACCAGAAAAGACATTTCTTCCGTTTCTTATTACTGAACCTTTATCTGCATGTTGTTACAGGAATCTTGAACAGTTATCAGAAATGATGTATACAGACTATTGATAACTGAATTAAGACAGCACCTTTGGACAGATACAAGATTGTCAAGTAGTCAGCACAAGACCTTGCTTCTCATTGTGTTGAAAAGAGGGCATGGCCCTGATGTGCATAGTAGAATTTAGGGGGCAGGAGTCATGTAAAAGTAAAAAAGAGTATTCATCATGTTAATATAGTCTGTGATCTATAATATAACATGATAATATGTGCATTATTTGGTTTTACTCTATTTCTGACTAAAATAAAACCAAAGCATATTTGGTTTACATGCCAGTTTGTTTTGTTTTATACAACCTAGAGGAGAAAATCTTGTGACAATGTGAATCTTTGTTCACACTGATACTATGTGAACAAAGAGGAAAAATAAAAGTTTTGTCTTTCAAATTAAAAGTAATTTTTTCTTTAAAATCTCATTGATTTTATTATTTTGTGGTGTATGATATTTAATGTATTGTGAAATTTCAAAGAAAATTTAAGAAGACCACTTGGTATATGTATTTATTGAAAGAGAATATTGATTTGTTAGGATATGCTAACATAAATAATTATGCTGTGTGACACGTCAGCGTGAAAATTGTGCAAGAGAGAAATATAAGAGAAGTGTACAAAAGTTGTGAGAGGGTTGGGTACAGTGGCTCATGCCTGTAATCCCAGCACTTTGGGAGGCCAAGGCAGGTGGACCACCTGAGGTCAGGAGTTCGAGACCAGCTTGGCCAACAGGGTGAAATCCCATCTCTATTAAAAATACAAAAATTAGCCAGGGATGATGGCAGGCACCTATAATCTCAGCTACTTGGGAGGCTGAAGCAGGAGAATCACTTAAATATGGGAAGCAGAGGTTGCAGTGAGCCGAGATCATGCCACTGCACTCCAGCCTGGGCAATAGAGTAAGACTCCATCTCAAAAAAAAGAAAAGAAAAGTTGTGAGAGAAGGAATACGACAGATGTAGATGCAAACTATCAATCCAAAAAAGATTTCTTCAGCATCTACAGTGTGTTGGACACCATTTTGATTTTGGCCAAGGCTGTATTCAATTTCAAATAACCAAATCTGTGAATAGCAGTAGAGAGCTTAGGTGATAAAGAATAGAAGATAAAAACTGCTTGGAGCTTTAGGTTTAGGGACTGTAGGCTGTGCTTGATTATTAGTGGAGTTCTTCCTTACCACAGCCCAGCAGCTCTGCTGTCTAATGCAAATCCTGACTTCAGTCATTCTAAATCACTACAGGTATAGGCCTTCTGGGTTGGACTGCTTGCAAGTTATCAAACCCAAGAATATTAACTAGTTAGTTCTAAGGGCTTACTCTATAAATTGAGCAAATCAGTAGTAAGGATTTTTTTATTTCTTACTGCATGACCCCGTGTTGATAACAGGGAATGTAGTGTGAGAGAGACTGGTAGGCTTTAGGTAACTAAATAAGGTAGTCAACTCAGATCTGGCCTGACTGGTACATTTATTATAATTGTTGAATGGATGCTGACACATCATTATCACTCCCAGCCCGCAGGTTACATTAGCATTCACTGCTGGTGTTGTATATTCTAAAGGTTTTGGCAAATGTATAATGATATGTACCCACACAGTATTATACAGAACAGTTTTGCTGCCCTAAAATCTCCTATGCTCCACTTATTCATTCCACCCTGCCCCCAAGCCCTTAGCAACCTCTGATTGACTATTTCCATAGTTTTGCCTCGTCCAGAAAGTTATATAATTGAAATCATACAGAATGTAGCCTTTTAAGAGTGGCTTTTCTTCATTTAGTAGTATGCATTTAAGCTTCCTCGATGTCTTTTTGTAGCTTGGTAGCTCATTTCTTTTTAGTGTCGAATAATATCCTGTTGTCTGGATGTACCACAGTGGACTTATTTATCCATCTACTGATGGGCCACTTGGTGGTTTTCAAGTTTTAGCAATTATGAATAAAGCTGCTATGAACCCATGTGCAGTTTTTTTTTGTGCAGACATAGTTTTGAACTCACTTGGGTAAATAGAAAGGAGCCCAATTTCTGGATCATATAGTTAAGAATATCTTTTAGGTTTGTAAACAGTTATCAAATAGTCTTCCTAAGTGGTTGTACCATTTTACATTACCGCCAGCAGTGAATGAGAGTTTCTGGTGCTGCTTCATTGATGTTTTATGTTTCATTTTATTAGCAACAGTTATTGCAGACTTTAAGACAGGTAATGGTATTAACCATGGGAATGATGGCTGTTTGGCAAAGTAACTTATATGACTTAGAAATATATATAAATAATAATTATATATATTTGTATACATGTATTTATATTAATAGTATTGGAGGTAATAAGCCAACAGGTGGCATGTTGGAGGTTTGACATAATTATCAAAGAAGATGCCATTGCTAACAATAGTAGAGGTTATTATATGAAACATATATACTTGAGCTTTATCAAAGCCTTCATAGGAGAGGATTGTAGACAGAGGCTCATTCATGTTTGGCCAGCTTTTCTTTTGATGATGCCACAATATCATTCCCTGGGATTTTACATAAGGATAAAGTTGTTATGGTATTTTTAAAAAGTTCTCATCTACTACGTCACATCCAAGACAATGTATCAGTCTACTATTTCATTGTATTTTATTTTCTATGACTTAGCTTGTTTTGGTAGCAATATATTTAGGAATAAAGTGACTCACTGATCCTCATTTTTATTCTCTGGTGGTTAGAAAGGAAAGGCTATTTTATAGAGATGTCTAACCTTCAAAATTTGTAACAAACAATGGCCTAAACTGTCTTGTCAACAGAGGGTGGCTTTAGGGGTATAGAATATTGTAATAATCCTTTTAAGTTTTTGGAATTTTGAGCTCCCTTGGACCAAATTAAGAATGGATCTATCCATTTTCTAGTGAACTGGATTATATTAAGGAATATTAAATATCATCTACATATAATGTAGACATTTAACTCATTGAATTGACTGAGCTCTTTAATCCTGAAGAAATAGTTTTTGTTTTATTGTGCTCCTTTCACATCCACTGTGTGAACCTCATTCTACCTGTCTCTGTAGAGTAGCCAACAAGCAGTAGAAAGCTTCTACATCTTAGAGAAAACATAATTAACCCATCAATCATGGTCGAACCACACCTTGTAACAATTTAAAGCAAAAGGAATTTAATTCAGGCAAATGGTGATAGAGCTTGGAGTTATACAGGAGATGGCAAGAAAACCCAGAGATTAAACAAATAGGAAGCTGATACCACCCCTTGTTAGAAGGGCAAAGAGAAGAGATAAGCTAAATAGAGGCTGCCTTGGGTCCAAGGATTCCAGAAATAATATGGAATTGTGGCAGGTTTTGCCATGTGGGTGATGAAATATGGAGAACACACAGCTGCATTCAAAGGTTGCTAGAGGCAGCCTTGAGGGAGAGATAGAATGTCTCATTTCCCATGTACGTTCTCCAGCTTTCCCTGGGGGTTGCCCACTGGTTGAATCCAGGTGGAATCCAGGATTAGTAGGGCCCAGGATAGGCAGCCTGCAGTAACCAACATGCCTATGAAACGGAGTAAAGAAAGGGCATACAGTCCAGAGTTCAGCATGGCTAACCACAACCTGAAAACGCCGCAGATTTTATCCATTTTCTATATATATTGAGGTTGTGCAACATTCATTGGCCTGAGTTCTTTTCTTCCACTCTATATTCATCATTTGAATAAGGGAAACAAATGATTCTGATGCAGATAAAACTGTCCTTATGGGAACATTTACTTTGGAGTTTATATTTTGACATTTTTTAACTTAAAATTCATGAAGTGTATTTCTGTCTCCTTTCTATATTTAGTTAATTGTGGGATTTTGCAAGCTTTTTAGCATTTTGATAATATTTTAAAAGGGAGTTTTAAAATGATAAAAAATGTTGTCTAAATATGTATTCCATAATAATTTGATTATCAAAGTAATATAAGGTGCTTTTCAGTAATTTATTCTATAAATGTAAAAATGTCACTAAATTGGAAGCATAATGTATGTTTTTGTGCCACTTATATGCCAATATCCTTTAAGCGATCACTTGACTTGAGTCTCCTGCTTTATATTGGTTTTCCATAGATGTGAGCACAGACCTAAAGTTTCCTGCCTCCATCTGTTCAGTGAGTATTATCATTTGATACACAGAATATAAGGTTTAAAATTTTTAACTAGTTGGTCTTTCTAGACTTTAAATGTTTGATCTTTAAATTTAGCTTTTATTCCAACAAACTGCTCTTTCGTGATCATAACACATTTTGGTACCATTGCATTTTAGTATAACAAATTGCTCCCCTCTAAATTTTCCCCAATCATTTCATTGGTTAATATAATGTAATATTTCTTATACTGTATCTGGAGAATTATCCTTGCGTATCCATGACTTACTGATTCAGTATAAACAGATATATCACCTTATATTCTGACTGTAACAGTTGGCTTTGAGAACTCAGATAACCTTGGGATCTATTTTATGACTTACAACGAATCTTTCCAATTAAGATATATATTACAGCCTCTCCTAGTCAATATATGGATATGACGATAAGGTCTACCCACAATATCTTGGAAACAAAACAACTGAGATAATATTTAACCCTAATCTAGGTCCTCTTTCACTGATATCAGGATAGGATAGACTATACTCTACAAGCTAAAATTTAAAGTTAAATTTTTAAATTGTAAAAATTTAAACAATAATACAAAAGGAGTGGTTAACATTATTTCCAGAAAAAAACAGACATCCTGAAACCAAATTTGATGTGTCCACAATATTGTAAAATGAGAAGTCAATGATGACTAACAGAACCTCTCCATCCTGGTTGGCTTGTGGTACATATTTAATTTATTAATTTTCTCCAGCAAGATCCAACAATCACTCCTTGCTTTAATCACCTACTGTATTAGTCTTCTTGGCATCAAATTTGCAGCAAAGATGAAAGATATATATGTCATTTCTCAGCTTACATTTTGCAATAACAAAATACTATAGACTGGGGAGCTTAAACCCTAAAAAATTGTCACAATTCTGGAGGCTGAAAGACTAAGATCAAGGTACTGGCAAGATAGGTTTTATCCTGAGGCCTGTTAACTTGACTTGTAGGTGACTGCCATCTCACTGTGTCCTCACTTAATCTCTTTGGGAGTGTGACATGGAGAGAGAGTGAGAACAAGCTTTCTGGAAACTCTTCTTACAAGGGCACTAATCCCATCATAAGGGCCTCACCCTTAGGACCTCATGTAACTTTTTTTTTTTTTTTTTAAGTTCTGAGATATATGTGCAGGCAGCGTAGGTTTATTACATGGGTAAACGTGTGTCATGGTGGTTTGCTGCACCTATCAACTCATCACCTAGGTATTAAGCCCCACATGCATTAGCTTTTTGTCCTGATGTCCTCCCTCCCCTTGCCCAGACTTCATGTAATTTTAATGATATCTCAAAATCTCCATCTCCAAGACCCATGGCGTTGGATATTATTGCCTCAACATGTAAATTTTGGAAGGATACAAACAGCCAGTTCATTATGCCTGCTCAGTCACCTTCCAATTATTATTTAGGTTGAACCCTTATTCACATGAGAAGGAATCACAAATACAGACTTTAAGCTGAGACTGTAATGTATTAAAAGTTCCGATCGGTGAAGGACAAGGCAGGAAAAGTCCACAGCCTCAATATACAGAAGTAGGACAAGACATTACGGAGAATTCAAAATAACAAGGCAAGCAGGCCACCCAGTTGAGTCATCAGTCTGAGTTGGATGGTCTGAGAAGGTAAGTCCAAGCAGGAGAGAGGTTACAGGGGCAGAACTGCCAAGAGTAAAAGTATCCAGAAGAAGGATGATACCAGGAACCAGGAAAAATTCTCCAAAGCCTTATGAACAAAGCCATGGTCATGTTTATGGCAATGCAGAAGATGCTCTGAGAGGGCCCATCTGACTTAGCCATATATTTGACTTGCCACTTTGACTTTACTACATGAAAATAATGTTTTAGTTAAAATGTAATCTACGTGTCCATTCTATATTTTATTTTATATAAACATAAATTGATCTTGCATTTTTTTATGTAGTATCTTTCTTACTTGGATAATGTAAGTTCAGCTTCTTGAATATGAACAACTCTAGGTATACCGTTAGAAGTAGGGTTTTAAATAACAAAGCCAAGGGACAGTGCATTAGTAGAGATCACACTGCAGGAGGTTCTCCTTGTTGCGACTACTCTTCCAGGATGTCCTCTTCCATCAGTTAGGGGTAAAATTACAAAAAAAAAAAAAAAAAGAAAAAAAAGAAAAGAAAACAAAAAAACCTCCAAATCACAATGACTTTAAGCAAAACAGAGATCCTTTTCTTTCTTTCAATCACAGTCTAATTTTGTGTCATTGGGAAAGATGGCTCTGCTTCACTCTGTTACTCAGGGATCTAGGTTCACTTCCTCTAATGGCTATCTTCCCAAATAATGGGTTATTTGCTGGATTTTCTGCATCTGATAAAAGAAGAGGAGGGTTATGCAGAAAGTACATTAATGTCAGGTCTTGACATGGAATACATTATTTCCATTCATATTCCATTGACTAGAACTCAGTTGCATGGTCCCTGCAAGGGTGGTTGGGAAATGCAGTCTAGTGTGTCTAGGAGGCAAAGGCACCAGATAATGGTAAACACATATCTTGTGATTGCCATATCTTTTTATCTCCTTATCTCTCTACAGCCTCTTCTCCCTCAGCAGGAGAGTTGTAGAAAAGAAGATCTACAACAAAAGATACTCCAAAATATGCTTATACGTTTTAGTAAATATAATTTCTAAAAAGTTGATGAACAAAACTCTGGACAGTAGAGTGTTTGTGTGCACAAAGTCAATTTCAAATGGTTTTGAGCTTATCTGTGAATGTGCCATATGTTCCACAAGCAATTAGTCATTGTTCAACGTGAATTGAGAGAATTGTAGCCAATAAATTTAAAATAAGTTCTTGAATATACTTAGCATCAGAAGATTTGTTATTATTTGAAAGCTCTTGTTACAGTTCTTTATGGTTGTTTCTTTGTCACGAGAAACATTAAGTTTTCGCCTAAATCCATGTTTCAATAGACAGTATTTATGCACTTGGTTCAAGAAAGAACTTGCCAGTGGCCTTTGAGAGACAGCCTTGGCACTAGTAACTTTGAGTAATACGTCAGGGAAAAAGCTTTCAAACAAATTCTTTAGGTTAAAAGTAAGCTGTAGCCATAACTAATGTGCAAAGACTTTTACTTTACATCAGAGGGAAGAAATAGCCTCTTATTTAGTTAATTCTAGAACTACACTCTCTAAGACGGTGACAATGATCCACATGTAAGTATTTAAATGAAAATTAATTAAAATAATATAAAATTAAAAATTTAGGTAATTACTCTGGCCACATGTCAAGTGCTCAGCCTAAATAGCTTGTGGCTATCATATTGAAGAAAGAAGACATAGGGCATTTCCATCAACATTGCTACTGGGTAGCAGTGATCTGGAAGTTTGCCGACCCATAGCCATGCGAGAGGGAGAAACAGAGACAAAGAACTCTGATCAGGATGCCTGTCACCTATTCCTTTTTTTATTTGTGCACAAATATGAATGTGTTCAGTACATTTTAAAAAATCAAGCTTAAACAACTGGGTGTTTGCTTTGATGCCTAAAGAAGGGCAGCTAGTTCATTAGGGACTTTTATGTATTGCTTTTGTGCTAGCATACAGACTACTAAAACGATTGAAAAGAAAGCCATTCTGTTGGGTGTGAATGGGCACAATAAATTAAATACAATGCATTTTAACCTATGATACTTAAATAACAAAATATATCTGTACACATTTTAAAATATGAAAGCCAATCCACTAGGCTACTAAAGTTTCTCTCTCTCTCTCTCCTTCTCTCCTTTCCACATACTCTCCCACATCCTTCTATTTTATCTGGTTCCTGGAACATTCTGGTTTTTTTTTGTTTTTTTTTTTTTTACAAGCTAACAAGTTTGATGTGGCTCTGTGTCTTATTCCCTTCCAGGCTTGCAGCTGTTTTGGCAACAGAAGAAAAAATCCCCATAACAAATCAAATAAAAGCCCTTTATGTGAAGAGGAATTGAAAACAGCAGGCCTCAAAGAGGACTGCACATGAGATGCCTTGTTCTGGCTTTCAACACAACTCAAATCAGAAACACATTATCATAATCTGAAACAGCCCACTGCTAACACAAGACAGATGGTGGGTAATAACCCATGCATCATTAATAAATAAATTCCAGCATTAAAGGCTTTACAAAGTATGACAACATTATCTGGGCACAATTACTGCCCCTCTCCCACCCCCAACATCGTTTCAGTGTGTTATGGGATATGCTAGGTTTATTTTTATTTTTTTCCCCTCCAACTCCATGGATCTGAAGGAAGTTTAAATACGACACAAGTTTTAACCAGATGAAACCTATCTCAGTGTACAAGACAGGTCTGAAACTCCATAAGGGAAAAATAAAATAGCTGCCAAAGTTTAATAGCTCACATGTTCTGGTGTTGGATCAGCCCACAGCAATTTATTGCACTGCCCTCCATGCGCTGGCCTCACCCTTTCTGGTACGCCTCTGTGCCTGTATTGCAGTACACACTCCAAGCAAGAATCTTGGCATCACATTTGCCACAAAGCTGAACGGTATATGAGTAATTTCTCAGCTTTCCTTTTGCAAACGATACCATCTGTCTCCTTTTCCCCAGCTCCCCCCACCAAGGGGGGAAGAAAAAACCTCTGATTAAATTGAAAAAAGGAGAAAGAGAGAGCATTTTAACTCCATAAATGTTGGAAACTAAAAAAAAAAAAAAAATATTTTGCTTTGTTTTGTTTGTTCAATGGGATAATGTTATTCCAACAGAATGTGAGGAGTATAGGAATGTAGCAATGTGACACAGAACTGTGCAGCCCCCTTTGGGTGATGTTGTCTGGAATACCCCAGGGTAGCAGCGTTCCTGCAAAGCCTGGGTGCTCACTTCCTATGTGTGCCATCCTAAACCAAAAGTCAGACATGGTCCTGGCCATCAGTTCTGGAAAAATACAGGCCTTAGGAGAGTAAATATTATGTTAGATTCGTCCTATATAAATGACGTATTCCTCCTCAAAAATCGGTAATACAAACATTTTTGCCAAACAGACCAGCATCATGTTTTTAATGAAAGAGATAAACTATTTTGCATTAACTCACTTGACAGGTGAAGAACTAGGAACAGAGAAAATAATACATGCTGAACAGGCTAATCCAAGATTACTAGAAGGCCAAGGGAACGTATCTCCATAGCATCATCCATTGACCCAAGTGGTCAGTCACATGGATGTGATTTATAGTCCGTGAGTACAGAGTTGCTTCTCCTGATCCAGGTCCTGTGGGGGGGGGGGGGGGGAGGGGGAGGGTGGGGGGGAGGGGGGAAGGGTAGAGGGGGAAAGAAAGAAATCCCTCTCTGGAACAGCTGTCCCTTTCCTTTCAGCACACAGAGAATTTTCCTTCCACTTAGACTCATGTGAAGGCTGATCAGCAAGACTTTTCTAATTAGCATCTAAACTCTTTGCCTCTATGTCCTCTTCTTTCTCAAACTTAAGTCAATGTTTTTATGTGTACATATGTATCTACTTTCTCTTAATTTACTGTGTGTTTATCTTATTTCCTCCATTAAACTGTGAGATTCCTGAGGCTAAAAACCATGTCTAATCTATGCCCTAAATTTCCCTTAGCACCCAGTACAGAACACCACACACTCAGGCTCAATGAAATCACAACTCGGAGACAGACGCCAGGGCCCCTGGCAGTGCAGACTTGGATGGAGTCTATGAGTTCCAGGTGAGTCTGTTCCAAGGCGGCTTTTCTTTGAGCTCTCTCCAACTTTCTCTGGGAACAGCTGCTGAGGGATGGTCAGAAGAAGGTGAGTTAAGCTTTAATTGGTTCCTGAGGTATGCAATTTCCTCTATGATCTTAACGTGATGAAGGGAATTTTAAATGGACTCCCATATTGAATTGGTAGACAGAGAATAGAACAAAAAATCATACTGATCAAGGAACTTTCTACAAACAGTACATTCTGTAGAAGTAAGGATTATTTTCAAAATGTTTTGGTGTATTTCCAACTCTGTGATTTCTGGATTCACATTTGATAGTCTCCCTGTTGTATCTTGTGGTCATTCGTGAGCAGGACAATTTACTAAGCTATTAGTTTCTCATCATCATCATCATCCAGGTAAAATAAGTAATCAATACACTTCCTATTTTGCCCACTTTGAAGCACAGCCTATGGTTTTAAGTTGGTTAACTACATTTAACCTCTGTTCTCTGAAGTCTTAAGGCCAAAAATCAAATTCTGTGAAAACAAACATTAAAACTGTGAAAAACGGTATGTAATTGCACATTCATACTGTAGTTTAGATTGTTATTTTTACTTTTATATGTAGCAAAGAGCAAGATATAGCATGAAACATAGGAAGGACAAGTTACTTTTTTTGACAGTCGAGAAAGTCTTTGTCTAGGAAATTAAGAGGTGACGTGTTCATTAATGAATGAATATTTTTGTGTGTCAGGACTTATACCAGGGGTTTAGGTTACAGCAATGAGCAGACCTTAAAGTAAAGGAGCAGAAGAAATAAATCAGAACAGTGGGCTGGCTGAACAAAGAGGGTGTTTTCAAATAGACGACTATGATGAGGAAGCAAAGGGTAGATAGACATTCTTGTGAGACCAGGTAGAGGGCCCAGGAACACAGAACAGTTTTCTACAGACCTGAACTAGTTGAATGGAGGGAATACACCCTTAGCACATTATATGCCTAGAAGGGGACAGAGTTGGAGTTTGCCTCCTCTTTAAGGTATTTCCAACCCAGTATTAGTAGTTATTCCTCTTTCTTCGTTTTTCTGTGTGTCTGCTGTTAGAGCATATGGTTCAGTTTAACAAATACTTGTGAAGTTTCTAGAGCCTCATTTTCCTTCTCTGTAAAATGGGGGGAAATTCTAAATCTCACAGATAATTGAAAGATTAAATCACACATGTAAGGGTCTTAAAATTACACAAACATTTATGGAAAATGATATGTTTTAGCTTTTAATCTTACAAAAAGTGAATCCCTGGGCTAGGCACTCTAGGTACAAAATAATTCATTTTCCTTGCCATCTGGAAGCTTACCATGTGGGGGTAAGATCAATGTAGGAAAATGATTTTTATGTAATAAGGTAAGTGATACTTGCATTCACTCATGCAGAGGTATTTATTGAGCACAGAGTAGGTGCTCACTGTATTAGGCCATGAGTATGCCCTCATAAGAAAAATAAGACAAGATCTCTTCCCTCATTGACTTTACACTTTAGTAGGACATGGGTAAAGAGAGAGATTTTAAAAATGCACAGAAGTAAAGCTAAGTTATAATTGTGTATGACTACCACACACACACACAAGATGCTTCAAGAAGATTGTTCAGTTGTTTCTAAGTGTGCAAGGCAGTCAAGTGAGATAAGGACTTATAAATGTTCCTTGAATGGGTGCTGTTCATAATTACAGTTTCTTTTGAGAGCTAATTCCAAAGAATGTTGATTGAAGCCAGATTGAAGTGGGCCGAAGAAGAAGGGGAGATAAAGAAGTGAATACATTGATTCTACTTATGGTACACTTTTGAGAGCTAAAATAAAGATATGCCCAGGAAACTTAGTGTAAGTTCAGCATCAATTTCCTGGAGGAGCTAACATCTTGCCCTGAATCTTAAAGCATGAGTTATGCATGTAAAGAAAAATGAGAAGGATATTATAAACAGAAGGAAGAGCATCCCTGCCCATCTCCAGAGATATACATTGCTAAAGTCAGAGATGTGTGAAATAGCAATAGACATGTAGTCTGATCTATAAAATTTCTAGATTTGATCATTTTCCAAAGGTCTGGGCTATGCTCTTGGCTTAACATATCTTAAATGTAATTCTAGTTTACTTTGTCTAGGTGATAACAGTGTTCTGGCTGGTTATCTCAGTCATCTTTTGCCATAATAATGATGCCTAAATAATAACCACATACCCATGACATAGAACTATAAACATTTATTTCTGTTCTCAAGTCTATGGATCATCTACATCATCCAGGACTTGGCTTGGCTGATTTCAGCTGGCTTGCTCGTATATAACTGGTCTACTCTGGGTCGGCTATGGACTGGCTGGCATAATATATGGGCTTTACTTGGAATGACTCAGCTCTTTTTATAGTTCCTCATACTCCACCAGACTAGCATGGGTTTGTTTTTGTGAGGGTGGCAGAGTTGTAATAGAATGAATGGGGACGTAAAAGGCCTATTGAGGGCAAGCTGAAACTAGCATGCTGTGACTTCTACTTCTTCCTACTGGCCAATGTATGACACATGGCTCGCCCAAATGATTAAATTCTCTACTCCTCCTGTATCTAGAAGGAGTATCTAGTATTCCTATGCTGTATCTAGTATCTAGTACTCCTCCTAGATATAGAAGGAGTATTTAACCATTTCTGCAATCAGTTTATCTCATGGGTAATTAATGCTTTTGGAGCATAGTGATCCCTTTGCAGATCTCTCTTCAAAAGAAAGCTGAAACCACAAATATTTCATACTGAGATATCTTATTTGTCAGAATATATTTGTCAGGGTGCATTTGGCATCTTGCTGGTTAGTTTTTGGAGATTAGCCATTCTACCACCACATCTTGCCAATCTTTAAAGTATAGATACAGAGTGGCATATGTTAAACAATGAATGTTCTTGCCCCCCCTTGCCAACTAGTTACCCATACGCTCACCTATTTATCCAGTCTTCCCACCCACCCTGGAATGGTGGGTTGCTATTGTTACGGTTCCTATTGAGTTTGGCCACCAATCATGTGGGAATGGTAAAGTGTCTGAAAGAATCTAAATCTAGGTCCCATCCATCCGGTCTCATGAGATTTCCATTTTCTAAGTCAAAAGAATAAACAGATCTACTGGGTCAAGCTCATGTGTTCTTTCTTTTTCCCAAATCTACGTTACTGATATTATTCATAACTTGTGCCACAACTTTCTCTAAAACCTGACCCCTCTTTCAGGATTTAGATTTGAGGAATAGAAAGTATGTTGGTAGGAAAGGAAGAGAATGAAACCACAATTTGGTCTCAAACTCAAAGTCTTTGCTATAAACTTATACCAAGCAGGCCTATGTAAGTGGTTTTGAGTTCTAATATGGAAATTAAGAAAGTGGTGCTTTAATTTTTATTATGTTACTGCTTTTGCCCGTGATTCTCTAAAGGGCCTTGTAAAGGCACCAGAACCTTACCATAATTTCTAAGTCTTCATAACACAATCTTTTTGAGCTTGACTTTCTCAGAAGTGATGTAAATAGGGTTGTCAACTGAAGGCAGCAGGAGATGTTGGGGAGAGAAACAAAACGGAAGATAGTGCTCGTATTAGAAAACTTTCCCATCCATGTGATGACTTGATTTCAGTGTGCTAGCCAAAAGTTTTCATCATTTCATTTTGCACGGTTTCATGCTTTCTTACATTTCCTTTGAAGATTCCTGAGTTCAAAAACATGAGAACAAAAATGAAGAAAAATCTGTTTCTGTGAACTTCCCCTATTCTAGCCAAAAACTTTTGGGCTTGCATAGCCCCTATTTGATGATGGCTCCAGGGACTGACAGATGGCACTGCTTTCCATCGCCTGACATCTCTGTGATGTGGCTTGGGAAGTCAGAATGTTCTAGGCAAAACTCTACAAATTCCCAGTATCAGTAGCTTCAGAATAAAGGCAACATGGGCCTCTTGTAGTCATTGGATGAGTTATTTCTCAAACTAAACTTTATGTTTAGTTTGAGAAATAGGATGATGTTAAACTATTTTGAACATAAAATTTTAAAAATAAATCTATTTTAAAAATAGGTTAACATCGTCCTATTTGTAGCAGCAGGAGGAAATTGTTGATATCATCTGTTGGTTTGCCTCCACATTTTTAAGCTAACTTGCTCTCATGTAAAAATGGGAAGACAGAGAATCATCCCCAAAGCTAGCTAACTGTGTATGAATATATTGATCCTAGATACTTTGGGGTCAAAGTAAATGAAGTTTAAGTAAGAGGCAGGGTGGTGGAGGAGGAAAAGACATATTTTAGCAAACCACATTGTGGAATTTGGTGTAAAAGATGTATTGTTTTATTTAGTTAAACACAGTCCAGACAAGTGAGACTGAGTAAAGGAAAAAATATTCTGGACAAAAAAATAGAATTCAACACTCATCTTTTAGAGAAATGAGCTTTTGTCTTCCTTTAGGAATGAATGGATGGTTAGTGAGGTTCAAGGCAACCCAACAATTGTACCTGATTCGTATTCTAAGTCATCTTTCCTTGATGAATTTAGCAGGAACTGGATAAAAGTTGATTATAATTTCAATTCCCACTGCTATTTTGGAAACTAATCAGAGGGAAGAAGGCCAAAATATTCTTTCAAGACTTGTAAAGAAAAAAACCGGAGAGACTTGGCTAAACTGAGTCCTCCAGGCAGATGTTTCTATTGGCAAGCAGTGAGGCAAAGGAAAAAATGTTTATTGAAGAAAATATTCATAGGTGGAAGCTTTGAGCTCTGAAGAACTCACTACAATCTAATCACACCAGATGTAGGGTTTCTGGAAAAAATAACTGCCTTTATTCTTCTTTAATCAATTTCATTTCATTACTTTGTTTATATATTTAATAAATATTCTCTCCATATTTTCAGTCACATCACACAGAGATTTACATTTGGGAGTTTTTTTCTCTCTATAGCAATATTCCTGTGTTCTAGCTCCAGCACTCTGAAATATGATCTGTTGCTCAGTTTGTACTGGAACTTGGTATTTACTGTGATTGGATAGGTACCTGGCTTATCATCACTCACCTTATCACCGAATAAATTAATCTTAAGAGAGGGGCACAATATGACTTATTTTAAGTTCACAGAGTCAAAGTTCAAACTGAAGGAAGCCCTGGATGTTACATTGCTGTAGTAAAGCTCAGACAAGATCCTTTGTCACCGACACTGTACAACAGTTGTCTTTTTGATTTAAAACACAACCACCAATGCATTTTCACAAATACAAGGTAAACTTAGCTGGTCTTCAGATTTCAGGACCCAAGCCCTTTTATCATCTGTGTTAAACAAATACTTTGTCAGCATTACAGACAATTATTATCTTTTTCTTAACTAACTTGTATAGACAGGTTTTTTTAAGTTATTTTCTTAGTTTGATTTCTGCCATTCAAAAGCACTTGATATAAACTGACAACGAAGTCTCTGATGCTCTATATAATAAGATATCTGCAAGAAAACTTAAAATTGCAATTTTAAAGCATAAATGTTGTCAAGAGTTTCGGAGTACTTTTTGAAGCTTTATTTGTAGCCATTTATTATTGCTATTTTACTTGCTGACTTGAGATGAATCACAATTTAGTTTTGTGATCTAAATTGAGAACTGGGAAATGACAGGTAAAGTAACAAATATTTCAAAGTTTTCATTTTCTTTTTAGAAGGTCCCTGAAGTAATAGCCCTTAGTGACTCTCATGTTCTGGCTCGGTAGTTCTCAAATTGGGAGTTACCAATCAGCTCCAACTTCATGGGTGTTAAATCTGTGCAGTCTCACAGGGCTTCACATATATAACAGCCTCACACTTGTTTTAATGTTTCTCTATAGCCTTATTAAAATTCTAAATTTTTATCAAGGGCTCCACATTTTTCTTTCTGCACTAAGGCCTGCATGCTATGCACTCAGTCCTGTTGCCAGTCTCCCACCTTCTTAACCACTGAGATAATTAGTTACAGGACTATTACAAATCCAGGGAAAGAGAGAGAAAGCAAGAGTGAGAGACTCAGTTTATAGGCCAGCACCATCCAATCAAAATGAGACACATAAGTAATTTAAAATTTTCTACCAGCCACACTAAAAAGTAAAAAGGAAAAGATGAGATTATTTTAATAATATATTTTTATCAAAATTTATCTGAATATACTTTTAATATATTTATATAAATATTTGAGAAGTATTACATTTTTTCTTAGTTTTTGAGGTTCACTGTATTTTACACTTATAGCATATCTTATTTAATTAAAAATTCAGTTCTTCAATCACAATAGCAACACTTCAAGTACTCAATAACCATACTTGTTAGTTAGTGGCCACCATATTAGACAGGACAATCACAAAGTAATTGTGACAGAAACTTGGTTCCCTGCTAATAGAAATACAGAAGTATGGTGAAAAGTTATTGGCTTTGAAAAGTATTCTACAGTTCTTTGCCTTCTGTGCTTCTTTCTCCCTGGCTCATTTTTTTTTTTTTTTTTTTTTAATGGGACTAAAAAAGGAAGAAGATATTCAGTATAATAATCTTAACAATTCAAGTGTGGTTTAGTATCCTGTGGAGGCCAGCAACCACAGTAAATTGGAACATCCTGGGTATTCCTAGTGCTCAGAGCAAGAATGGTCCATATTTGGCACCAAAGCTGGAATCCCACGGTGAGGAGAGATGGAAAACAAGAATACTGCTCTTGTACGAATAAGTGGACTGGAGCAACAATCCGTGAAATGGTGTCCTGGAAACTCCATCCCAGGCGCCCTCACTGTAATTGTTTTTAAAATGGTGGTGAAGCAAAGAGCATTTTGCAAATCTTTTCCTAACCCCTCACCAGAAAATGTGAAGGCAGCAGTCACCCCCTGCACACAAACAGATCACTGGTGACTGACTGCAGCATCAACCTGCACCTGAGCTTCCCAGAGAAATGGGCTCTTTGTTTCAGGAAAATGGCAGAATTAGAAAAATGGCCTTCATTACAATCTCTCTATATAAATTTTTGATTTATAGGTTTGTGATAAATTAATAGCTTAGAATTCTTACTAGGGTTGCCATGTATCCCATGTCAAACCAAACAGCCCAGGACCAAGACTTTGATCAAGTATTGAATTTGCTCTTATCAATGGTTGTCGGGGGTTGCCTGGGGTCCCAAGAATCTCTGGCATTTAAAGATGCCTGCTGCCTTTGCTGGAATATTTGGAAATGCTATTAAGAAATGGTGCCCTGAAGGCAAGTAGATTACCCAGATTTCCTCTTTCAAAGAGATACTGTGAGACTTGGAAGACAGTATTTATTTTTCACTTCAATTTAATATGAATAACTGAGTCCTGGTATATGCATAATAGAGTCCTCAGCTAGAAAAAAACCTTAGTTACTATTCAGGTTGTGGCAGTCTCCAACTGTATAGGAATGCTCTTTGCAAACTTCTGTAACTAACAGGTCCAGTGATGAAAAGCTAATACTCTTTGCAATGCAGACGGTTTCATTGTGTGTACAATTCTGAATTCAAGCTCCTTTTACTCTCCATTCTTCTAATATAGAGCTCAAATCTGTTGTGTCCAAATTCCCATCCATCTTTTTTTGTTTGTTTTTTGAGACGGAGTCTCGCTCTGTCGCCCAGGCTGGAGTGCTGTGGCCGGATCTCAGCTCACTGCAAGCTCCGTCTCCCAGGTTCACGCCATTCTCCTGCCTCAGCCTCCCAACTGGCTGGGACTACAGGCGCCCACCACCTCACCCGGCTAGTTTTTTTTGTGTGTGTGTATTTTTTAGTAGAGACGGGGTTTCACCGTGTTCGCCAGGATGATCTCGATCTCCTGACCTCGTGATCCGCCCGTCCTCAACATTTTAGAGACTTAAAGAACATAAACATCATCTTCCACATGACAACCCTTAAAATACTTGAACTCAAATCATTCCTGAGTAGTCCTTTTTTGTCCAAGCTAAATGTCCACATTTTTCTCAGCTATTGCTGTTTTAAATGTGATTTTCATATCACTCACTGGTCATTTGAGTTTACATAATCTTCAGAATTTTAGAGTATCTTTTAAAATATAGAATAACTAAACATAATACCACAGATTATGCTATGACTGAAAATGCTGGGAAGGTATTTTATTGGATTCATCTATTTTTATAATAATGCAGCCTCAGATTTCATATAATCACAGCAATGATGGATCTTCCCTCTTCAGATCTTTATTTATCATCTGATTTTTGGGTTTTTTTAAGGTACATTTTCCCTTTTTCACTACAAAATAATTTTTAACATACAGAAAAATATACAGTAGTATTTTTTTTCTTGAGATGGAGTCTCGCTCTGTCGCCCAGGCTGGAGTGCAGTGGCGCAGTCTGGCTCACTGCAAGCTCCGCCTCCCGGGTTCACGCCATTCTCCCGCCTCAACCTCCTGAGTAGCTGGAACTACAGACACCCACCACCACGCCCGGCTAATCTTTTGTATTTTTAGTAGAGACGGCATTTCACCATGTTAGCCAGGATGGTCTCAATATCCTGACCTCGTGATCCGCCCACCTCAGCCTCCCAATAGAGTAATTTTTTTAAGCTACTCAATGACTCAGCTTTTTAAACTGTTGATATTTTGCCATATTTGATTTTTTGTTTATAAAAATAAATACAACGGCACATAAATGTGCCTTTCTTTTATCATTCCTGGTACACTTTGTGCATGTCTTCCTCAAAGGTAATCACAAGTCTGAAGCTGAGTGCATCTTTCCCATGCATGTTTTTCCATGTTTACCTATTTGTATCCTTATCTGTCATTCTTATGCATATCTAAACCATCTGAAAGTATATCTATAGTAACATGAATACCAGTCTGGGATGGAGTTTCTCTCTTGCTGAACTGAAAGGAAGAAGGAAACACAGATCTTGGTTGAAATATCACAGACTCTCAAAAGCTCTTACTGAATTTTAGTAGATTTCCTTGAATAAATGTTTCTTGGTTTTCTGTATGTCTGATATGGTTTGAATCTGTGTCACCACCAAATCTCCTATCAAATTGTAATCCGCAGTGTAGACGTGGTGCCTGGTGGGAGGTGATTGGATCATGGTGGTGCAGTTCTCATGAGTGGTTTAGCACCATCCCCTCAGTGCTGTTCTTGTGATAGTGGGAGAGTAAGTTATCACGAGATCTGGTTGTTTTAAAGGTGTCTAGTGCCTCCCCCTCTCATTCACCAGCTCCGTACTTGTAAGATGTGCCTGCTCCCCTTTGCCTTCCATTGTGATTGGAGGTTTCCTGAGGCCTCCCCAGAAACAGAAGCTGCTATGCTTCCTGTACAACTGGCAGTACTGTGAGCCAATTAAACTTTTTTTCTTTATAAATTATCCAGTCTCAGGTATTTCTTTATGACAATATGAGAATGACCTAATACAGTGGCTTCACGGCCATTTTGGGGGGCTTTAAATAGTTAGGTTTCTTTGTTCACCAGTTTCACTGAGGAAAAATTTCACAAAACTCCGCCTGAGGTCATACTGGTAGGGGGACTTCTAATAGAAGTTCTTGTATGCTAACAGAATCACATTAAAATTTTTCCTTTATATATTTTGTGCCTTGTTTAAAACATATTTTCTCTATACCAAAGTCATAAATATATATTTTCTGCTACTGTTTTAAATGTTTTTATTTTCATATTTGGTCTTTAACCATCTGTGATTGGTGAGAATTAGGTATCTATTTACATATTTGTATGTTTCTACATGTGAGCAGTCAATTCTTCTAGCACCATTTCTTGAATAATCCATTTTTCCCCAGTAATTTATAATTCCATCTATAAAACTCTGTATGTTTCTGGGCTCTATTTTAATTCATTGGTCTATTTTACTAATAAACTGTATATTATTATAACATTAACATCAGTCTTAATATCTAGGAGGGAAGAACCCAGCCTGAATTATTCACCTTGAAAATATTCATCTTACAAATTACTTGACCTTCCCCTTGTTCTTATATATAAATTTTTGGATCAGTTTGTTAAATTTCATAAAAACCAAAAGCAAAACCCTTCAGGGCTCTTGTTTGTAACTGCACTGAATTTATTGATTTTAATGGGGAGAATTAAAATATTTAAAATATTGGCTCCTAACTTTTAAATGCCAGACAACATGTTTTCTCCTGAGCATCCATTTTATTTTTCACCCTGACCATGAGACCCAATAAATAAGGTCAAGTCACAATATACCCTAGCAGTCAAAAGCAGAGTTATCATATTGGGAATGGTAAGAGGTGGGACTGTGGTGACACAACAAAGATAAGGTAGAAAAGAGTTGATAACCACAGTGTCTCTTGTTACTGTCTCACCCAATCACGACAATAAATGGACAGTAACAGCCATAGCAGTGTGAGAAGAACATGGTAACCAGAGACTCAGAACCCTCACAGATGAAAGTGTGTTAACCTGACTAGATAAACCAGTAATACCAGTTCAGTTGCTAACTGAGGATGTGGGCAATTTCAAATGGGTACTAGAGGAGGAAGAGGATGAGCACCTATGACAATCTGAGACCGACTGTTGTAGTAGGGACTGCCATTTGTTTTACTACCTTTTTTCTAATTTCTAGAAAAAGAGATTAACAAGAATCATGGAGAAGCTTTTTTCAGTTGGAGTGAACTTATTATACGGAACAGATAGATCCGAGCAGTGCTGGGGTGAACTGTAGTGGATGCTGTGTTGTGTAACACAGATGTCCTTTGTGACTAAGGCACTCATTTCCCCAGGTTCAAAGACTGTTGGTTGCTGATTGCTCCCAGCTGAGTCAGTCTCCGAGAAATTTTTTCAGCCAAGGAAATCATCCTATCACAAAGTCAAACTCCATTCCCTGATGAAAGCTGTCATATAATAATTAGTTGGGGACAGGGAGAGTTAGAAAAAGTCCCACACCCTTGCCACAATTGAGAAATCTCTGAATAGCCATCCCAACCACTGTTGCCACTGAGTTATGAGACCTCTGTTAGAACTGCATGATTACAGTTCCGTTTCTCCTGTGTTTAATCCTGCTTTCTTCACTCCTCATGGGTGTTGTTCATCAGAGAACTCCCCAAAAAACTAGCTGCATGAAAACTCAGAGCCTCAGACTTTTGTTCCTTTGGGATGTCTGACCTCCAAAAATTACTAAAATTTCCGTTAATTATACCTGCACATACTTTCAGTAACCAAGGGGTATAATTCAACTTGACTGTGGGTATTTGAAATCATAAGTCATATATTATCTTGCCATCTCACTGGAGATATTAAGATTGAATTCCATACTACGCATATATTTTAGAAATATTTTCCCATTCAAATTCTGTTTCTATGAGTAAAAAATTTTCTCTCTTTTCCCCTGACATTCTGGAATTTATCAGTGATACCCATTTAATTTTTTTCAATTAATTTTACTGAGTAGTCAGGTGCTTTAAAAATGAAAACATTTATTTTTCCACTTGAAAAAAATGTACTTACGTCTTTGATAAATTCCTCTTCCCTGTTTCCTTTGTTCTCATTTACTAGGACTCCAGTTAAGTGAATGTTAGACTTTCTAGATGAATAACTACTTAACTCTTCTAAATTTTATCTCTTTTTCATTTTGTCTACTTATTGCGAGACTTCCTCAACTTTTAACTTCCAAATTTTTGAATTCTCAGATTTTTAATTTCTATGGTTTTCTTAATTAACTCAATGATTCTTCTGTTGATGGTGCTTTGATTTTTTTTCTTAAAATTCATTGTAATTTATATTGTTAAAATGTCCTCCTGTTCTTGCATTGTAAATGCTTTCTTTCAGTTATTTATTTATTTTGCTATACTTTAAGTTCTGGTATACAAGTACAGAACGTGCAGGTTTGTTACATAGGTATACACATGCCATGGTGGTTTGCTGCACCCATCAACCCATCATTTACATTAGGTATTTCTCCTAATGCTATCCCTCCCCCAGGGCCCCACCCCCTGACAGGCCCTGGTGTGTGATGTTCCCCACCCTGTGTCCAGGTGTTCTCATTGTTCAACTCCCACTTATGAGTGAGAACATGTGGTGTTTGGTTTTCTGTTCTTGTGTTAGTTTCCTGAGGATGATGGTTTCCAGCTTCATCCATGTCCCTGCAAAAGACATGAACTCATCCTTTTTTATGGCTGCATAGTATTCCATGGTGTACATCTGCCACATTTTATTTTTTCAGTCTATCATTGGTGGGCATTTGGGTTGGTTCCAACTCTTTGCTATTGTGAACAGTGCTGCAATAAACATAGGTGTGCATATGTCTTTATAGTAGAATGATTTATAATCCTTTTGGTATATACCCAGTAATGGGATTTCTGGGTTAAATGGCATTTCTGGTTCTAGATCCTTGAAGAATCACCATACTGTTTTCCAAAATGGTTGAACTAATTTACAGTCCCACCAACAGTGTAAAAGTGTCCTTTTTCTCCACATCCTCTCCAGCATCTGTTGTTTCCTGACTTTTTAATGATTGCCATTCTACCTGGCATGAGATAGTATCTCATTGTGGTTTTGATTTGAATTTCTCTAATGGCCAGTGATGCTGAGCTTTTTTTCATATCTTTGTTGACCACATAAATGTCTTATTTTTAGAAGTGTCTGTTCATATCCTTTGCCCACTTTTTGATGGGGTTGCTTTTGCCTTGTAAATTTCTTTAAATTCTTTGTAGATTCTGGTCTCCTTGAGTTTCCTCAATTATAGTTGATAATAGAAGCAAAAATCATAATGTTGTTTAATCTGATTATAAATGGACATACAGAAAATATTTGATACAATTAGATTATAAATGGGAGAGGGTAACAGAACATAAAGGGTGATAAGGTTTCTGTATTTCACTTGAAATAGTAAAATGTCATATTACTAGATTGTAATTACTTGCAGATATATAATGTCATACCTACAGGCAGGAAAAAGAAAATAGAAACAAGAGAGAAAAAACAGGAAAAAATGGCATACTTAAGTACTAATATATCAATAATTAAATTAAATATAAATGGTCTAAATTTATGAACTGAGAAACAGGGATTGGCAAAGTAGATTAAAATGCATGACCTACAGTGGCAGAAAATAAAAGTGTTTTTTAAAAAGAAACTACTGTGCAAAAACGTGTACAG
Source organism: Trachypithecus francoisi (assembly GCF_009764315.1). Lineage (NCBI taxonomy): Eukaryota > Metazoa > Chordata > Mammalia > Primates > Cercopithecidae > Trachypithecus > Trachypithecus francoisi. The sequence continues at coordinate 16,886,984 of NW_022681461.1, forward strand.
AGATGTTTATGGCAACTTTACTTATAATTGCTCATGGAGGCAACCAAGATGACCTCCAGCAGGTGAATGGATAAAGAAACTGCCAAATTCAGGCCGGGTGCGGTGGCTCAAGCCTGTAATCCCAGCACTTTGGGAGGCCGAGGCGGGTGGATCACGAGGTCAGGAGATCCAGACCATCCTGGCCAACATGGTGAAACTCCGTCTCTAATTTAAAAAATACAGAAAATTAGCCAGGTGTGGTGGCGGGTGCCTGTAGTCCCAGCTACTCTGGAGGCTGAGGAAGGAGAATGGCGTGAACCCGGGAGACGGATCTTGCAGTGAGCTGAGATCACGCCTCTGCATTCCAGCCCGGGTGACAGAGCGAGACTGTCTCCAAAAAAAAAAAAAAAAAAAGAAAAGAAAAGAAAAAAGAAAAAAAAAAGAAACTGCTAAATTCAGAAAATGGAATATTATTCAGTGCTAAAAAGAAAGAACAATCAAACCATAAAGAAACACAGAGGAAACGTCTGCATATTAATGGAAGAAGCCAATTTGAAAAGGCTATATACTGCATGATTCAATTATATGACATTCTGAAAAAAAGCAAAACTGGGAGATAATGAAAATATCAGTCATAGTCCAGGGTCAGAGGAGAGAGAGGGATGAATAGGCAGAACACAGATTGTTAGGCAGTGAAAACACTCTTTATGATAGTGTAACAGTGGGTATATGACATTATATGTTTGGCCAATATGAAATGGAATGTGCAGAAGGAGTGAACCCTAATGTAAACTGTATAGACTCTGGGTGATAATGATGTGTCAATATAGGCTCATCAATGATAACCAATGTACTACTCTGGTGGTGGGTATTGATAGTGTAAGAGGCTGTTCAAGTATAGAGTCAGGAGGTATATGAGACTTCTTCATACCTTCTACTCATTTTTGCTATGAACCTAAAACTGCCCGAAAAAATAAAGTCTATTTTAAACAAGCCACTAAAAATTAAAGGACATTTTTAAAGAATGAATAAGTAAATAAACAAACTGCAGATAATGACAGGGAACTATCAAAGGGATATGAGTACCATATCAAATGGCCAAAAACTGGGACATTTTGAACAACAAAGATATAAAGCAGTATTGATTCATACCCCAAAGTATACAATAAATAATCATGAGTCCATACTGATATAAATAAATGATTTAATAAGTAAATTAACGTAGGAGAAGAGACAAATCTCCCATCCAAAAAATTCTAAATAATTAAAGTAGATACTTTCTTCTTCAGCAAGTAGAGTATAACTTTCCACTTTTTATTTGTGGATTGCAAGTAATGAGTTTCTTCCCAAGGGTACAGTATAAAAATGGGAGAAATACTAAATTTGCAATGGTGAAACCTCACAAACACTGTTTCAGTCAGGTAATCAAGGTTAATATCAACAATGATAAATCATGTCAATAGCATGTAGCCTTAGTGTGATCTGGTGAAAATGACACATTACATCTATAGTGGTCCTCCCAAAAACATATTACTCAACCTAATCATGAAGAAAACAGACAAATTCCATTGAGGAACAATGTACAAAATACACGACCATCATTCCTTAAAATTGTCAATTTCATCAAAAACAAGGAAAGTCTGAGAAACTCTCACAAGAGGAACCTAAGGAGACATAACTATCAAATTCAGTGTGGTTTCCTGGATGCGGTCTTAGAAGAAAAAGAAGACCTCAGTGAAAAATAAAGGAAATCTAAATGACATATGGACTTTGGTTAATAATATTGTATCAATCATGATTCATTAATTGTGACAAATGTGCAATACTAATATAAGATTTTAATAGCAGGGAAAACTGAGATCAACTTCCTTGATTGTCTTCACGATAAATCCGTAAATTTAAAATGACTCTACAATACAAACATTTATTAAATTCCTGTTTTAAATGACCTAATTTTAGGCTATCTACAAAAAAACTTCAAATATAAAGATAAAGGCAGATTAAAAATAAAAGGATGAAAAAGATCATGCAAACACTAATCAAAAGAAACAAAAATGGCTATGTTACATATTAGATAAAGCACATTACAGAGCAAATACAGAATATTTTGTATTTGCAGAACAAATCCAGAAACACAGAGAGATATATTACATAATTATAAAAGGATAAATGCAACAAGAAGACATGACAATCCTAAACATGCATGCACCAAACAACAGAAATACAAAATATGTTAAACAAAAATTGATAGCACTGAAAGGAGAAATTAAGAACCCAGAATTATACCTGGGAAAGTGAATACCATGTTGTCAATAACTGCTAGATCTGGCAGGTAGAAAATCAGAAAGAACAGAGAATAATGCAATATTCTCAACAATAGAATCTAATGGACATGTATAGACTACTCTATTCAACAACAGCAGAATATACATTCCTTTAAGTGCCTGCAGAACATGTAACAAGATGGATCATATCTTGGACCACAAAATAAACGTCAACAAAGTTAAACAAATAGAAATCACACAGAGTGTGTTTTCTGACTACAATGGAATTAAAAGAGAAATTAATAACAGATAAGTAGACTATTTCTAACACTTGGAAATTAAGCAGCATGCTTCCAAGTAATCCATGTATAAAGGAGAAGGTATCAAGGGAAATAAAAAACATATTTAACTGAATTTTAAAAAACTAACATATCAAAATTTCTGAAACAGTTTTTCCTTTGGTTGGTAGTATGGAGGCCACACCTTACCTGGAGTTACTGTAAAAGATGTGAACTGGCAGGAGTTTTTCAGACCTCTGGCAGCCTTCCCCAAAAAGTCCAGAAGTTGAAAGTCCCAAGACATGTTCAAGCTGGCCAAGTGTGAAGACCTTGCTCCCTCTAATGACAGCTGATTCTACACATGAACTGCTTCCATAGCACAGTATCTGTACCTCCCAGGTGGAGCTGGGGTCGGTTCCATTACCAGACTCTATGGGGGATCTTGAGAAATGGCCTCAGGCCCAGACACTTCAACCAAGGATCCAAGAGTATGGCCAGCTGGGTCCTCCGAGTCCTGGAAGGACTGAAAATTGTGGAAGAGGACCAAGACAAGGGTTACAAACCTAATACCTTTGGTGCAAAGAGATCTGGACAGAAATGCAGGATAGGTGGTGACTGCCAACAAGAAGCATTAGAACAAAAGATGCTAGGTTAATAATTGCCTCATTAAAAAGAAAATCTGAAACACATCTGAAGCAGTGCTGAGAGGAAAATCTATAACATTAATTATATTAGAAAACAGAAACATTTTTCAAATTAACAATATAAGCTTAAGTTCTTCTTTCAAAACTTGTAAAAGGGACAGCAAAATAAATACAAAATAAACAAAAGGAACAAACAGTAATGGTAAGAGCAGAATGCAGTGAAATTGACACACCAAAACAACAGAGAAATTTGATGAAAACTACTTTGGCTCTTTGACAAAATAAACAGAATTATCAATCTTTTAGCAAGACTGACAAAGAAAAAGTAGAGAAGATACAAATTACCAATATCAGGAATGAAACAAGATATCATTACAAACCCTGCAAATGTCTAACACTTAAGGGAGTGCTGCTAATAAATCTGTACACCCAAATTTGACAACTTAGATGAAAGGGACTGATATCTTGAAAACTACAAACTTACACAACTAACCCGATATGAAACTAATAATTTTGAATAGCTCTATTCAGCAATTATGAATTAGGAAGTTCATAATTTTAAAACTCCCAAAACTTAAATCTCCAAGACATGGTTTCACTGGAGAAGTCTACCAAATGTTTAAATAATAATTATCACTTATTCTAAACAGTTTATTTTATAAAATAGAAGAGGAAGTTTCACAAACACAGTACAAGAAAATAAAACTATAGATGAATATTCCTCATAAGTATAGCTGCAAAATCCTTAACAGAATATTAGCAAATATAATTCAGCAATATAAAAAAGAAATTGTACATGATGGGACCAAATGGAGTTTATTCCAGGGTTGCAAGGATGTTTCAATATCCAGAATCAGTCAACGTAATCTACCATACTAACAGTTTAAGAAAAAAAAAAAAAAGTGGTGCAGAAAAGCATTTGACAAAATGGTATACACATTAAAGATAAAAATGCTCTTAAAAATAGGAGTAAAGGGAAATTAACCTGATAAAGAACATCTACCAAAAAAAAAAAAAAAAAAAAAAAAAAAACAAAGAAAACCTTACAGCTAACATTCTACTGAATGATGAGACTATAGAAAAAACCCCTCTTTTCTATTGCTATTGTTGGAAACCAGGCAAAAATATCAACACTGACCGCTCTTACACAATATATTCCTAGCATCAACAATGCTATCTATCCAATGCAGTTAAGACAATGCAGTTAATACAAGGCTTATTAATTATATAGGAAGAAATAAAAGTGCCCCTGTGTATAGACGGCATGGTTGTCTGCATAGATAATCCCAATAAACTTGCAAAAAAATTTTAGAACTATTAAGTGAGTTCAGAAATGCCACAGAATACAAAGTAAACATATAAAAATCAATTTTATTTCTGTATACTGGAAAATGAATTTAAAAACACTATAAGTAAAAATGCAAAACCATTTGCAATTGAGGAAATAAACGCAAAAGATATTTTAAATCTAAAAAGTATATAGGACTTTAATGCTGAAAATTATGAAGTACTGGTAAAAGAAATCAAAGAAGATGTAAATAAATAGAGATACATACTATCTTCATGGATTAGAACATAGATGTCAAATCTTTCCAAATCAATACACAAGATTAATGTTATCCTTATGAAATTTCAACAAGCTTTTGCATATATAAGGTTATTCTAGAATGTATACACAAAGGCAAAGTAATTAGAATATCAAAAACAATTTTGAAAAGGAAGAAAAATGTGGGATGAATTAGCCTACTCTCTTTTAAAACTTATTATAAAGCTACAGTAATTAAGACTATGTAGTATTGGTGAAGGCATGAGCATGTAGATCAGCAGAACAAAATAGAGAACCCATAAATAGATTCACACATATATGTCCAGATGATTTTTTGATACATGTCTAAAAGCAATATAGAGAAAAAACAATAGCCTTTCTGCAAATGACGCTGGAGCAATTAGACATTCATAAAGCCAAAAAATTAAACAGAAAATAAACTTAAACCACACTTTATTTAAAAGTTAACTCAAAATGGATTATGGATTACATGCAAAAGATAAAACTCTAAAACTTTTAGAAAAAAATGGGATAAATCTTTTGGATCACAGTTCTTAGAGTTGACATGAAAAGCATGATTGATAAAAAGAAAAAACTAATAAATTTGACTTTGTGTTAGTCCATTTTCATGCTGCTGATAAAGACATTTCTGAGACTGGGCAATTTATAAAGGAAAGATACTTAATTGTACTTACAGTTCCACGTGGCTGCAGAAGCCTCACAATCATGGTGGAAGACAAGGAGGAGCAAGTCTCACCTTACGTGGATGGCGACAGGCAAAGAGAGGAGCCCTGGTGGATGGAAGTTCCCATTTTAATAATCATTAGACCTCATAAGATTCATTGACTATCATGAGAACAGTACGGGAAAGACTTGCCCCCTTGATTCAATTACCTCCCACCGGGTCCCTCTCATAACACGTGGGAATTCAAGATGAGATTTGGGTGAGGACACACCAAACTCATATCAGACTTTAAAATTTATAAATTTGCTATGTGAAAAAAAGATAAACACTGACTGGGGAAAATATTTGCATATGGTGTATCTGAAAAATGTCTTAGATCAAAATATATAAAGAAGACTCAAAACTCCACAGTAAAAACAAACAAACAAACAAAAAACCCAAATAATCCTTTTAGAATACAGGCAAAAGAACAGATATTTCACTGTAGAAGGTATAGTGACTAAGTACATAAGCACATGAAAAGATATGTTCAACTTCATTAGTTATCAGATAATTGTAAATTGAAGCCACAATGAGATATAACTACACACCTATTAGAATGGCTAAAATATTGTTAAAAACAAAGTGACAAAAGAAAATACTGGGTGAGAATGGAGAGAAACTAGGCCATTCATTTATTTTTGGTTGGAATGTAAATGGTAAACCCTCTCTGAAGAACACCTTGGCAATTTTTGAAAAACAAACTAACACGATACAGCAATTTCACTCCTAAAAATATTTATTTCAGAGAAATGAAGACTTATGTTCACATAAGAACTTGTATGTGAATTTTTATAGAAGCTTTTTTTAGTATTAGCCAAAAACTTAAAATAACTCAGCTGTCTTTCAATTGATAAATGGTTAAATAACCTAGGTTTATCCATACCATGTTATACTAATCAGTAATAAAATGAAATACTTAAGTATAAAATGAAATGCTTTAGTGAAATACTTTAGTATTTCATTTTATACTTAAATATTTCATTTTGTCATACAAGTATTTCATTTTATTATATGAGTATTTAAGTATTTCATTTTATTATATAAGTATTTCATTATATTTAGTATAAATACTAAAGTACTTCATTTTATAACTGATTAGTATAACATGGTATGGATAAACATAGCTTATTTATTTAATTTTTAAAAATATAAAAATATACATTTATGATGATTGTACTTGTATTTCATAGCAAAGAGTAATGGATACATGGCATCAAACCACTATCCAAATAGTGTCCCTGCTTTTTATTTCTCCAAACACAGTGTAAGGCCATATGTTTCAATGTAGTTGCTCATAAAACTCAGTTTACTTTTTCACTGTCTCACAAATATATATAGAGTGCTGCTCCATATCAAGCACAGGGCTATGATAGAAACAGTAGTGAGCAAAAATGACATCGTCTCATCTCTAATAGGGCTTTCAGAAGTGAATGAGCTAATAAAGAAATAATTAAATTTTTATGACATGTAATATAAAAGAAGAATGTCGTAGAGAATATGAATGGGATAGAAGAGTCAAAAATGTCCTTTTTACATATTATTTAAACTGAGATCCAAAGAATACAAAGAAATCAACTGTCCAAATGTATTTGCTTTCAACATATTTCATGAATCTGTCTACTACTTTTTGTCTCCTCAACACAACCTAGTTTAAAACACTGTCTAACAGCACTCACGTGGATCATTACAATGGCTTTTTCCCTGAGCTCCCCAGATCATTTCTGTTTTCATTATATCCTAGGCTCCATATGATTAAAAGGAAAATCAGATAATCTGATTCTTCTGCTTAAAACTCTTTCATGACTTCTAGGATAAAGGTTAAATCTTCAACAAGCCCTTTACATTTGCCTGATCTCACCTTTCCCATCATCATGGCCTGAGGTTGGGCCACTATCCATCTCACTCTCTCCTTTCAGGCAACCTGGCATTAGGCGCTTAAAAATAGTAGTATGTGGTATCCAGCCTTAGCGCTGCACTGAGCTCTGGCCTCTGCCCCACGTGCTAGTATGTTTGCCTTGCTAGATCTCAGCTCAAAAGTCTTTCCTGAACCCCATCCTAGAACAGATGCTCTATGTAACAAACCCATGACATCCTTTATCTTTTCTTTACAGTATGCACAAAATGTGGCTATTTTAATAAGTATCTTGTCCGCTCCACTAGGTTGAGGACAGAAAGGATGTCTCTCTCTCAACACTGTATTTCCAAGCAGAGTGTATTGGTTGGCATAAGCAAATGTTTAATACATTTGCTAATTGAATGAGTAGATAAATGAACTACTAATTTTTTGTTAAATTTACTAAGATTCTTCAAAATATTATGATTGAATTAAATAGAGATGTGATTGTTTAAAAAGGTTGACCCTGGAAATATTCATAAAATGATTTTGTACTTCATTATGGCCTGAAAATAACTCAATATTTACCACTTTTTTTTTTTTTTTTTTTTGTATTTTACTAGAGGTGGGCGGATCACGAGGTCAGGAGATCAAGACCATCCTAGCTAACACTATGAAACCCTGTCTTTACGGGGGTTTCAGGCTGGGATTACAGGCGTGAGCCACCACGCCCGGCCTTTACTTCTATTTTGAGTGTGTAGTTTTTTTCTTTTCATGATTTTTATATTGGCATATAAATGCTGGAAAAACATTTCCTCAAAACAAAAATATTGACAATTAAATACAAGATTAGGTCTCATTATCAATTAAGAATTTCGGCTAATGTGAATATGAATAAAGTTTTCCTGTGTGTTTTTAAAGGAAAAAATGATATCTGCATCTGTGTAGTAGAATGGTTAACAGAACAGGCTTTTGATTTGACAGTCTAGATATGAAATACTGGAAATATTAATTATTTATTTGATCACTTTAGTTTTTCACATATAAAATGCAAATACTGCCTCAGAAAATAGTCATAAGAATCTGTAAAATAACAATGATGATTATAACTGGAACATAATACTTCTTGTATTAAACTTATTGTAAGTTTATTATTGAGCTTACTGTATATAAGCCATAAGTAGTAGACATTATTATCAAGTTAATGAAGAATGCAAACGCTATTGCAAGAGGAAGTTTTAAGAAAATGAAATGTGTTCAAATAATACATTTGCTGATTTTACTAAAATTAACGTATTACAAGCTCATTCATATTTCAAAAGTCCTCAATTTGACTGCTATATTATTATGAGGGGTTGGCAAACAACAGCCCATAGGCCGAATCTGGCCCACCATCTGGTTTTCTACGGCTTGCTAACTAAGAATAGGTTTTACCTTTTTAAGTGGTTGAAAAGATCAAGAAACGAATATTTTGTAACATGTGAAAATTATACAAAATTCAAATGTCAGTGTCCATAAATGAAGTTATATTGGAATACAGTCATGCTCATTCATTTATATATACTCTATGGCTGTTTCTGCACTACAACTGCAGAATTGAGTAGTTATAACAAAGACTGTATGTCCTAAAATATTTGGTATCTGACTTTTTACAGAAAAATCTTGCCAACACTTGTTATTATTAGGGCTTCATAATATGCCTATCACGGATTTTGATCCTTACTGGAATCTCTCTTTCCTTCATCCTGCATTTCTGTGTGGTGACCTGTGCTGACATTAGAACATATCCTTGCTCTACTGATTTAGGACAAATACAGTTGCCTAAATCCTTTGCTGTTTTTCATTAGTCACCTAAGTGATCTCCTGGTGCCTAGGCCTCCTCTACCACACAACTAACCCCAGTCTGCCTGTGTGTCTGGTCTTTAATCTTAGATAAGATAATCTGAGAGTGCCTCTCATGGATTGCCCAACCACTTAATCAAGTGTGTAAGTGAAAATTGCACTATAAATCAAATTATTACAGAGCAAATCATAGCCTCCCTGAGGAAAATGCTATAAATGAGCTTTGTTTTTCTGAACAAGAATCTAGCATTGAGGAAAGTAATGATGCAATGTAAAAACATAATAAATGTGTGTGAACAGTTAAAAGTATCAAAAACATCTTTCACATTATAAGCTTTTAGAACTGGAAATATCTTTGGAAATGATTCAATTATATGATTTTTAGATGACAAAACTGAGGCTGATATGCCTTCTTTCCCAAGGTCAGATAGTGGGTATCATAGACTGCACCAAATCTCACATCTTCTATTCCCAGCCCAGGCCACTAGCTTCTCTAACAAAATGGTAATGAATGTATTCTCTTATTATAGAAAAATAATATATTATGTAAGGAGCATAGAAGATACAAAATGTTATTGTATTTTATTGAAAGTTTAATGGGTCCAAAATTAATCTTAACTTAAAGATCATTAATTAAAATTAATTTATTTTTCTTTGCCTACCTTCTAAAAATGTAGAATTCTGTTTTATGCTATATTTGTGAAGGTGGAATTCGAAAGTGTTAGTCAGGAGTGGGGAAATTGATTTAAATAGCTGAATAGAATCAGATTTCTTCCACCGAAGTTTTAATTTATGCCATTTTATAGGATTTTTTTCTAGGTTTCCCTGTCTGAGGCAGAGACTTTCACAGATATGATACCAAATTCTCTTTCAAAAATAAAACATGAATGACCAAAGACTTTTGCAATTTAGTTTTATGAATGAGTAATCTCTACAATCAATTCTGCTTGTTTGCATTTTATCTATTCTCTGGTAACAGCCAGAAATATCAAGAGAGTGTAATTTAATTTTGCATTTTTAAGTACAAAAGAAACATAAAGGGAAATTTCATGAATGTATATGGAAGAGGAAAAGATTATGGACATAGTCATATTTTTGCCTATATTTGTTGTTTTAAGAACTATTTATGGTTAACTCTATGTAATAACATGGTTATATACATATATACATATATATATATATATATATATTTTTTTTTTTAAATAGTCCAGCATTAAAACCATCACTTCTTCCTCTTCTATTTCATTTCATTTTATTTTCTAGAGACAGTCACACTCTGTCACCCAGGCTTGAGTACAGTGGTGTGATCATAGCTCATTGTGGCCTCAAATACCTGGGCTCAAATGATTCTTCTGCCTCAGCCTCCCAAGTAGCTGGGACCGCAGGCATGCACTACCATACCTGGATATATTTTTAAAAATTTTTTGTAGACACTGGGTCTTGTCCAGGCTGGTCTTGAACTCCTGCCCTGAGTCAATTCTCCTATCTCGACCTCCCATAGTGCTGGGATTACAGGCATGAGACACATGCCTGGCCTCCCTCTTTCTTAACCTTGGCAAGTTCCCAGAGTAACCAAGGAATGACCGTAGGAAAAGGGATGACTATTGGAAACAGTAATTAGACAAATGTAAAATGAGGAAAATGTAGGAAGAATGAGGTGCAGTGTGTAGGCTACCTGTAGCAGAGAGTAAGTTTTCTTGGTAATGAATTGTTATTTTCAAAGTAAATTTTTATTTTTTCACCAAGATGTACACTTAATTTCATAGCTGATTTAGGTTCTGGGGCCTTCCATTCCTCTCAGAGTGATGACACAGGTGTGACCTGGCACGTCTCAGACTCAGGTAACTTTGGTATTGGTGAAATGTGAGAACAGTGGGCAGAATTTTGGGAGCAGATCAGATGTGGGATCAGGTAAACGTGGAGTGTTTAAAAATGGGTAAGAAAATTTAAGTTTCAAGTGAAATTTGAAGCAGTTCAATTGAAGATGCTTGTGGTATATAGGGTGAAAATAATCAATTTAAATGAAATTTCAGGAAGGAGAACACATTGATTTTACTCTTTCTCACTGAACTATCATGAAAACTGAAGAAAAAGACCACAAGTCTCCTTGGAATAATACTAGTACCACAGCCATAAATATTTGAAGAAGTATTTAGAGTAAGTTTAGAAAAGCTTGCTCCACTGTTTTCCATTTACTTTCTGTCTACATACTTAGCAAGGATATCGATAATTACCATTAAAATGCACATATTGGAAAACAGAAAAAAAAAAAAGTAGCTCTGGAGAAATTTGGATATCTCCAAAGCATACACACATTCTAACTTTTTTCTATGTTGAAAGGATCTCAAAATCATTCTTCTACCTCCCAATATTTTAAACTTAGAGAGTAAATATTTTTGTCCTTCATATTGAAATTCTGAATATATTTCCTACTAGAAATATATCCAACATAGTTAAACTTATCCTGTGCTGGGATGTAGTCTTGGCTCAACAGGAGACCAAGAAGACTTCAAAACAGACTTGATAAGGCAGTTGATTTGCAAAATTTCTAATTCAATTCAGTGCTTCATACGTATTTTGACAGCTGCAAAATGTCATTACATTCTAATACCAAATTGTCCCTATAGATTATCTGTGGTACCCTTAAATCTAGTTGTTTGGAAGGTTTTCAGGAGTCTCTCATATCTACACTTGCACATAAAAGAGAATAAAATTTTAACATACTTGGATGGAAAAATCTCCATTTTGCCAAAAATATTTGTTTTTTCTACAGTGTTTATACCTTCATATTAATTTTCAGAATCAAAAGATTAGAAATATTTCACAACTAATTTTGACTAGCTGATGTTGTCTATATTTCCCTGAATCCAGGTATGTGTGTATGAGAGAGAGGAGACAGAGAAACTTCCAGCAGGGTTTGCCCCCAAAATTTTGACATGTCAGCTCAAATTAAATATCATCTTATCTGATTCATTTAGCATAAATATGTAAATTGTTACAACTGTCAAAGTATTCACTGGCTCATGTGGCTTAATCGCTATTTACAATGATTAATTTTGAGACTGTGGAATGATTATCTTTCATGCATTGTACCCTTTTTCGCTTACACTTAACGTTGTACTCCCAGCATCTCAAACAATTTTTGGCACATAGTAGGATTTCAATACATATTTAATAACTAAAATACAATGTGTAAAATTGTGTAAATAGAAACTTAAACATTGTTGAACTACCCACCACAATGTCCCTAGGATTGCTTTCTACCCCTGTTCCTTCCTCGCACCTTCCTCACGCCATACAGGCTGCAGCTGCCCTGCTCAATGCTCATGGCAATGGGTGTGTAGACGTGAATAAGTGTCTGTGAAGGGATGGTCCCTTGTTTTGCTCCCTAGACTGACTGTGAGAAGAGTATTGGTCAGCAAAGAACCCAACTTAGAGAGAATGCATATTCTCTTTCTGATACAGAGTCCTAGGAAACTCCCAGAGAATATGGCACATTCTAAGCAGAAAGTTCCACAGCTCTTGGAGTGCCCCATGCTTAAGCATGATGCAAACACGAGAATAACATGTGCATACAACAGAGAAGGAGGAAAATGCCTTGTTAACGGAAATAAGAACTAACTCTGCAGCTTTCTGTTTTGATCATTAACACACAAGGACCAAGGAGCATCAACCTCCCAGGAGAGATCAGTATGGGTAGATGACAACTAAGATCCCATAGACCCCTCTTCATACCTAGACCAAGGTGCTTTAGCATTGCCAGCTTCTAACAACTTCAACCTCAATGCCAGAACAAATGGTTTTTGTCTTGTTAGCAGAAAGGATGATTGTGATATTAATTTATTATTAAGGAGGAATCTAAAAATGTTAGGACTTCTGTACACTTCATTTCTGTACTACAATTTACACCCACCATGTGTCTAACCCAGGGATCACAAACTACAGCCCTGAGGCCAGTTCTACCCTGCTGCCTGGTTTTGTACAGCCCATAAATTAAGGATGGTTTTTACATTTTTTAAAATTGTAAATAATATTTTTTAATTTTATTTTATTTGAGAGGGAGTCTTGTTCTGTCGCCCAGGCTGGAGTGCAGTGGCACAATCTTGGCTCACTGCAACCTCCGCCTCCTGGGTTCAAGCGATTCTCCTGCCTCAGCCTCCCGAGTAGCTGGGATTACAGGCGAGCACCACCATGCCCGGCTAATTTTTTGTATTTTTAGTAGAGACGGGTTTTCACAGTGTTAGCCAGGATGGTCTGGATCTCCTGACCTTTTGATCCCCCTGCCTCGGCCTCCCCAAGTGCTGGGATTACAGGCATGAGCCACCGCACCTGGCTGCTTTGTTTTTATCTTCTAATATCCAATCTGGAGGCATTATATTTGATGGATTAAACCATTAAATGAATGTGTGTTACCAGATGAGAAATTTAGAATCCATGAATTAATGTTTGGCTAAAGTTAGGTCTACTGAGCAGCACTAATTTAGATATTTAAGGCTAAATATATAATTTTTTAAAATCTAGGTTAAAAAATTTTTTCTTCATTAGTTAATTCATCTTTGCTTTCTTACATATTAAAAGGAGAAAAGTGTGGTTACTCCAGACACACGTTTTCCTTTTCTGCTGTAATCCCCTCAGAGTTCAAGAACTAATGTCACATTCATATTCTCTTAAAAAAGAATATACTGAAATTGCCCCTTTTAATTTTCAAAACATTAAATTCAACTCTATTGATATAAAAATGGTACTAGATTTCCCTTTTCCTAACTGAAGGCTTATTTTTTCACATTTCTAGAGACCAACTGATTACATCACTGCTTATTTTAAACATTCAAAGGCTCCCAGAGCCTGCAGGTATATGAACTCTTTAAAGTCTCTGTAAACTACTGTCTTGGTAGTTTCTTACTATTCTCCCCACTATACAGATGATATACTCAGTCGGTCTTCCTAGAGCATATCCTTTTGACTTCTGAATTTTCATTAGCTATCCATAGAAAACCTCACATTTTTCTGTAGACTCTACTTAGCCTTCAGAGCACTGTTTGAGAGAGATTCTCCTTTAATAGAGTATCCCCAGCTCCTTTAGATAATATCAGATGCTTTTCTCTGTGTTCCTGTAACACCTTACGTCTATGTCTATTTTAGTTTTTCATGCAATGTGTTTTAATGGGTTTACCAGTGTTGCCCTTCTCCTTGACTTTGAGCTCCTTAAGGGTGTTCAACACCTTCCCCAGAGCTAAGCATAGTGTCTGACAAAGGAGATGCTCATTGTATGTCTATTGATGAAAAACAGGTATATTTGAAATTCTACTATGTTCTTCCAGCATTAAGCCTTACTCTGAGAATGTTATATCATTGACAATCTTTTAATTTTATATTATTTAATTATCTACAGAATTCACACACTTTTCTAAGAATTCTCAAACCCACTGGTTGAATATTGCCTCTGTGCCTTAACTACTTGCTTTTCTGGGCTACCCACACAACGACCAAAGGTTTTTGTGCTTTCTAGAAAAAGCCCTAAAGCAGGAAAGCAGGGGAATGTCCAGCCAAATGCTTCGGGTGAGATTAAAAGTATGTGTTGCTCTGAAATCAAGAAGCAATGTGGAGCAGGGCAACAAAAGCATCTCCTACAGCTTCCATTCTAGTGTGTTACAGGTTTTATCAAGAAGGAATGTCAAACTTTATCAAATAACTATTCCCATATCTTTTTAACTCATTAATGTGATAATTCACATTAATTGATTTGCTAATGTTCAACCAATCTCTGATTGCTGGGCTAAATCCTAATGTTCAACCAATTTCTGATTGTTAGGCTAAGTCTAAGTTGGTCATAATGAATTATCGTATTCATATGTTGCTGGACTCAGTGTGCTAATCCTATGTTTGGAATTTATATAATTTACACAACTAAATTCAGGAGTAGTATTTTTCCTTTTTCACTCTATCCTTATCAGGTGATGGTATCAACCTTACGCTAGCCACAAAAAATTAATTTTAGATTTTTCCATCTTCCTTCTGACTCTCTGAAAGAAATCGTATAAAAATTGAATTATTTAGTTATTTAAATATTTCCTCAAACCTGTCAGTAAAACTACTAGGCCTGAAGTTCTTGGCAGAAAGATTAACAATAGTAGATTCTATTTTTGTTAATGGGCAACTGTTTTTTGATAGAGTTATTATGTTTTCCTAGTAATTTATCCCCATTTCATTGACATTTTCAAATTTATAGTTTGCTTACTCTCTTCTTGTTTATAATAGCTATATTTATTGTTCTGTCATGTCTTCCTTTTATTCTGTTACATTTTTCTTTTTCTTAATCTCATGGATTTTTTTTTTTTTTTTTTGAGGCAGAGTCTCACTTTGTTGCCAGGCTGGAGTGCAGTGGCACAATCTTGGCTCACTGCAACCTCTGCCTCCCGGGTTCAAGCAATCCCCCTGCCTCAGCCTCCAGATTAGCTGATACTATAGGCACGCACCACTATGCCTGGCTAATTTTTTGTATTTTAGCAGAGACAGGGTTCCACCATATTGATCAGGATGGATGGGTTTATTTTATTAGACTTAAAGACAACTGACATAGTTTGGCTATGTCCCCACCCAAATCTCATCTTGTAGTTCCCATAATCCCCACGTGTTGTGGAAGGGACATGGTGGAGATAAATGAATCATGGAGGTGGACTGCCCCATCCTGTTCTTGGGATAGTGAGTGAGTTCTCAAGAGATCTGATGGTTTTATAAGGGGCTTCCCCCTTCTCTGGGCTTTCATTCCTCTCTATCTTCCTGCCACATGAGGAAGGACATGTGTGCTTCCCCATCGGCCATGATTGTTAAGTTTCCGGAGGTTTCCCCAGCTATGCTTAACTATGGGTCAGTTAAACCTCTTTCATTTATAAATTACCTAGTCTCAGGCAGTTCTTTATAGCAGCATGAGAATGAACTAATACAACAGCTAACACTTGGCTTTGCTGTTTCTGTCTATTGTATCTTATTTTCTATTTTGTTGATTTCTGCTTTTTCATTTTACTCTCCCTCTGATTTCTTTGAATACTTTTGTTATTCATTCTTAGTTTTAAATGAGATATGTAACACCTAATTTTTAACCTTTCTACTTTTCTCATAAGAGCACATAAGGTTATGCATTTATCTATAAAGAATGCCTTATTTGCATTCCATGTTTATAAAAAATTTACATTTTTATTCAGTTTTAAATGTTCTATTATTTGAATTATAATTTCTTCTTTGATATGGACTATTTAGCAGTATTTTGGTAATGTTCAAAGAAGTGTAATCTTTCTAGTTATCTCTTGTGCTTGCTTTCTAACATAATTACATTGTACTTCCAGAACACAATCTCTCAAATTTCTTGAGGCCTTTGTTGTGCCAATATAGGTTCAATTTTTATAGATTGTTCAGGTCTGTGTTTGAAAAGAGGGTACATTTTTGCAGATGATGGATACATATCTTTTAGTTCAAGCTTTTGGATCATGTTCAAGTGTTCAATGATTTTATTTATCATGTCTGTTTTATCTATTAGGTATGAGAACATTATCTGAAAATCTCCCACTATGTTCATGGATTGATGCACTTCCTGTGTAATTGTGGAATTTTGACAATTTTTGCCTTCGGATCTGTTTTGTGTGATGTCAACATAACTGCAATAGTATTTCTCTGATATATTGTTTTACACATATGGAGTTTCAACTTTATTGTACGCTTTTTTGTTACAGATACCCATCTTGTGGATGAGGTACATGCCTCCCCTGTTTTCTTTCTGTAGCACAAATGCTACAGTTAGGAGCCATCCTGTAAATGAAAACCTTATGGTACAAATTATTCAACAGCAGCAAAAGGAACCTGAATTCGTGAGCACTGTGGAGTCACCTTTCTACCCTTTAATATTTATCTTTGAGTGTGAACCATTTGTTTTGGTTTTCTCCTATATGCAGTTAAGTTTAATCTTAACTAATACTCAGACATATGTTCTATGGAAATGTTAAAGATTAATAGAACACAACTCCACCTAAATGAATTTATTGTCCAGTTACAATCAATGTATTTTATATACATAGAACCTAGGTATGTGCTTATTTCAATAACATACAATTTTGAAATATAATATTTCCATAAGAAATGTCTAAAGTATGATGGTATGTCAAACTGAATATTTGTTACAATATGAAAAAAGTTATCTTCAGGGTGATAGTTTTTTAGACAAGCTTTAAATAAAAATGGTAGAAGTAAGACATAGATAAAAGGGAGGAGAATCATTACAATTATAGAGAAAATGTAGGGAAAAAGATTCAAAAGGAGAAAGATCTCTGTACAGGTAATAGTTTTTCCAAAATTAAGTTGCTGAATGTTGGAGTGTTTAAAAGGAAATAGTAATAACAAATTTGGTAAGGTGGCTTCAATTCAAAGTGTTAAAATCCTTAAATATTAAACATAAGAGTTTGAATTTTCCTTGTTTGCAATGCAGTTTTGTTGTACCAGGAAGGACAAAATAATCTTGCTCCAAATTTGAAGAACTTGTTTTAAAAATGCTTTATTCAAGTTGTATGATTTTTAAGAAGTCATTTAGTTTCTCTGAGTCTCAGTTTTCTCTTATGAAAAGGAATATTAACTACATCTACATAAAATGCAAGCACTTTAAAAATTTTTGAAGGGCTACATGAATGTAAGTCATTGCATTCATTAGATAAGACACTTTTAGACATTTATTTTCTGGTGAAGGAGATAAAGAATTTGGTAATTTGAAACAGTTCTACAACAGACTTACAAGTTCTATAACAGACTTATATCCAATATGTGCACAGGCGTACAGAGGAGGCACTCCTAAAAGAGCAATAAAGAATTAGCATTGACTATTCTGAATATAGAGCTGACGCAGCTGGCTGGTGCTTCAGGAAGTTTAGTCAGAAAGTATGTGTAGGATGACTACAGTGGAAGACCAGTGAAAGGTAGACATCATAAACAGTGAAGACTTGAATTAAGGTAGTGTTTCTGGGCTTTGGTAATAGTGGTAATATACTCGTTCATTCATTTACTTTTTGCAACAAATAGCAATAAACACTTGCTAAGTAACAGAAAGTCTTCTAGATATTGTTGATATGGTGATAAATAGATAACATTCCTTTTTTCTCAGTGTTTTCTATCTGTTGAGGGAGACCAAAAGTAAATAGATGCATGTAAAATAATCTCAGATAGTGATAAGAAAAAGCAAGAAGAGAAAATTAGGAAGAAGCAGCAAAATGGGAAGATCAGGTTATTTTGGACAAAGAGATCAGGGCAGATCTCACTAAGAAGGTAGAGACTTGAATAAAATGAGGAAGTAAGCCATACCAAAAGATATGCAATCCATGAAGAGAGTATAGGCAAAGCAAAAGTGTAAAAGCAGAATGAACAAGGCATATCCAAGGACCAGCAGGAAGGCCAATAGGTTAAGGAGTAGATAGCAGGAGGTGAAATTCTAAAAAGAGACTTGAGTTGGTGTGGTACTCATTGTGTTACGTTGTTTAGATTTTATTCTAAATATACGGTTGGCCACTAGAAAGCTTTGAGCAAAGGAGTGAAAATATGTAATTTGCATTTTGGAAAAGATTACACTGTTTGCTATATGGAGAATGGATTAGGGCGAGCGAGAGTGGAAACTGACTCAAGACCAGATAAGAAGCATTGGCTGTAGCCATGTGAGATAGAGTGGTTAGAATGGGGTGGTAGCTATGATAATGGTAAGAAGTAGTCATATTCTCAGGATCATAGTGAATATACTAAAAATAATTTGTGAAGAGGATGTTAACAAGAGGTAAGGCTTTAGAAACAAAATTTGTAGTAATTTGAAAGAATTATAAATCAATTCCCAAAGGACTAGATTTAGTTTACAGATATGTTTTCTTTGTTGATATGACTATATTTTTAGTTAATGTTTTGCTAACCATTTAAAAATCAGGATATTTCACATGAAAAATTGTATTTACTTCTTTTTTTCTGAAATATCAGAATATTTGGCGACCCTTACACTTACTCCCATGCTCCAAAGTTTTTCACCATGACTATAATTGATGGATATTATTAGAGGCTACCCCTACACACAATGCACTGTGCAGAAGGGTTCATTTATTTACATTAAATTCTTCTTATCTGTAGACATTTGAGATTATGACCACTAACCTAGATAGAGCATACAAGAAAGCAGTCAAATCCAAACACAACTCCAATCATTTCTTACTGCAGTGGTTTGTAATGGTGTCTGTTGATATGAATCCTTACTTCAGCATTTACTTGTCTTAGGAACAGAAGTTCTATCTAATGATATTTGACATAAAATATTTTTTAAATATTATTTTTCTCAATTGATGATATTCCTCAATAGGATAGACACCAGCATTTACTTTTGAAATTTTCAAGACTTCCACCGTATTTCCTATTTTCTTTGCATTCACAATCACTAGCAAATAGAACACATGGGGAATTAGAACTTGGAAATTACACTCTGGTAGTGGAGACTCAAACCAACATTTTGAGACAAGGAAAGCCTAATTAGATTTGTAAATCAAGATTTAAACTTCAACAAATAAGCTGTGTTGTCAGGAGACCATAACTGATGGGAAAAGGCCTGGAGTCCAAGGAGAGAAGATACAGCCTCGTTTATACTTTGGCAGAAAAAACTCCTTTGGCCATGAACAGATCCAGGGGATGCGGAACTGCAAAACCAGACTATTCAGCCTGAGCAACACTGTGGACACTAAACGTTCCTGGCTGACAGTGCTTCTTCAGGATACCAGTTGGGAAAAACGCTGTTGCTAGGATTTTAAATGTCTTGGAAGGCTACAAAAGCTTCTTATTTTTTCTTTGCAAGCACCATCAGGATGGAGTACAGAGAACTTGGTAGTTCTCCACAGTCTGTCTAGGTTCTGTCTAAGAAATTGCAGGTAGTAATAATGCCACTGTGACACAATTTTAGTATCCTGAGGACAAGAACTCTGGGAGGATTTTGCTCCCTCCAGGGTGATGCACTCTGAGAAGCTTAGGGTGGCAACAACCTCAAACTCTTCCTAAAAACAAGCCTCCTAATATCCTGTATCAAAATCTTTAGCAATATCATCTACAAATATATGTGAGCTCTAAAAATGTCATTTACATGAAAGCATAACAAGTGACATTTTAAGTGACACCCAAATAAGTATTCCCTACTGAATGAAAAGTCATCTCTTGGTAGGGCAGAGGAGAACATTCTTTGCTTAGAGAAGAATATAATGACTTGTAAAATAATTTTGCTTTCTGATCCTATAGAAGTTTCTGACCCTTCTGTTGCAACCACATACAAAAAGAGGGAGGATATTTTTTAATGAAGAATCATGGAGACTGTGAGGATGTTCTCTTTGCTAACTACCCCTTTATCAGTCAGACACAGACAGCCTCACTGAGAGATGTAATCAGCCGTTAAAACAGATGCTGAGGAAATTCATCGAAGGAGAGCAAAAGATTGGGATAAGTGATTGCCCTATTCCTAGTTTCCTACAGGGAAGTTCTTGATGCATCTATAGATTATTTATTTGAACAGTTGCATAGGAGATTATTCCACATGAAATCATTTGGCAGGCAAAAAGGAAATAGCCCAGTAAATATCAAGAGGACATTTACTTGCTAAAAATGAACAGAGATTGTGCAAAGCCCTCCTGGGATTCACCCATAAGTTATCCTGTGATGCAAAGGCATGAGAACAAGTACAGTATATTAACTATGCTCAAGTTATACACCCCAAACGCTGAAGTAATTGCTTTGGAAAGAAACTATCTGCTGGGGCACAATTCAACCTGAAGTTCCAAAATGGTTCATTGTTTCACTATATTGTTTTTTCTAAATAATATAGTTGTTTAGAATTGGTTGGGCATTGACTCTGTATCGATACATGAAATCCATGCATGCATGCTGGCACAGGCGGGTTGGCAAGCTCTTTACCATGGCTGACACTGGAGATTCAGTTGCCTTCAGTCCCTTACGTAGCTGTACAGTGCCTGCTCAGTGATCTGGAAATGCTTTTATTGTTTCCCTTCCTAATGTAACAATTCCCCTCCTTCTCTGGCTCTTTTACATTTTTGTCACTGTTTATGATTTTTGTCTTGTTGAGGAAGATGATCTGCCATTGGAATAGAAATGCCTGTGTTTCTTTCAAGCCCAGTTGTGCTATTTTACCTGTTTTAGGTATACAAATATTATCAGGTGAAACCTGTTAAGATTTTTGATGACTATTCAAAAGCATTAGCCCCTCTGAGCTCAGAGGACTATGGACCCAACAGTTTAATTTTTACTGATGTATATCTCCTGCCTGTCACTGGAGAAAACTTTGTGTGACTAGCACTGAGGAAAATATTACAGCCTGGTAAAACCCACTGCTAGGATAACATCCTTACAATACAAAAATTAATCAATGACATATTGCTGTTGCTTTCATGTAAATTTTAATACTTTTCCTGATATTCATTAGCTGTATTATGTATTGCATTAGTAAATTGCCTGTTATATACTTTCATGGAAAGTTTGCACATAGCAGTATTACACTGCCCAAGGAAAATACTGATGAATTGAAAAATCATGTAATTCTTAAAAAATAACATTTGGAAATATATTGTTTTCCTCCATATTTTTCTAAGTTCTTGCATCAGTGCTACATTAAATGCAGAATTAAGCTGTCTATGTTTGTTGCTTTTTACACTTTGCATTTTATGGAAACTATAGTTATTATATCACTTCTGAAAAAGTTTTTGAAATGTTAATATAGTCACCTTAACTCTAAACGGGCAGAACTCACTGCCATACATTGATTATATAATATGTTATAAAATGTGCTTTACTTTTAAACGGAGCTTTCTGAGCACGAAGAGTTCCTACTAATAGCAGGTGAAGTTTACAAAATTAAAGAAGACAAAAATTTGGTTTTCTATTAGAAATAAACTTGGAAGATCGAAACGGAAAAAAAGAATGAAAACAATAATAGCATAATCCACAGAAAACTTAACATTTAACTTTGTGTTTTACTTATACAACCTTGAATTATTACAACTTCCTCGACTAAATATTTGAATAGCTGCGTAATATCAATTTGTATATATATAAAACAAGGTTCGGCTGGGCACGGTGGCTCACACATGTAATCCCAGCACTTTGGGAGGCCGAGGCGGGCGGATCACGAGGTCAGGAGATCGAGACCATCCTGGCTAACACAGTGAAACCCCGTCTCTACTAAAAATACAAAAAAAAAAAACTAGCCGGGCGAGGTGGCAGGCACCTGTAGTCCCAGCTACTCGGGAGGCTGAGGCCGGAGAATGGCGTGAACCCGGGAGACGGAGCTCGCAGTGAGCTGAGATTGCGCCACTGCACTCCAGCCTGGGAGACAGAGCGAGACTCCGTCTCAAAAAACAAACAAAAAAAAACCCCCCAAAAAACCAACAAGGTTCATTTTATCATTTTTTTCCTATTAACATTTTAATTGATTTTTAGTTTTATCTTATTATAGATAAAATATAATACCCCTCTACATAAAATATGCTTTTACTCTCTGATTATGTTCTTAGAAGAGATTCTTAGACATGGGTCAGAAATTATGAACATTTTTTATA
Organism: Trachypithecus francoisi; assembly: GCF_009764315.1. Taxonomy (NCBI): domain Eukaryota; kingdom Metazoa; phylum Chordata; class Mammalia; order Primates; family Cercopithecidae; genus Trachypithecus; species Trachypithecus francoisi. The sequence continues at coordinate 16,909,714 of NW_022681461.1, forward strand.
CTCATAAGATTTTGAAAATCTGTATTCCACAGCCTTCTATATACTTCTAGCAGTGCCTCTGGAAATACTGTACCAGGCCTTTTTCCAGAGTGAAAACTAAACCTAATACATTCATGTTGTCCTAAAGTCGATTTTGTTTTCTATAATACATCTGAATTTTTCCATATTTATTGGCCATTTCTAGTTCATTGGTGAGTTGCCTGTTTTATACTTAAATAGACAGTTTTCTTCTGTGTTGCACACTCTTCTTTGGGAAGTATCTCCTCCCTGAATCCATAGAAATATGTGGCTTAGTCCCAGTCAACCCTGCCTGCCCCCATTCCCAACCCTCATGCAGCCCCACCAAATAACCATATGTTCTAAGTAGCTGCAATCAGAAGTTTTGTATAATAATAGACCTATGGATCCTGAAAAAAGAATTATCTCCCTCTTCTGTGAATAAAAGTTCTAAAAACAATAGAGGCTTGGATCAGCCTATGACGATTTGCTGACATCATAATGCCATGTAGAAGAAGAAGCATGTCTGCAAATGAAGGCAGGCAGAAGCAAATAGGACTAGAATATAGAAAAAAGAAAACATGTTCATAAACTGGATAGTACCCTTGGATTTAACTCTGCTTTAATCAAGTTGTACCACATAGGTATTTCCAATAACAAAAGCTAATAGACAATGTTTTTTTTTGTTTTTGCCCACCTAGATTGAGTTATGTTTAACATGTAATCAATGATTTTTAAATATTTAAGCTCTTTTCAAATTTTTTTGCATGTGATTTCTTATTTTGATTTGCAAGATTACGTTACCATTGTGGATATTAATTTATTAACTCTTCTAATTGTAAGAACGACTTTCTTGGTATCATATTTGAATTTCAGTTTTAAGATTTCTGCTTTTTGAAAATTGTAAAGATTTATGTTCAATAAAATATATTTTCTTTCATTGTTAATTCCTTTGCTTTTTTTGGCATAAGCAGTATATTTCCCTCCAGAAATCTGTTACATATTTGCTTACGTATTCTTCTAGGCTTCATCCTTTGCATTTAACTCTTTAATTCACTGTGATTTATTGTAAGCAGAGGCTTTATCATTATATTTTCCCCATAAATAATCTATTTGCCTTTACAATGTATAGAATATCTCATAATTCAAACTCTTAGATTTTGAAGATTCTCTTTATTATATGTACAGTTTTTATGTGTACTAAAACATGTTTCTTTTATTGTTTGCCTGATTTATTCTAGAAGTTCCTTTAAAAGAATTAACATATAATATTCCTATGTACCAAGATTTTATAAGGACATTTACAAATACTAGCATATTCCTATATATCTTATCAGTTAGGTATCATTACTGTCATTTAACAAATGAGGAAACTGGAGCACAGAGAGGGTAAATATATTACTCAGGGTCTCATTACAGGTAATGGCTCCAAATGCAAACCTAGATAACATGGTCCCATAATTCATGGTCTCAGTCACTGCATTCTGCCTCTTATTACAGATGTAACACAATCACAATGATAGATGACACCAAAAAAAGGGATATATATGATAGCTAAGAAAAGCTAACAAATAACAGCCTGGTCATATTTTCGAAGATATTTATTGCTATAAATGCAATTGGTGTATTAGTTTAGGTATTATGCTTAGCCTGGCTCTACCTCTGACTTTATATCCTAAACGAGGATGAATCTGTTGATATTTCAGAATAAAATAAGGAATTAAATGATATATTTCAGAAGTCCTTTTATTTCAAGTAACCGATATCACTGCAATGAAATGAAAGCATCAAAGATATTCACATTTCTCCCAATTCACAATGACATTTTAACTTTTCTGATATTGCATATGTTATAAAAATGACATACTTCTCTACCATTCTTTTTCTTTCTGGAAAGTGAATTTGTCTTATAAATTACAGCTTCTTGAAATAAAGAAGTAGGTATAAGGATTAGAATGATATCTGCCTCAGGAAGGCATTGAAATCAGGGACTGGAAGCCTGTCTGGACTTTTTCATCTACTGTTATTTCAATTCCTCTCTGCTTGTCTGTATCTTTCTGGTTTTTCTTTAGTGCAGCTACTGCTTTTCTCTAATGCATGGGGTAGGTGTAAGAGGTGTGTGTCATGGGTACTAAGCTTATGTATTCACCTGAAGAAAGTCTCACTCCTTCTCTCTTTATTGATTTCTCTCTCCCGCTCTCCATCCCCTCCCAGTCTCACTAATTCTGTTTTTCTCTTCCTCGATTACAAATTCCAGGGAACAGGACTCTGATTTACCTACCTTAAATCCTGGGTCCAATTCTAGACTCAGGGCTATTAGGCGGAGCACAATTTGGCATTGTAAATAGTTGTAGGAAAGTTAAAGGATTCTGTGAGCTGGGAGAGCAACTCTAGGAAGACCCACAGGTGCCTACTTGAAATATATATACATATAAAAAATAAGGAAGTGTTGGATATGGTGCCTGGTGGGAGTTGACTGGATCATTGGGGTGGGCCTTCATGAATGGTTTAGCACTATCCCTTTGATGCTGTTCCTGTTCTGTTGATAGTGAGTGAGTTATTGAGAGATCTGATTGTTTAAAAGACAATCTCTCTCGCTCCTGCTCCTGCCATATAAGACCTGCCTGCTTCTCTCTCACCTCCCACCATGATTGTAAGTTTCCTGGCACCTCCCCGGAAGTCAAGCAGATGGCAGAATCATGCTTCCTGTACAGCCTGTGGAACAGTGAGCCAATTCAACCACTTTTCTTAACCCAGTCTCAGGTATTTATAACAATGCAAGAATGAACTAATACAGGAACCATGGATAGCTTTGCAGAACATTAACCAAGACTCAAATGCAAACTGCTACCTTCTTTTATATACTGGTATTCCATGGGATCTCTTTTATATAAGTTACTGCCAAGCAAAATTGGCAAGCAGGGCTTCATTTGAAGTCCAGTGCAAAACAAAAATGAGGGATTCCCTGTTCAAAAATTAACTCTGTTCAAAATTAAGAATTTCAAGATGGAGGCAGAGCATTAAACCAAGCAATCACTGGGGCCCTTCTATGGGCGGGGCTTTGTGTGACTGCAGAGTTGCATGTCTAGGAAGCATGCCCTGTACCCAAGTGTTAGATAAGACAGGCAAAATTCACCTTTGGGTTTCAATAATTCACCTTTAAAATATATCCTCACAATAAATGACAGAACAATTATTTTTTAATGAAAAATACAACTTTATAATCAAAGCAGAGTGAAAAAGTATAACTTACTGAATATTAAATTCACATATAATTTGTGAATAATTTAATTTTTATGTTTATATTCTATACAATTGCATGGTGCTTGTGTTACACACTGTTTACTTCTGGAGTTATTGTAAAATCGTTGTCATGAAACTGCAGTAGAAAAAAATCTCCCATTAACAGGAAAGTAATTTGATTAAAAGATAACATTTAATTTCTTAATATTTTACCAATAGAAAAAGCAAAATTCAGTGAAAACAGTCTCTTAAATAATTTTAATCTGGGAGAGAAGCAAAAGATTTTTAATTCAGGTCTCAAAATAGACTTATCAATTGTGATGCTCAGAAATGCCTCACCATTGCATTTTATCTGTAACAGCAAATATGCAAATATAATAAAATATTTGAAGTTAGTAATCAGATGTAAACTTTAATAGTACAAGGTAAGAACTAAAGCCTTATCCTGATTGGTAGCTCTTATCTATAAGATGAGGAGGAAGGTTTGATACAGAGTAACTCCAGGCTTTCATTAGATGTAAATTACATGTCAAGAAACAGTGCCCCAATCCTCTGATAAGGAGAGTGAGACTACCTAGATAAGAAAGAGAGAAGGCAGATAAGAGGGAGCGAAAAAGAAGAGAAAAGAGCACAAGAGACTTAAACCACAATGCTGAGGTTTTCTGTGTAAATACCACGCCATTTAATTTCCGAGAAAAGCAAGACATTGGAATAACAAATCCAGACAAAAGACACAAGTGTGTAGCAGGAGACCTGGATTTTAATTCAAGTGCTTCTATTAAACGTGTGTCTTTGTGACAGCATTCTATTTACCTCTACTTCAGCTCCCTCTTATGCAAAGGGAGGAATTTAGAGTAGAATATATTTAAGACTTCTTCTATAGTTTTAAATTTATGTATCTAGCACTCATAAGAGTTAGACAATTTTGTAACAAAATATCCTGGTTTTTCCTAGCTCTTTACCTTGCAAATCTATTGACATCTATTTTATTCAATGTTCACTGATTGCCTATTTGATCTAGATACTTAGTGGTAAGTCCTAGAAATGCAGTGGCAATTAAAACACACGACCCATGATGACAGTTCTATGTAAGATGACTGAAACATGCCTCTTCATATGAAAATAAAAGAGAAGAAATGCATTTTTTCTCCACTTAACTGCCTATACCCCTGGATAAAAGGAACCGATTACTGGTATTTTAATTAATGTATCAGGTATCTTCTCTGTGTGTTTAAAAAAATAGAGTTTCAGATTAAGATCTACAATCTGGTATTTGCTTCTTAAATTTCAAGGATGTAACCACTTTCTTTCACCTTTGAACTTAAGTAGTGGAAGCAGTATGCTATTCAAAAATGATGATGTAGTCTTCTGAATGAAACTGAAAAGGGTGATAAATTCAGAGAATTCTTTAACTAGACAGGCAATTAAGCTGGCAAAGGAGGTAACTGAAAAGGGTAGGAAATTGAGTTCTTGAATTTCAGAACCAGGAGTCCCTTCAAAGCTCATTATTCTAATCTCATTTTATGGGTGAGAAAACTGATGTCCAGCAAGGTCATGTGTTTTGATCAAGGTTACCCACCTGCAGGTGTGAGAACCAGAATTTTAAGTGATACCTGCCCCTGTCTACTGAAGGTATCACTTTTTAAGCAGGTATTTTAATACTGGAGTAAAATGTATATTAATGTAGGATTGGCATAGGATGTGACAGGAGAAGGCTTAACACGTGTGCAGGAAGTTCGATATAAAAAACCTACTCTGATTGAAAACCTTGTCTGAAACTTCTAAGAGGAAGGAGCAGATTCTCCTATACCTAATCAAGATTAGCTCCTGAAAAAGTATAGAGACCACATACAGAGCTACAAGGATGAGTTTTGGAGTCCCTGTCCTATTAACTGATGTGTCAGTGTCAGTGACACCTTGTTAAATTACACAATACCTAAAGTTTCTTGGAGGGTCCAGACTTTTTAAAATAATTATTTTATCTTCTCTCTGAAACATTAAACTTCTACACAGTTGGTGAAAAAGGTCTAACAATGACACAAATATATGTTCACCAATAAAATGAGGATATGAAATATTTTAATTTCAAATTGTTTCCTGGAAAGACCTAGAAAGAAATGTCATATGCAATGCTGACATGGGTTCTAAGAAATACAGAGCTCTCTATCACTATTTGGTACTCAAATAAGATTATTACACACTATTTTTTGTTCATTATATTTCTAAAGGCATATCTAATAAAATAAGAGAAAAATGTCAGGAAAACTTGAATTTATGCTAACTAATTATTCTTAGATAACTTACTCTGGAGTGAACGAAAGGACCACAAAAGGTAAAGATGGATCATAGATGTAAATTAGAGCAACAACTCTAACCCACTTACTGTCTTAGCTACAGACAAGGTGATGGAAACCATTTCAAATATTCCTCAGAACTTTCTAGATGTTTCTAGAAAGACAGCCATCATCAAGGGAAGACATAGAGAGAAAATAAGTCTTTTTTTTGCTTTCTTTATAAGGGAAGAACTGTATAGATATATGCAAGAGAAATGTATATTGATATGGTATAGAACACCAACAAGTGCTTCCGAGCTGAAGGAACCCTAATTGACAAGAATGATTTCTTGTAGGACTATGCTTTTGTATTTCAGGAGTCAGACCTTCAACATCATATGCTGTGGCCCTTGATGCTATGCTTGTAAAACATAAAAAGATAGAGATGAAATAATTTAGGGATCATATTCACCAGCCTCTCACTTTTACAGTTCAGGAAATTGAGGCCCAGTAACATAACATGTCATACTCCAGGTCGCATAGCTCATTATTAGCTGAACCTAGAATAAAATTCAGTTAAGTGTTGCGGTGGGCTGAATAGTGGCACTCCAAGAATGGCTATGTCCTGTACCCTAGATCCTGTGAATATGTTATCTTCCATGGTAAAACAGACTTTGCAGAAATGATTAAGGATCTGGTGATGGTGAGATTATCCTAGGTTAGCTGCATGAGCCGAATGCAACAATAGAAGATGTGACAATAGAAACAAAAAGTGAGAGTGGTATAAGGAAGAGGCCGTGAGTTGAGGAATGCAGGTGGGTCTAAAAGATGGAGAAAACAAGGAAATGAATTCTTCCCTGGGGAATGCATCCCTGCTAACACCTTGATTTCAGATTCTGATGTTCAGCACTGTAAAAGAATATATTTACATTATTTTAAGCCTCTAAAGTTTTGATATTTTGTTACAACAGCCAGAGGAAACTAAAACAATTGTTCTTTCTGAAACGTTATGCTCCTATCACACTCTGTTCATATCTGTATTAATCTACTTAATGCTGTATAGTGCAAAAGGCGTTTATAAACCTTACTCTTAGACTTCCCAGATCTTAAAGACAAAGTATGTTATTTCTCTCTTTATCTCTGAAACCTAAAGAGTTGAGTAAGACTCTATGCATGTTAAATACATGAATGAATAATCATGATGCTAACATTTATTAAAATACACCTAAACTCCACTCACAAGATGATTGACCAGTTACTCAATAAATATTTACCAAGAGATTTCTAGTTGTGAGGCGTTGTACTAAGTACACATTAATATTTGAAGACTTAGGCAATACATGTGTACTAGGCTGTTCTTGCATTGCCATAAAGAAATACCCGAGACTGGATAATTTATAAAGAAATGAGGTTTAATGGCTTACAATTTTGTAGGATATACAGGAAGCGTGGTGCCAGGCATCTTCTCAGCTTCTGACAAGGCCTCAGAAAGCTAACAATTGTGGCAGAAAGCAAAGGGAAGGTGGTATATCCCATGGCAAGAGTGGGAGCAAGATGCCACACATTCTTAAACAGCCAGATATCCTGAGAACTCACTCACTGGGGTAAGGACAGTGCCAGACCATATGGGATCCAAAACACTGCCCACTAGGCCCCACCTCCAACACTGGGGATTATACTTCAGCATGAGATTTAGAGAGGACACATATCCAAACTATATCACCATTTTTTTTTTTTTTCCTGGTAAACTTTTTAGTAGCTGAAGTTTTGTTACAAGATGACAGGCTTGATCTTAAGCCAATTAGAATATTGATAATCCTTAACTATCTGTCATTCCATGATTGAAGTTGCAAGAAGGACCAAGTGAAATGACAGTGGAACACTTTCTCATAGAAAATCCATTTCCTACCTTGGTTGCACAAATCACATGTACCATTTTTTCCTCTCTATATATCAAAGGTTTTTTTCTTTTAATATAGATATAGATATTTCTGCCTATCATAATGCAATACTCCAAATAATACTGAACATATTCTTCCTTCTTAGAAAGAAATAATCCGAGTCATGTCCCTTTTTCCCTGCAGACCGTAATTCACTATTTTTGGGAAATGTGCTTGGGCCTGAATGTGGTTATTCATGATCATAAACTATGATGAAAAATGTAACCATGCCTGCATGAATAATAGACAGTGGTAAAGAGAAAGGAGGAAATCAGAAGTGAAGCTCCTACCACTAGGTAAAAGAAAGGAGAAAAAGCGCATTGTGAGGTGGGGATAATAAGAACTTCCTCTTGTCCTGGCATAGATTTCCTAGCCAGTTTGGAAACCTGAGGATACCAAAATCTATGTATGCTCAAATCCCTTACATAAAATGGTATGATATTTGCATATAACATATTCACTTCTTCTGATATGCTTTAAATCATCTTTATACTACTTATAATATCGAATACAATGTACATGCCATGTAACACTTGTTATACTGTATTTTCTTATAAACACTGTTTTACTTTTTCAAATACTTTTGAACTATGGTTAGTTGAATGCACACATGTGGAATCCAGGGGTAGATAGGGTTGACTGAAGTTTCTTCTGAAGAAGAAAAGATTTTTGTCCTTGAATATGGGAGGGAATTTTTTTCTGGAGTGTGCACTGCTCTATTAACCCACACCTTCAGGCAAAATTATGACCTGGGGATTGTGTTTCAGTTTGAAAATCAGGTGCCCTGCTTGTTATTCACTAAAAAATAATTTGATTTCAGGGGATTACATACTAGAAATTTCATTCACTTGTGGGCCTTGGTTTTGAGTCAGACCTTATGATAAGTTTGACCTCCTAACATCCCAAAGGAATACATGTCTGGAATCCAATCAAACTTGCTTAAATATAAAGAGAATGCGCTAGTCCAAATAACCAGAAAATCCAGAGCAAAACTGGCTCCAGCAGATCTTGTAAAAACTCAAAACTATATCAAATCACTTTTTCCTCTATCTCAAACCTCTTCTTGTTACATCTTTTTTTTTCTTTTTTTTAATGCCAAAAAATTACCACATAGCAAGAAAGATGGTTGCTAATGGGTCCCTGTCTCACCTTCTCAGGTCTCATCAATCCTAGAGGAAAGTTTCCTGTTTCTCCAAACCTTTGTATATAAAACTGGAAATGATCTTATGTTGATCCTATCTGACTCTTGTGACCACTTCTGTAAGTAAGCAGGGCTGGTAGACGGCTATAAGAGGTGCTTCTTTATAAAAGAAATTGGCATGCTAAGAGGGAGGGAGAAAAAGAAAGACTCATAGACCAATGGAACAGGATAGAGAACCCAGAAATAAAGCTGCACAAATAATGAAGTCAACAATAACAAGCAATGGGGAAAGTACTCCTGAAGCAATAAATGGTGCTGGGATAACTGGCTAGCCATGTGCAGAAGATTGAAACTGAAACCCTGCCATTCACCATGTACAAAAATTAAGATGGATTGAAGACTTAAATGTAAGACATAAAACTATAAAGCACCTAGTAATGTTCTGTAGAGTTCCAAAGCTAATGCAAAACACATTAGTTCTAACACAGCAGACTCAAGAGTGATGGATCTGATGGTGTCAATAAGTTTGAAATATGCATAAATCTTTATTAATGGTAAATACCACAAATGCTAATACCATTAGCATTTTGTTGATTCTGAATTACACAGAAGAGAAACAACACGTTGTAAATGATATTTTTATATTGCTTCTCAGAAACCATAAAACTGATCAATGGTTGTAATGAGAAATTAAGTCAGGCAAACAAAAAATATTCCTGTTAATACCAGGAGAAGATAAGGATGCCAGGTAAAGTTAACTCTGAATATTATAACTGTGACTTTAAGACAAATTATTTTAGTAAGGAGCTCATAGTAATAATCCAAATTTCTTTCCTTTGATGGACATTTGGAAATCCTGATGAGCCTCTATATTTAAATGGTAAAGATGGCTCCATTAATGGAAAGCGCTACATACGTTATTACTAATTAGTGCTGTTTAATATTAAGACATGCACTTTAAACATTTTTTGATACTGAAAATCTTTGACTAAAAGCAACTTTTTCTTAATGAAAGTACCTAGAAATGAAAATTTCACCCTTTGTTTTCTGATCAATTTACTTTCAGCTATTTTTTTTTTTTTTTTTTGAGACGGAGTCTCGCTCTGTCACCCAAGCTGGAGTGCACTGGCCAGATCTCAGCTCACTGCAAGCTCTGCCTCCCGGGTTCACGCCATTCTCCTGCCTCAGCCTCCCGAGTAGCTGGGACTACAGGCGCCCGCCACCTCGCCCGGCTAGTTTTTTGTATGTTTTTAGTAGAGACGGGGTTTCACCGTGTTAGCCAGGATGGTCTCGATCTCCTGACCTTGTGATCCGCCCGCCTCGGCCTCCCAAAGTGCAGGGATTACAGGCTTGAGCCACCGCGCCCGGCCGCAGCTATTTTTTTTACTACAATCACTTGCATAATTTTTGACAGAAATGTGTCATTGCTATTTGCATATGTTATAAATATTTGTTTTGTACATTTACATTAAAATTCAAAAAAGCCAATTCAATAAATGTTTGTTGAACTGAGTTAGAACACAGACGCCTATCGAATCTATATGTACACACTCATATTGACTGACTATTCCATTTGGGTTGTTAATGTTTATCTTAGAGTCAAATCTCTGAATTGGCTGTATTAATTACTAAGCGCAAAACCCTGTATCTTTAGCAAATAAAGGCTTAATAATTAAATATTAAAAGTATAATAAAATTTACATATTCTTAAGAAATCAGAAATTGAAACTAAGTTGTGTCCCACTGTTGGCCTGAAAAGAAATAAAAAATACCTGCATAAATAATTGTCTTCAGCCAGGTGCGGTGGCTCACACCTGTAATCCCAGCACCTTGGGAGGCCAAGGCGGGTGGATCACGCAGTCAGGAGATCAAGACCATCCTGGCCAACATAGTGAAACTCCACCTCTACTAAAAATACAAAAATTAGCTGGGCGTGGTGGCGCATGCTTGTCATCCCAGCTACTCAGGAGGCTGAGGCAGGAGAATCGCGTGAACCAAGGAGTTGGAGGTTGCAGTGAGCCGAGATCGTGCCACAGCACTCCAGCCTGGCAACAGAGCGAGACTGTGACTCAAAAAATAATAGTAATTGTCTTGCAACTATCCAGCCTTTATCTCACATAGAAGGCTGCTTATTTTCTATTTTAAATTTGCATTTATTTTTACTATTTCTTTTTCCCAAATATAAATATGTTACATGGTCAGAATAAAGATATATATAAAATATATAATATGGGAAGAATTATCTACATTCTCAAATTTCAGGGATAGACATTAAATTTTAACAATTTGTTAATGCTCTTTATCAACATATTTTTGTAATTACCGAAGAAAGAAAATTATTTTTATTTTGACAATTTAGTTCCTGAGATAAGGCTGAAAGATGGGCACTGTGGGGAGGAGGCAAATCAGCTAGGGCCTGCAGAACTTGAGGAATGACCTAGTATTGAGTTATGTGAAGTTCCCAGCCCCCTCAACCAATTCCAGCCTGGCTGCTGGAGAGGCCTGCCATCAGGAAACAAAAATAGGCACAGGTAAAAAGTCTTGCAAGCAGCCTGCTCTCTCTAGCCAAAGGATGGTGAAAAGGGCATCTAAGCCGGACAGAAACATCCTAACTATACCTGCTTTATTCCAGGTGAGCAGTCTAAAAGTCATGGCCCTACCCCATCCCATCAGGCACTAAACCACTGGAAACTAAAAGCAGAACCCGGCCCCATCCCATCCCTGCAGCATCATAGTGGCACCACTTTCCTTCCCCACTGGGAACTGCAAGTTTGGAGACTACAGGCAGAGCCAGACTCACCATTCTAGCCCCAAAAAAGAGTCAGTGGTGCCCTCTCCCCTCCCAACTAGACAGTGGAAGAAGGACCATGGAGAGAACAGAGTTAGATAAAGTGATTTTCTAAACCTCTGTATGAAATCCTGGGCAGAACTCTAAGCAGTCCATTTGTGAAAGCTGGAAACAGCATAGCAAAGGTTTGATAACTCAACACCAGTGTGGAATACTACTCAGATTTCAGATTACAGCCTGGGTAGAATGCAAATGTGCAGACTAGAATAACATGGCAAAGGTTTGAAAAATTAAACTTCTGTTTGAACAATCTACTAACCTACTAAAGTAATCATGATGTGTGTTCTGTAGACTGCCTGATAGAATAAATGGAAAAGAGAGTCTCATAACATACTTATAATCTACCATATGCAATTCAAAATTACTTGTTATACCAAGAATCAGGAAAATCCCAACTCAAATGAAAAAAGGCAATTAACAGACCCAAATAGCATGTAAGCACAAATTATCAAAACAGGAATTATCAAATACAATTATCAAACAAGGAATTAAGAGGCCCCACCTCTTAATATTATCACATTTTCACACCATAGCAGGTCCATTGCAATTTCATATGAATTTGAGAATGGATTTTTCCTTTCTGCAAAAACAGGCTTGTTGTGATTTTGATAGGGATTGCATTAATTCTGCAGATTACTTGGGGTAGTATTGAAATCTTAACAATGTTAACTCTTCCTAACCACGAAACAGTATATTTTTCCACTTATTTAGTCTAAAAATATTATTTATGCAATGTTTTATATTTTCATCGTACAAGTCTTCTATCAACTTTGTTAAATTTATTCCTATATATTTTATTCTTTTACATGCTATTGCAAATTAAACTACCTAAAACTTTTTTCTTTATTTTGGTATATAAAATCACAGCTAATTTTTCTGTGTTGATCTTGTACTCTGAAATTTTCCTGAATTTGTTCATTAGCTCTAGTAGTTTTCTTGTGGATTCTTTGGAATTTTTATGTATAGGTTATTCCATCTAAAAACTGAGATACTTCTACCTCTTTATTTCTCATTTGGGTGCCATTTGTTTATTTAGTCATTCATTCATCTGTAACCGCTCAATGGGTTCACCTCGCCCGCTGCCTGGACAGAACCAATTTATCAAGACAGGGGAATTGCAATGGAGAAAAAGTAAATTTATTCAGAGCTGGCTATGCAGGAAACTGGAGTTTTGTTATTACCCAAATCTGTCTCCCGAGCATTCCAGCAACAGAGCTTTTAAAGATAATTTGGTGGGTAGGGGCTTGGGAAGTGGGGAGTGCTAATTGGTCAGGTTGGAGATGGAATTACAGGGGGTTGAAGTGAGGTTTTCTTAATGTCTTCTTTTCCTGGGTGTGATAGCAGAACTGGTTGAGCCAGATTACAGATGTGGGTGGTGTCAGCTGATCCATACATATGAGATATATATATATATATATATGTAAATATAGTAAATATTTTAGAGACAGAGTCTTGCTCTGTCACCCAAGCTGGTGTACAATGGTGCAGTTACATCTCACTGCAGTTTCAAATTCCTGGGCTCAAGTGATCATCCTGCCTCAGCCTCTCAAGTAGCTACGACTACAAGCAGGAGTCACCATGCTAGACTAATTTTTTTTCATAGAAATAATGTCTCACTATGTTGCCCAGGCTGGTCTTGAACTTCTAGCATCAAATGATCCTCCTGCCTTGGCCTCCCAAAGCATTGAGATTACAAGCGTGAGCCACCATGCTTGACGTGCTTCATTTCAATTATAAATGATATTTTAACTTTAATTTTTTATTGCTGTTGTATAGGAAAGCAATTGACTCATGTGTGTTAAACTTAACTACTGAGGCATTCCTAAATTCATTTAGTAGTCCTGGATATTTTTTTTTGGAGTGTTTTGTAGTCAGTTTCTGCAAGGACAGTCATGTCATTTGCAAATAAAAAGTTTTATTTTCTACTTTCTAATTAGTATGCCTTTTCTTTCCTTTGTAAAATGTATTTTACTAGCTAAGATTTCCAGTATGATGTTGAATAGGAGTGATGAGAGAGGACATCATGAACTTATTCTCTATCTTATAGGGCAAGTGTTCAGTTCTCTCGCCATTAAGTATGAAGTTAGTCGAAGGTATTTTCTATTTATCTTTTAATGGTGTAAGAAAGTTCCCTTTTATTCCTACTTATGCTGAGTGATTATTGAACTGTGTCAAATGCTTTTCTGCAACTATTGATATAAACATATGTTTTTCATATTAATCTTCCAATATGATAATTTACACTGATTATTGTATGTTGAAGAAGACTTGCATTCTTGTAATGAATCCTACTTGATTGTGAGGTAATATATTTTCTTTTAAATCTGCTTCTGCATTCAATTAGAATCAAATAAAATATTCTGTGTGATTTCAGTTATCTTGAACCTATTAAGATTTGTTTAATGACCCAGAATAAGGCTTTTCTTGGTGAATATTACATTAATAATCTTTTAAAGAAATTTAAACATTTTATTTAAAATTAGATTTACCCACATGGTTACCATTGCTAGCTGCTTCTTTTTTGCATATCCATACTTTCATTTGGTATCATTTTACATATTCCTGAAGGAATTTTTCTAATAGTTTTAAGGTGCAGGTCCAATGGTGATGAATGCTTTCATCTATAGTTTATTTGAGAAAGTTTTTATTTTGCCTCCATTTGTAGAAGGTGTTTTGCCACATATAGAATTATACACTTAACTTTTCTTTCAGTACTCTAAATATATTACTTCAACATCTTCTGGTTCCAGCTGTTTCTGATGAGAAATCTGTCTTCCTTATCTTTGTTTCTTTACGTCTAACATGTCTTTTACCTTTGATGACATTTAAGATTTCTAAAGTTACTACTTTTAAATGATTTGTTTATGATATGCCCTGGTGTAGTTTTCTTCATGTTTTTTATTTGGAGTATGTTGACCTCTCAAATGTATGAGTTTGTAGGTTTCATCACATTTACAATAATTCTTTATATTTTCAAAAAAAAATTTGTCCCCTTTCTCCTTATGGTCTTTACAAATGTAATAGGCAGCGGGAAGTTGCCTTATAGCTCACTCATGTCTTGTTTACTGTATTTGTTTCATCTGTTTTTTCTGTGTTTTGATTAGATTTTGTTGATGAATGTTTGAGTTCACTAGCTTTGTGTAGTCTATCTGTTGTAGTCTCTATCTGCTGCTAATCTCATTGGTGAGAGGTTTTTTTTTTTTTTTAATTATAGATGTAGTTTTCTTTTTTTTTTCTTTTGAGATGGAGTCTCACTCTGTTGACTAGGCTGGAGTGCAGGGGCGCGGTCTCGGCTCACTGCAAACTCTGCCTCTCGGGTTCACATCATTCTCCTGCCTCAGCCTCCCAAGTAGCTGGGACTACACAGATGTAGTTTGTTTGTTTGTTTGTTTGTTTTTTGTTTTTTTTTTGAGATGGAGTCTCGCTCTGTCACCCAGGCTGGAGTGCAGTGGCCGGATCTCAGCTCACTGCAAGCTCCGCCTCCCGGGTTTACGCCATTCTCCTACTTCAGCCTCCAGAGTAGCTGGGACTACAGGCGCCCGCCACCTCGCCCGGCTAGTTTTTTGTATTTTTAGTAGAGACGGGGTTTCACCGTGTTAGCCAGGATGGTCTCGATCTCCTGACCTCGTGATCCGCCCGCCTCGGCCTCCCAAAGTGCAGGGATTACAGGCTTGAGCCACCGCGCCTGGCCCAGATGTAGTTTTTATGCCAAAATTTAGGTTGGATTTTTATTTTATCTTTTATATTTCTACTTATGTTCAATTTTCCTCTAGCTTCTTGAACATATAAAATCTTGTTGTAGAATTATTTTAATGTCCTTGTCTACAAATTCACATTGTTTTTATTTTGGTCTCCTTTTTTATTGATGTATTATTCTTATCATTACAAGTCTGTTTTTTAAAAACTTTTTTTTGCATGACTTGTAACTTTCATGGATGCTAAACATATTTTATAATATTGTATACTTGATTTATTTTAATTCCTAGAAATATTTTTCATTTTTGTTTTCAGTAGTTTAAGTTGCCAAAATCAATTAGATTCTTTTCAGTATTGCTTTTAAAGATTTTTAAGGTAATACCAGAGGAACACTCAGTACAGAGCTAATTTTCACTGCTAATTCTCAATCCTCTACCCAATGTCCCATGAATTTTGAGGGATTTAACTCTGGCTAGTGGGCAAATGAATTACCCCGACTATGTGTGAGTTTCAGAAATTTTTCCCTACCATCATTTAAGTAGTTCTTTCTGGACCTTGAGTAGTCTCCTCACTTGCGTGTGCTGCTCAGTCCTCAGCTGAAAGCTAAAGAAGTTTCTCTGCAGATCTGTGAGGCTTTCTTTCAGTGCAATTTTTTCCTCTCTGGGACTTGGTCCTGAAAACTCTTTTTATCTCGGCTTACCCAGGCTCCCAACTCTGTTTCTGCATCTCAGGAATATCACTGGGCTCCAGTTGTGTTTCCATTCCCCGGTCCATGACGTTCAAATTCTGCAGACAATAAACTGAGACCAATATAGAACTCAACTCATTTTTTTTTTTTCTCTGTCAGGTATGACTCTGTCTTGTCTGATGTCCAGTGTATTGAAAACTTTATTTTTTTTTACAGTCTTTTTGCTGTTGTTTTACACAGGAGGACAAATACAATTCCTTTTACTCCATCTTGTCTGGAAGTAGAATCTCTATGTTAAATTTTTATTGCCCCAATCATGATATGAAGCTCTCTTGTTTATATTTCTATAATTAACTCTTTTCAAATATCCCCAAATTATTTTTATGTTATGCCAGATAACTTTTTCATGCATTATTAGAATGAATTTCCTCATATTCTTTTGCTGACTCGTAAGGCTAAAAAATTTTTCAAGCAGTTGGAGCAATCTTCTTTTTTTATTCTGTCTAGAGAATGGAGTTAGTCTTTCACCCAAATTTCAGATGTCACAAGAGACTATAAATCTAAAGAGTATCCATTAAAAGTTTTTGATACCATAAAATAGAGGGTATCTTACAACTAAAGAAGCCTAGGGCCTTTGTCAGAGTGCCTTACAATTCACTGTCCTATCCAGCATCCAGCCTGCTATGTGGCATGGCGAGTTTCTTTAATGTGATCGTCAAAAATGAAGTGCCATTTATCCTGTCATTTTAAAAACTAAAAACCAAACCTCAACTGGGCCAAAGAATAAGGTTTTGTTTTCCTTTAAGAAGTTCTAAAACTAACTCAACTCATTATTCCTTGTCCCTAGATTAAACTCTTTCAGAATGATTGATGTTGGAATATCAATCTTCTGGAAAAGAGTAGGTTGCAACATACAGTACAAATAAAACCATGCTGTAGTACTTGGCATCATCAGAACGTTTTCCAAAATTCTGTTAGGGCTGTGTAATCATAAGTCTAGTTCTTTCAGTAACTTTGTAAAGCCCTTAAGTCTTCAGGGTCTATCTGACATTCTATAAATACTATTCCAAACACAAACTTCCAAAATTCCATACAAGCAAATAATTTACAGGTACAAGTTAATCTAAATCCAAATTTTAAAGAAATGTATTCAAACAGAAATAATCTGTTTAAGTGTAAACTTGTAAAGAGACTAACGTTAATTTATATTATTATATAATTAATTTAAGATCTCTTCCACGGCTCCTCAATATGCATAAATATTTTATATTATTGTCTTTTACTTGACTATTAGAATCAACATTTTATTTCTCAGTAGGGTCAGATTTAAGTAAAATTGTTACAGAAATTTGTCTTAAAAAGCTTTATTTATATCTAAAATTTACCATAATGTTTCCTGTATTATTTCTCTCATAAAAATTATTAAAAATAAAGTGTGTCACTTTTTTTGGTTCATGGAAAATTATTATGGTAACAATTCTTGTTAAGTATCTATGCTTTTTGATTAATACAATGACCATTATAATATATTTTACAGATAGGGAAAATTTGTTGAAAGTGAAAGAGGGTGTTACTAATTATATGAGAACATAAACTGGGACAAAATACTATAATTGATAGCAATCACTATTTGATTTTGGTTTCTTTATCTTACCTTTAAAACAAAAGCATTATTTTAAGCTAATAAGAATGAGTTGATCTGATCTCCATGGATTTACTTGCTCTACTTTTTGTTCTTTAGCACTTAGTGGTACCTACAGAGTTGTCCCCAGCTTCTCTTTGAGGAAAGAAATATGTTAATATAAATGGATTATTTTGGTATGGCGTTATGGTATTTAATATGACTACTTAAACTATTTACAGAAATTAGGAAAATTGGAGAATTTTAAGGGAAATTCTCTTGTCTCCAGGATTTCATTTACCAACAACTCAATAATAAAACCTGTAAGTCATATATATTCTTTAGTTGTCACTATGAATTATTTATTAATACAGGTGACACTGAGTTTTCAAAATGGCCTTCCTTAACAAGCCAGGGTAAATTTTTTACTGAAAATAAAAGTAAATAACTGAACATTGTCATCCTGATGTATTTTACCAATTTTCATACTCAAGTAATTTAAACTCGAAAAATACTTGAAGAATAACAGTGGTTAACACTGTTTTCTTTCCAGAGTACGCACTTGATCTGAGATAGCAGATAGCCTTGGGAATATTGTATTGGGTGTATTTAATGCCAGTTTGGCACATTCCATGGTATTATTAGTGAAATGCTAAATAAGATACTTCCTCATAATAATTCCTTAGCTTTCTCACAACTTTTTATTTCCAAAAGACCTGGAAACAAGTGTGTTGGCAATTCAACTTCTATTTATTTCTTCCATTTTCAAAACGGCATCCTTCACTAGCTAGCCTCAGGGTGCAAATGTAATAAGTTACAAAAAATACAATAAATTATAATGCTTCAGAAAACAGCTTAGAGAAATATTAGAACAGCATGACAAGAATCATTAAAATGTGAATATCCATTACATCTTGCTGCATCATTGCATACGACAATCTGGGAGCATTTTGGGGGATGATTTTCTGTATAGTCAACACAGATAATTTATCAAACAGTTTCTAGCAGGTACTCAGTAAGTGCATATGGGTAACAAATAACTATATAAACACATTCTTTAACATTTAAAGGTAGAAATTGGAAGGGAAGAAGTTTTATATGTGCCTTAGTCAACCTAAACAAATTGAAATCCTAGTTTTCAAAGGAACTGAAATATTGATTTGGATCAGAAAATATTTTATTTCAGTTAAATTTAAGAATATATACTAATTCCATTAATCATTGGAATATTTTATGTAATATGTTTTACTTAAGGTAAAATAGCAGGAATGATCTATTTGTGGCATTTTATACTTTTAATAACTTGTCTTAAAATATATAAGAAAAAATAATACTATAAAGAACAGCACACAATTTATTGATTAAAAGCCGAAATAATGAAATATATAATGGTGGAGAAAATATAAAAGGCAAAGAGACTTTGTATAGAAAAATTTTAACTGAACAACCCATTAAACATATTTCTATTTTTTTTTTAGCTTTTTTTAAAATTTTTTTTTATTATACTTTAAGTTCTAGGGTACATGTGCATAACGTGCAGGTTTGTTACATATGTATACTTGTGTCATGTTGGTGTGCTGCACCCATCAACTCGTCAGCACCCATCAATTCGTCATGTATATCAGGTATAACTCCCAATGCAATCCCTCCCCCCTCCCCCCTCCCCATGATAGGCCCCGAAGTGTGATGTTCCCCTTCCCGAGTCCAAGTGATGTCATTGTTCAGTTCCCACCTATGAGTGAGAACATGCGGTGTTTGGTTTTCTGTTCTTGTGATAGTTTGCTAAGAATGATGGTTTCCAGCTGCATCCATGTCCCTACAAAGGACACAAACTCATCCTTTTTATGGCTGCATAATATTCCATGGTGTATATGTGCCACATTTTCTTAATCCAGTCTGTCACAGATGGACATTTGGGTTGATTCCAAGTCTTTGCTATTGTGAATAGTGCCGCAATAAACATACGTGTGCATGTGTCTTTATAGCAGCATGATTTATAATCCTTTGGGTATATACCCAGTAGTGGGATGGCTGGGTCATATGGTACATCTAGATCTAGATCCTTGAGGAATCGCCATACTGTTTCCCATAATGGTTGAACTAGTTTACAATCCCACCAACAGTGTAAAAGTGTTCCTATTTCTCCACATCCTCTCCAGCACCTGTTGTTTCCTGACTTTTTAATGATTGCCATTCTAACTGGTGTGAGATGGTATCTCATTGTGGTTTTGATTTGCATTTCTCTGATGGCAAGTGATGATGAGCATTTTATCATGTGTCTGTTGGCTGTATGAATATCTTCTTTTGAGAAATGTCTGTTCATATCCTTTGCCCACTTTTTGATGGGGTTGTTTGATTTTTTCTTGTAAATTTGTTTGAGTTCTTTGTAGATTCTGGATATTAGCCCTTTGTCAGATGAGTAGGTTGCAAAAATTTTCTCCCATTCTGTAGGTTGCCTGCTCACTCTGATGGTAGTTTCTTTTGCTGGGCAGAAGCTCTTTAGTTTAATCATATCCCATTTGTCAATTTTGGCTTTTGCTGCCGTTGCTTTTGGTGTTTTAGACATGAAGTCCTTGCCCATGCCTATGTCCTGAATGGTACTGCCTAGGTTTTCTTCTAGGGTTTTTATGGTATTAGGTCTAACATTTAAGTCTCTAATCCATCTTGAATTAATTTTCATATAAGGAGTAAGGAAAGGATCCAGTTTCAGCTTTCTACTTATGGCTAGCCATTTCCCAGAACCATTTATTAAATAGGGAGTCCTTTCCCCATTTCTTGTTTCTCTCAGGTTTGTCAAAGATCAGATGGCTGTAGATGTGTGGTATTATTTCTGAGGACTCTGTTCTGTTCCATTGGTCTATATCTCTGTTTTGGTACCAGTACCATGCTGTTTTGGTTACTGTAGCCTTGTAGTATAGTTTGAAGTCAGGTAGCGTGATGCCTCCAGCTTTGTTCTTTTGACTTAGGATTGTCTTGGCAATGCAGGCTCTTTTTTGGTTCCATATGAACTTTAAAGCCGTTTTTTCCAATTCTGTGAAGAAACTCATTGGTAGCTTGATGAGGATGGCACTGAATCTCTAAATAACCTTGGGCAGTATGACCATTTTCACGATATTGATTCTTCCTATCCATGAGCACGGTATGTTCCTCCATTTGTTAGTGTCCTCTTTTATTTCACTGAGCAGTGGTTTGTAGTTCTCCTTGAAGAGGTCCTTTACATCCCTTGTAAGTTGGATTCCTAGGTATTTTATTCTCTTTGAAGCAATTGTGAATGGAAGTTCATTCATGATTTGGCTCTCTGTTTGTCTGTTACTGGTGTATGAGAATGCTTGTGATTTTTGCACATTAATTTTGTATCCTGAGACTTTGCTGAAGTTGCTTTTCAACTTAAGGAGATTTTGAGCTGAGACAATGGGGTTTTCTAAATATACAATCATGTCATCTGCAAACAGGGACAATTTGACTTCTTCTTTGCCTAACTGGATACCCTTGATTTCTTTCTCTTGCCTGATTGCCCTAGCCAGAACTTCCAACACTATGTTGAATAGGAGTGGTGAGAGAGGGCATCCCTGTCTTGTGCCAGTTTTCAAAGGGAATTTTTCCAGTTTTTGCCCATTCAGTATGATATTGGCTGTGGGTTTGTCATAAATAGCTCTTATTATTTTGAGGTACGTTCCATCAATACCGAATTTCTTGAGCGTTTTTAGCATGAAGGGCTGTTGAATTTTGTCAAAAGCCTTTTCTGCATCTATTGAGATAATCATGTGGTTCTTGTCTTTGGTTCTGTTTATATGCTGGATTACGTTTATTGATTTGCGAATGTTGAACCAGCCTTGCATCCCAGGGATGAAGCCCACTTGATCATGATGGATAAGCTTTTTGATGTGCTGCTGAATCCGGTTTGCCAGTATTTTATTGAGGATTTTTGCATCGATGTTCATCAGGGATATTGGTCTAAAATTTTCTTTTTTTGTTGTGTCTCTGCCAGGCTTTCGTATCAGGATGATATTGGCCTTGTAAAATGAGTTAGGGAGGATTCCCTCTTTTTCAATTGATTGGAATAGTTTCAGAAGGAATGGTACCAGCTCCTATTTGTACCTCTGGTAGAATTCAGCTGTGAATCCATCTGGTCCTGGACTTTTTTTGGTGGGTAGGCTATTAATTATTGCCTCAATTTCAGAGCTGCTATGGGTCTATTCAGGATTCAACTTCTTCCTGCTTTAGTCTTGGAAGAGTGTAAGTGTCCAGGAAATTATCCATTTCTTCTAGATTTTCTAGTTGATTTGCATAGAGGTGTTTATAGTATTCTCTGATGGTATTTGTATTTCTGTGGGGTCCATGGTGATATCCCCTTTATCATTTTTTATTGCGTCTATTTGATTCTTCTCTCTTTTCTTCTTTATTAGTCTTGCTAGCGGTCTGTCAATTTCGTTGATTTTTTCAAAAAGCAATTCCTGGATTCATTGATTTTTTGGAGGGTTTTTTTGTGTCTTTATCTCCTTCAGTTCTGCTCTGATCTTAGTTATTTCTTGCCTTCTGCTAGCTTTTGAATGTCTTTGCTCTTGCTTCTCTAGTTCTTTTAATTGTGATGTTAGGGTGTCAATTTTAGATCTTTCCAGCTTTCTCTTTTGGGCATTTAGTGCTATAAATTTCCCTCTACACACTGCTTTAAATGTGTCCCAGAGATTCTGGTATGTTGTATCTTTGTTCTCATTGGTTTCAAAGAACATCTTTATTTCTGCTTTCATTTTGTTATGTACCCAGTAGTCATCCAGGAGCAGGCTGATCAGTTTCCATGTAGTTGAGCGGTTTTGATTGAGTTTCTTAGTCCTGAGTTCTAGTTTGATTGCACTGTGGTCTGAGAGACAGTTTGTTATAATTTCTGTTCTTTGACATTTGCTGAGGAGTGCTTTACTTCCAATTATGTGGTCAATTTTGAATAAGTGCGATGTGGTGCTGAGAAGAATGTATATTCTGTTGATTTGGGGTGGAGAGTTCTATAGATGTCTATTAAGTCCGCTTGGTGCAGAGATGAGTTCAATTCCTGGATATCCTTGTTAACTTTCTGTCTCGTTGATCTGTCTAATGTTGACAGTGGAGTGTTGAAGTCTCCCATTATTATCGTATGGGGTCTAAGTCTCTTTGTAAGTCTCTAAGGATTTGCTTTATGAATTTGGGTGCTCCTGTATTTGGTGCATATATATTTAGGATAGTTAGCTCTTCCTGTTGAATTGATCCCTTTACCATTATGTAATGGCCTTCTTTGTCTCTTTTGATCTTTGATGGTTTAAAGTCTATTTTATCAGAGACTAGGATTGCAACCCCTGCTTTTTTTTTGTTCTCCATTTGCTTGGTAGATCTTCCTCCATCCCTTTATTTTGAGCCTATGTGTGTCTCTGCATGTGAGATGGGTCTCCTGAACACAGCAGACTGATGGGTCTTGACTCTGTATCCAGTTTGCTAGTCTGTGTCTTTTAATTGGAGCATTTAGTCCATTTACATTTAAGGTTAATATTGTTATGTGTGAACTTGATCCTGCCATTATGATATTAACTGGTTATTTTGCTCGTTAGTTGATGCAGTTTCTTCCTAGCCTCGATGGTCTTTACATTTTGGCATGTTTTTGCAATGGCTGGTACCAGTTGTTCCTTTCCATGTTTAGGGCTTCTTTCAGGTCTCTTGTAAGGCAGGCCTGGTGGTGACAAAATCTCTAAGCATTTGCTTATCTGTAAAGATTTTATTTCTCCTTCACTGATGAAACTTAGTTGGCTGGATATGAATTCTGGGTTGAAAATTCTTTTCTTTAAGAACGTTGAATATTGGCCCCCACTCTCTTCTGGCTTGCAGAGTTTCTGCCGAGAGGTCTGCTGTTAGTCTGATGGGCTTCCCTTTGTGGTAACCCGACCTTTCTCTCTGGCTGCCCTTAAGATTTTTCCTTCCTTTCAACTTTGGTGAATCTGGCAATTATGTGTCTTGGAGTTGCTCTTCTGGAGGAGTATCTTTGTGGCGTTCTCTGTATTTCCTGAATTTGAATGTTGGCCTGCCCTACTACTTTGGGGAAGTTCTCCTGGATGATATCCTGAAGGGTGTTTTCCAACTTGGTTCCATTTTCCCCCTCACTTTCAGGCACCCCGATCAGACGTAGATTTGGTCTTTTTATATAATCCCATACTTCTTGCAGGCTTTGTTCATTTCTTTTTCTTCTTTTTCTTTTGTTTCTCTTCTCGCTTCATTTCATTCATTTGATCCTCAGGCGCTGATACTCTTTCTTCCAGTTGATCAAGTCGGTTACTGAAGCTTGTGGATTTGTCACGTATTCTCGTGTCTGGTTTTCATCTCTGTCATTTCATTTATGACCTTCTCTGCATTAATTACTCTAGCTATCAATTCTTCCACTCTTTTTTCAAGATTTTTAGTTTCTTTGCGCTGGGTACGTAATTCCTCCTTTAGCTCTGAGAAGTTTGATGGACTGAAGCCTTCTTCTCTCATCTCGTCAAAGTCATTCTCTGACCAGCTTTGATCCATTGCTGGCGATGAGCTGCGCTCCTTTGCGGGGGGAAATGCGCTCTTATTTTTTGAATTTCCAGCTTTTCTGCTCTGCTTCATCCCCATCTTTGTGGTTTTATCTGCCTCTGGTCTTTGATGATGGTGACATACTGATGGGGTTTTGGTATAGGTGTTCTTCCTGTTTGGTAGTTTTCCTTCTAATAGTTAGGACCCTCAGCTATAGGTCTGTTGGAGATTGCTTGAGGTCCACTCCAGACCGTTTGCCTGGGTATCAGCAGCAGAGGTTGCCGAAGATAGAATATTGCTGAACAGCGAGTGTACCTGTCTGATTCTTACTTTGGAAGCTTCCTCTCAGGGGTATACTCCACCCTGTGAGGTGTGGGGTGTCAGACTGCCCCTAGTGGGGGATGTCTCCCAGTTAGGCTACTCAGGGGTCAGGGACCCACTTGAGCAGGCAGTCTGTCCATTCTCAGATCTCAACCTCCGTGTTGGGAGATCCATTGCTCTCTTCAAAGCTGTCAGACAGAGTCGTTCGATTCTGCACAGGCCTCTGCTGCTTCCCCTGTTGTTTTTTAGCTCTGCCCTGTCCCCAGAGGTGGAGTCTACAGAGACAGGCAGGTTTCCTTGAGCTGCTGTGAGCTCCACCCAGTTCGGGCTTCCCAGCAGCTTTGTTTACCTATTTAAGCCTCAGCAATGGTGGGCACCCCTCCCCCAGCCTCACTGCTGCCTTGCAGATAGATGGCCACAGACGGCTGTGTTAGCAATGAGGGAGGCTCCGTGGGCGTGGGACCCTCCCGGCCAGGTGTGGGATATATTCTCCTGATGTGCTCGTTTGCTTAAAGCACAGTATTGGGGTGGGAGTTACCCGATTTTCCAGGTGTTGTGTGTCTCAGTTCCCCTGGCTAGGAAAAGGGATTCTCTTCCCCCTTGCACTTCCCAGGTGAGGCAATGCCTCGCCCTGCTTCAGCTCTCGCTGGTCGGGCTGCAGCAGCTGACCAGCACTGATTGTCCGGCACTCCCCAGTGAGATGACCCCAGTACCTCAGTTGAAAATGCAGAAATCACCGGTCTTCTGTGTCGCTCGTGCTGGGAGTTGGAGACTGGAGCTGTTCCTATTCGGCCATCTTGCCCATATTTATATTTTAGACAATAAATATATCTGAAGATTAATGTATATAGTTTATTTTGAGTCTAGATAATGGTTCCTTCACCACTTCTCTCACAAAGGGGGGGTGCTGTCTTTCCATCCTGTGCTCTAATTCTTCTCCATATTAGGTCTGCATTGTAACACTTGCACTTTCTCTTTGAAATATTAATCTACCCATCACACTGCAAATGATTTTTTTCAATGTTTATTTCACTGGAGTACACAAGCTAAATGAGCATATGTCTATCATTCTTGCTCACAAGTATATCATAGTGATAGAGAAGTTCTCAGTATATTTAATTTCAATTGAGATTAATTGAATAAATATTTGGCTTGCTTTGGGGCTCAGAGATCCTGGAGCTCCAGTGTTGCACAATGTAATAATCTCCTTGAATGCTCCATTTCCTTATCGTAAAATGTTAGAGCATCTAAAGAAGAGATCATCACCAAGATGGGCGGAGAGAATTGAGCATTTGAAAGAAACTGTAGAGTAAGATGGCAGACTCAAATTCTAGGAAATCTTATATTCAAAACATCTGAAGGCTGAGGCAGGAGAATGGCGTGAACCCAGGAGGCAGACCCTGCAGTGAGCCGAGTGAAAGGAAAGACAGGATTCCTTCCTTCTGTAGTCAATAATAATTTTTTGAAAACCAGATAATCAAATCAAAATCAAATATATTCCATAAAATATTCCAATGATTAATGGAAATAGCATATATTCTTAAACTAAAATGAAATATTTAATTGAAATTTAACCAGAAATCAAAACCAGATAAATCTAAGAAGCAAAAAGTTGCCAAAGATGAGATCCAGAAAAATTATGCTTTTTTTTTTATTTCTTGGAGAAAATTGTCTGGGTCATGGTGGTGACATGTATTACTAATCTACTTTTCATCAAACAGTCATTACAAAGCTGATCTCAGATGATCACTATGTCTCAGTGTTCTTGTGGCTATCTGTCCCGGTGTCTGCAAGATCTTTACTGGTACTGTAGTAGAATCAGCACTGGATGTATTTCAAGAGTAAAAGGACTCCTAGAGCTATTAAAGCAAGTTAGGGATGTTATTTAGAGATTAAGATATAAGGGTTAAATCCTCACTTTTCGGCAAATTGCAGGAAATTATACTATACAAATTGTAGGAAAACATATCACTCATAGAATGATTAAAATGCTGCTTGTAGGTGTTCTATAAACAGAGCCATTCTTCATTTGAATATATCAATCTTGTAAGTATAAAATGATCTTGTCTTCTCTAAAACTCTGGTAAATATCAGATCTAGCATTCAGTCTAGCTCATATTTGCTTTGATGAAACTTAAGACCTCTTAATTCTATGTGGGACTCTTTAATTTAACTTGGGGTTTGTGCCACTGAGAGGAAAGATTCCCGAAATTTGAACATCCTATGGTAAAGAGAGCTGCTTTTAGGCAGCCAAAGCTCTTCTAAGGGAGTTTTTACAATTCTCTCATTGAAGCTTCAATTTTAAATGACTTATTAGATTGTATTTTATGTTTGGTTTTAGTAAGAAAAAAAAATATTGGCCTGTGATAGCATTTCATGGAGAATGCAATTTTAGTAGAAAGACTATTGCAACCATTTATTCTTTAAACATTTAACATTATTCTGTGTTTTTTGAAGTGTATCCATGCCAGAAAAAAAAAAAAAAAACCCAAGACTGAATAAAGTGAAACAAATATGAAAAGCAACTGAACTAGATTGTATGTTCAAAAATTGTATTATAAGAATGTTCAAAATTTTTGTATGCAACTTCTATTCACCTGTATAAGACATTCCTTTGCACATATTTTTAAGTAGGGGCACATATATCAACATATCTTTGGTACTTATATTTCAGAAAAACACATAAAACTTAAGCTCTTTTTATTCTTGCATTGGTCTCATTTCTATGTGTCCCTAAAGTATTTTCAAAATGTTACCTGTGGATTTATAAAGTGATAAACATTCAACCACAAAAGGTTGAATTTAGAGGCAGATGCCAGCAGTGCCCTGCCCCTAACAAGTTCATGCACTCTCCATCAGATAACAAATGCACCTTCCTCCTCTCCTTTGTGTCCCCTGTGCACAGGAACATGCTCCACTCACTTACAGGTCAGGCTGGGAGTGTTAGGAGGTAGGATAGATAGTAAACACTTATGGGAGCAACCCTCAAACAATGAGGAATAGGAATTTGTAAATAAATACAGCCTCTTCCTCACCCTTTGGGAGAAATTACTCTGAGAGGTACACTGCATTGTCTCCCAGAAGTCCCCCACTGGATGGTACCTCAGTTGATGACAACTGGTTCGTTGATAGCTCCAGCCTCCCTGCTTTCTCTGTCTCACGACACCATCGCCCTACTGGTGCTTCCCTAGAATCACCTCCCAAATAAACACTTTTTTCTCACATCCTTATTTCAGGGTTTACTTCTGGTAAGAACCCAAAGCTTTTATGAAAATGTGATCATCTGAGAAAGTAAAGGTAGGAGACACTAGAGAAGGAAATAGTGGAAAAGGAATAGCCACAAAGTGAAGAAATAGCCAAGTTAAAATATAGTACTAATGAAAAATTAAGGAAAGAAAATATGAGATAAACTAGTATAAGAAGAGGAAAGATGCTATGGAGGCAAGCAAAAAAGGGAAGGCAAAAGTGATATCAAATTAGATTTAAAATACAAAAGCAAGAGAGAGAGTAAATAGTTAGAAAAAAAAAAAAACTAGAACAAAATGATTTTTTATTAATTTCCTCCAGCTGCCATCCTCTTGTTATCCTAGCCGGGAAGCCAGGTAATCCAAACTACTGTGGTCACTGAGAAGCTGGAAGAGAATATAAGAGCTCAGATTCAGAGTTCTTTGGGCAGCCTAAGGACAGGCACCAGGTATGAAAGAGAATACAAGCTTGAAATCAGAAACATGTGTTTAATGTGTATGTCAAAGAAATGACGAGTCAGTGTACAGAGAACAAAAGAAGATGGACATGAGGGAGATCCAATCAGCATGACTGCATAAACAGTATACCTATGCAAATCTCAGAAGAACTGGCTAATGAGCCTCATTTGACTTTAATTTCCGTGAAAAAAAGAAACTGTGTCTCTTCCTCCAAGTGGGCATTTATTTTCCTTACTCTTAGGTAGTTCAGTAAGAATAGTAGTTTGGTAAGAATAGAATTGCAGAGTCTTAGGGTAAGTATATGACTACATTCATAAGAAACTACCAATCAGTTTTCCAAAACTGTTACACCATTTTACTCTCCAGTCAGAAATGTATGAGAGTTCCAGTTGCTCCACATCTGCACCAACATTTGGTGTTGTCAGTTTTTTAACAGTAACTATAGTAGTGGGTGCAAAGTGATATTTTACAGTATAAATGTTAAATATAACATTTGCATGTTTGGAACATTTGCATGTGTCTGTAAGCTACTTATATCTCTTATTTTATGAAGTGTTTATTCAAAAGTTTCCTTCTTTTTGTTTTCCTCTTCCTTTTGGCAAGAAGATATAGCCCTGGTGATGATAAAGCAAATCTTTTTCATTAAAAACCACAAGAAATGTTTTTTTCAAAGGTAACCATATTGTAGTAAAATTGCATTTTCATTTTAGTTGATATAAAACAATTTTAAATGTAAAATAGGTTTGTTGCAGATGCACAGTGTTTTTAAAATTTTTAAGGATTGTTTAATGTATGTATTGATACCAACATAGAAATAAATCCTTGCATAATTTCTAGCTTCCCAGGGGCCTGATTTAGATTTGTCTCAAATCTGACAAGATGAACAAGTCTTAAGTGTTATTCCTTATCTATTTCTCAAATTTAACAGATAGCTTTATTATCCAAACTCCAGTACCTAAGGATGTTAGACACGTGTTGTTTCTTACTTCTTTAATAACAAACTCACTGCTCCTAATCATACTATCAGCATAACTATAGTTATTTTATTTAAATTGTATTGTCCCTAAACATCAAGTATTGTGCAAATATTAGGATAAGAATTGTTACATAAACTATACTCTAAAGAGTAATGTTACTTTTGTATACAGATTACAGTTTCCTAACAGCTTTCCAAAAGTATACCAAGGTGATATGGTTTGGCTGTGTCCCCACCCAAATCTCATCTTGAATTGTAGCTCCCATAATTCTCACATGTTGTGGGAGGGAACCAGAGGGGAGATAATGGAATCAGGGTGGCTGTTTTCCCCATAGGGTTCTGTGGTAGTGAATAAGTCTCATGAGATCTGATGATTTTATAAGGGGAAACCCCTTTAGCTTGGCTCTCATTCTTTTTGCTGACTGCCATGTAAGATGTGCCTTTTGCCTTCTGCCATGATTGTGAGGCCTCCCCAGCCATGTGGAACTGTGAGTCCACTAAAGCTCTCTCTTTTATAAATTACCCAGTCTCAGGTATGCCTTTATGAGCAGCATGAGAACTAATACACAGGGTATAAAATCTCATGTATCTCATTACATTCTAGTCAACACTGAATTGACGGATCAGAGTTATGGGATTTTAGAGATCAATTGGACTCAAAGGATTCTTTAGCATTGTGCTTAAGTATTTAATATTTGCATATCAATAAGCTTGGTAGATACATTTACTGATACATTTAAGTAAATATATTTTTTAAATGATTAGTGACTATTAAACTTTATCTTGATATTTAGGTAACAATTTCGTATCAATGAAAGAGAGATTACAGAACTGCATTTTTTATTCTAGGAGTCACTTGTGGGCCAAAATCAAGTTTGAACCTATAGAATATTACCAAAAACAAGACTAATCAAAAATGCATGCTTCACAAACTTAAACAATAAGGTATAATTTATATAAAAATATATTTCAAATGCAAACTGTATATTTACGGTGACATAAAGTTAATGTCAAAGTTTTTAAAGCATGTGCCCAATGCTTAAGAAGTTAGTGATTTAAGAAAATAATGGAATTTCTTTGTCAATCATTATGAGTTTTATATTTCACAACTTTTGCAATGCACAGGGATAAAATTGTTTGCTCTGTCTTCTGATACTATTGAATCATGGTGGCGGTCTTCATAAGACATATTTTAGTTTAATATATAATCATTTTAAAATTATTCAAAAAGGAAACATCATTTAAGAACTAGAATTTTATTAAAAACCATTTTAGCCAGAAACAAACCAATAAGGATTGAATCTTCTCTGACTGGTATAAAAAAGGATTAATAGAAAGCTTTACTCACTGAAAAGAGATAACAAATATGTTTCATCTTGAATACTAACTCTCATTAGTTGATAGTAGCTGATTAGAGCACCATTTGAGAGAGATTGAAAGCTCTGTCTAGGCTCAGAGGGAAGGAATCACATAGCTTTGTTAACAATGGCCACCATAAGCATGAGAAGTAAGAGTGCCACATATATTCTGGACCTCCTATAATCTCTTTGTCACAAATCCTTCATTCAATGTAATTGTGTAATTGTAAAGGACACATGAGCCATGCTCTTTTTATGCTTATAGAAAGTAAAATGAAGTAACACCAAACTTTCAGTCTTTGACCATAAAATCTCGATCTTTTTTAGAATTCTTTTTAAACTTTGACAGAGTGGCTACAGGACCATTGATTTGTGCTTTATTGGAACAGATGCTCTGCCTTGATAAGAAAATCATCACAAGTGTGGAGTACATGAATTTCTAATAGGACCATAGAACTATATTTATTTTTTTAAAAACCTGTTTGGTTGAAAACAATAGATACTTTTCTCTGGAGATAAACAATGAAAGATTCTATTGCTATAACTTTTTCCTGACTTCTGTTTAATGGGTCTTGTGACTTTAGCTTAGCCACGTTTTGTAGCTCTGATCTCAGACCACATTAAGAAAGAGCGGCTTCAGGATTTCTATACAGAAAGGTAGGCGCAGTGATTGAAATGTAAGAGACAGTTAGATGACATTCCTTGAAGTGTTTCGCATAGCATAATAGTGTTTTACTCAATTATGTATTTATTTGTGGTGTTTGAGGAGTGTTGATGAAGGCAGTGGGGCAGCCAATGCCCTCTCATGCCATTGCATTTGAGAAATATGAATGTGTTCATACAACATTTTCCTTTGATGTTTAGATAGTAGTTAAGAAAATGGTTACCTTACATGAAATAAGCTGGCTGTCATTAGAGGAAACACACTGATCATTTACCTAGTGATAGCTCCATTAAAGGAACTTCTGATGCCTTTTTGCATGACCTAAGAGATCTGGGCTTGTTTACTTTTGTTTGCATTTTGACAAAATAATATGTTTCTGGAGCTTTTATTTATTTCCAGTAGCAGAGTAAAGGAGTTACGTGATAACTCACTACATCTGGTCTTCCACATAACAGAGCGAAGATTTTATGGGACTCAATTCCAGTCTACAGTCTTTTATGTAAATTTCTTTCAACACATAGAGCATAATCAACTTTCTAAAAAGAATTAAATCTAACTCTCTGAGGTTATTCCTTTCTGACCTATGGCTAGTCTCATATAAAACAAATACCAAAAAAAAAAATATGTTCAGTAATGACTTATGAGTTAACAGTGCTTCAAGTATTCATTTTTGGGGTTTAACAATACATTTTTAAAAGATCTGTCAAACCTTAATACACACATAATTGAAACAGTAAAGGGAAAAAGAATATTTTGTCTTCTGATTCCAAACACGTTTTGTTGCAGTGAGGAAAAATTACAACTATTGTTCAGTTATTTAGTGTGTTATTGCAACATTATATAACACAGAACATTTATTGTTATAGAAAGTGCTTTTCACTTTAAAAGCCTAAGTCATAAAAAGTTGTGCACTGGTTATTATCATTTACCTTTTCCTTAGGTACATTACTTTTCATACGCTTTCATTAGTGCTTCGCTCCCTAGTGTGCAAGTAACTTAAAATTTGCTTGCCAAAACCCAGCTGAGGGAAAAAAAAAAAAGGAGTTATTCCTGCTTCAGTTCTTTAAGTTGGAACAAAGCATTTTGCAAGAGATGGTAGTTGTAAAAGAGCCAGACATAGGAGGCTATAAAGTGTGGCTAGCAAGCATAGGATTGCTTTCCCTGATTTGCAAGGCTTAATAGGCTTCAGGCAATTAATAGCCGCTATTACAGTTTTATGTGATCTTAATTTTGCATAGTACCCTTACAATGACTACTCTAAAATGCACGGTTAATCTTTTCTCACACACAAATCCAGATATTTGCTTTTGATACAAGTGGCTTTGTTGTTGTTGCTATTCTTCGGGAAAGAAAAACTTAGTTGAGGTAACTGTCTTAAATCACTTGCCCAAAACTTGAAGATTGAAGGAATCTGTCTTTTTCTGCTCATGTGACCTTTCAGATGATCTCATGTCTGTTCCTTGCTACATTTCAGGGAAATGAGCTAATGTCAGTGAGAAGCTTCTATATGCTTTTAAAATATCAGATTTGGGGATCAGCAGTAAAGCTCGTGTTTTATTGTCCGCCTTAATCTGTTAACATTTGCAAAATTGCAGTATAAAAAGACAAATACAGTAGAAAACTTGGATAAGTGCATCCAGGTGACCAAATCATTTTCTTGGATTTTTCCCTCCAGTTCATTAAAAAAAAAAAAAAAAAAAAAAGGAAATGCAAGGCAGGGTGTGATGGCTCATGCCTATAATCCTAGCACCGTGGGAGGCCGAATCAGGTGGATCACTTGAGGTCAGGAGTTCAAGACCAGCCTGGCCAACATGGCGAAACCCCGTCTCTACAAAAATACAAAAAAATTAGCCAGGCATGATAGCAGGGTGCCTGTAATCCCAGCTACTTGGGAGGCTGAGGCAAGAGAATCACATGAACCTGGGAGGTGGAGGTTGCAGTGAGCCAAGATTGGGCAAGACTTCGTTTCAAAAAATGGAAATGCCAAAAAGGTCACTCAAGTTGCAACTTTTCAAGTTGGAGCTACTGAATATTGAGTGTCAGCAAAGGGCTCTTTACTGCACCAACATCAACATTTAAAAAAAAATTTTTTCTTTTTTTTTTGATTAGAAATGATAGCTACTTTTCTCTGGAGATAAAATATAAAAGATTTTATTGCTACTTCTTTTTCCTGACTTCCAGACAATCGTTTTGTGACCTTAGTTTAGCCATATTTTGTAGCTGTAATTTCAGATCACATTAACAAACAATGGCTTTAGGATTTCTATGCAGAAAAGCAGCAGTGATTGATTATTGATTTGTAAGGGATGTGTTGGGGATGACATCTAGAAAGCTGAGTTATTTAAAAATATTAATTGGATGAGTCTAAAAACAAAAATTTAAAATGATTTCACACCAGATGAAAATAGTGAGGAAGGCCAGGTGCGGTGGCTCATGCCTATAATCCCAGCACTTTGGGAGGCCAAGGTGGATCATGAGGTCAAGAGATGGAGACCATCCTGTGCAATGTGGTGAAAACCTGTCTCTACTAAAAACACAAAAATTAGCTTGGCATGGTGGCATGCACCTGTAGTCCCAGCTACTCGGGAGGCTGAGGCAGGAGAATCGCTTGAACCCAGGAGGCGGAGGTTGGAATGAGCCTAGATCGTGCCACTGTACTCCAGCCTGGCGACAGAGCGAGACTCCATCTCAAAAAAAAAAAAAAAAAAAAAAAGGAAAAGAAAAGAAAAGAAAAAGAAAATAGTGAGGAAAGGGAAACCTAGACTTCCTGACAAGATGCAGAAATAACTTGAGCTAGAGGCTCCCTTCTTGTACTAAACCTTAGTGATGCCACAGGAGTAGGAGCAGTATTGATGAACTTGTAAAATGTATATAGAATCTCTGAGAAGCCTGTGGAGGAACAGAATGAGTTGGGTCACAGTGTTGAAAGGGCAATGGGGGTGGATAAGATTGGGATGGAAAAGGTTATATTTGTGCTCATTTCACACCTCCCTCAGAAAAAGGACCTGCTTTTAGAATTAGCCCTGGAGTGCTCAATCTGAGCTTACTGTCCTTCCTGTAAGACCTTTACTCTGTTTTGTTTTCTGTTTGACTTTGATTTCAGAGATCAGAAGGACTTTATTTGGGTAGAAGGCAAGAAAAAGCCTTTTTCATTGTTAAATGGATGGGTTTACTAGACATTAAATCCTTCTTCCAGTTCTAAGAAGTTTATGATGTCTTTCTATCTCTGAAACCCATTAGACATTCTCAGAATAGGGAATTATTAATTTTTGTTCCAAATATTTCCAGTATTATTGAATCAGTCTTTTCTTTTGTTTAGTTTTACAACTCACTTACTTTGTCCTCTGCTTTCACTCCCCAATACAGCTCTGCAC
Organism: Trachypithecus francoisi; assembly: GCF_009764315.1. Lineage (NCBI taxonomy): Eukaryota > Metazoa > Chordata > Mammalia > Primates > Cercopithecidae > Trachypithecus > Trachypithecus francoisi. The sequence goes on from NW_022681461.1 coordinate 16,944,071, forward strand.
ACTTTACATCCAGCTGCCCAAATGCAAGGGTTACAAGGTTGGCCGCAGATGCAGCTGAAAGTAAAATGTTCCCTTACTTAGTATTGCAACATGCACTCTTCCTTCAGTAAATCTTTGTGTCCCACAAATAAAATGTACTTATCAGCTAGTTGTATTATTGTATACTCTACACTACACCCCAGGAAAGTAAGAACAAGTCCAAATTAGAATCTCTAGAATTGTGAATGTCACAAGCAAAGTCGTCCATGACTGTGTGGGTTAAGTGTTTTCCCAATCCCCTGAAACACAAATATTTCAAAACTGGATAAAATGTTCAATTCTTTCTCTTTTTTTTTTTTTTTTTTTTGAGATAGAGTGTCGCCCTGTCACCAGGCTGGAGTGCAGTGGCATAATCTCTGTTCACTGCAATCTCTACGTCCTGGGTTCAAGCGATTCTCCTGCCTCAGCCTCCTGAGTCTCTGGGACTACAGGCACATACCGCCACGCCCAGCTAATTTTTTGTATTTTTAGTAAAGATGGGGTTTCACTGTGTTAGCCAAGATGGTCTCGATCTCCTGACCTTGTGATCCACCTACCTAAGTCTCCTAAAGTGCTGGGGTTACAGGCGTGAGCCACCACATCTGGCCAAAATTTTCAATTCTTAAATAGGAGGGTTGTCTCTAGGTTCCACCTTACTGGTATCTTTTGTTATCCTTCTGTGTTTGCTACTCCTGTCTATACTCTTCTTTGCTCTGTGTCTTCAGAAACTGACTTTCCTTTGCTCTGGGCCAGTGAAGGTGGAGAGTGGCATCAAAGTATTTAGAGTTCTACTCCCTATCCCAGGCTGCTTCATGAACTGAATGTCACAGATCCCATCACCCAGGTCTCATAGCCATCTCCAGAAGAGCTTCCCTCTCCAGTTCCCTGTAATCACTCCTTCCCATTTCCCCTACCCCTGCTCTTCATATACTCTGTCTCTTGTGGTTTCCCTACATTCTATCCACATATTTATAGAGTGGCTTTTTATCAGTTTCTCCTCCAATAATCTAGTTTTACCATATCCTTTGTTCGCTAACAGTCCCTGACTGATACTGATACACCACAAACAGCCTTTCCTCTTTTTCTCTTTGGCCATGATCTTCTAGGAAAGTGCAGAGAGCCAGTGCCTTCATGTAGAGTGTGCCCTACAGGAGTGAGTCAATGAGCTAAAGAGAAGTCCAATGGGCATGCGCGCGCGC